>NW_027141269.1:1149000-1453500 GCF_036365525.1 Heterodontus francisci
ATAGTTTAATACACACGGGACATGTTACCTGGTGAACAGTATAAGTGAGGAGAGTGTGTTCCGCTGATGGTTTAATACACACGGGACATGTTACCAGGTGAAAAGTAGAAGTGAGGAGAGTGTGTTCCCCTGATGGTTTAATAGACACGGGACATGTTACCAGGTGAACAGTATATGTGAGGAGAGTGTGTTCCCCTGATGGTTTAATACACACGGGACATGTCACCAGGTGAACAGTATAAGTGAGGAGAGTGAGTTCCCCTGATTGTTTAATATACACAGGACATGTTACCAGGTGAACAGTATAAGTGAGGAGAGTGTGTTCCCCTGATGGTTTAATACACACGGGACATGTTACCAGGTGAACAGTATAAGTGAGGAGAGTGTTTTCCCCTGATAGTTTAATACACACGGGACATGTTACCAGGTGAACAGTATAAGTGAGGAGAGTGTTTTCCCCTGATGGTTAAATACACAGGGGACATGTCACCAGGTGAACAGTATAAGTGAGGAGAGTGTGTTCCCATGATGGTTTAACATACACGGGACATGTTACCAGTTGAACAGTATAAGCGAGGAGAGTGTTTTCCCCTGATTGTTTAATATACACAGGACATGTTACCAGGTGAATAGTATAAGGGAGGAGAGTGAGTTCCCCGCATTGTTTAATACACACAGGACATGTTACCAGGTGAACCGAATAAGTGAGGAGAGTGTTTTCCCCTGATAGTTTAATACACACGGGACATGTTACCTGGTGAACAGTATAAGTGAGGAGAGTGTGTTCCGCTGATGGTTTAATACACACGGGACATGTTACCAGGTGAAAAGTAGAAGTGAGGAGAGTATGTTCCCCTGATGGTTAAATACACACAGGACATGCCACCAGGTGAACATTATAAGTGAGGAGAGTGTGTTCAACTGATTGTTTAATGCACACAGGACAAGTTACCAGGTGAACAGTATGAGTGAGGACCGTCTGTTCCCCTGATTGTTTAATATACACTGGACATGTTGCCACGTGAACAGTATAAGTGATGAGAGTGTGTTCCCATGATGGTTTAACATACACTGGACATGTTACCAGGTGAACAGTATAAGTGAGGAGAGAGTATTCCCCTGATGGTTTAATGTACACAGGACATGTTACCAGGTGAACAGTATAAGTGAGGAGATTGTGTTCCCCTGATTGTTTAATACACACAGGACATGATACCAAGTGAACAGTATAAGTGAGGAGATTGTGTTCCCCTGATTGTTTAATACACACAGGACATGATACCAAGTGAACAGTATAAGTGAGGAGAGTGTGTTCCCCTGATTGTTTAATATACACGGGACATGTTACCAGGTGAACAGTATAAGTGAGGAGAGTGTTTTCCCCTGATAGTTTAATACACACGGGACATGTTACCAGGTGAACAGTATAAGTGAGGAGAGTGTTTTCCCCTGATGGTTAAATACACAGGGGACATGTCACCAGGTGAACAGTATAAGTGAGGAGAGTGTGTTCCCATGATGGTTTAACATACACGGGACATGTTACCAGTTGAACAGTATAAGCGAGGAGAGTGTTTTCCCCTGATTGTTTAATATACACAGGACATGTTACCAGGTGAATAGTATAAGTGAGGAGAGTGAGTTCCCCTCATTGTTTAATACACACAGGACATGTTACCAGGTGAACAGAATAAGTGAGGAGAGTGTTTTCCCCTGATAGTTTAATACACACGGGACATGTTACCTGGTGAACAGTATAAGTGAGGAGAGTGTGTTCCGCTGATGGTTTAATACACACGGGACATGTTACCAGGTGAAAAGTAGAAGTGAGGAGAATGTGTTCCCCTGATGGTTTAATAGACACGGGACATGTTACCAGGTGAACAGTATATGTGAGGAGAGTGTGTTCCCCTGATGGTTTAATACACACGGGACATGTCACCAGGTGAACAGTATAAGTGAGGAGAGTGAGTTCCCCTGATTGTTTAATATACACAGGACATGTTACCAGGTGAACAGTATAAGTGAGGAGAGTGAGTTCCCCTGATTGTTTAATATACACGGGACATGTTACCAGTTGAACAGTATAAGTGAGGAGAGTATGTTCCCCTGATGGTTAAATACACACAGGACATGCCACCAGGTGAACATTATAAGTGAGGAGAGTGTGTTCAACTGATTGTTTAATGCACACAGGACAAGTTACCAGGTGAACAGTATGAGTGAGGAGAGTGTGTTCCCCTGATTGTTTAATATACACTGGACATGTTGCCACGTGAACAGTATAAGTGATGAGAGTGTGTTCCCATGATGGTTTAACATACACTGGACATGTTACCAGGTGAACAGTATAAGTGAGGAGAGAGTATTCCCCTGATGGTTTAATGTACACAGGACATGTTACCAGGTGAACAGTATAAGTGAGGAGATTGTGTTCCCCTGATTGTTTAATACACACAGGACATGATACCAAGTGAACAGTATAAGTGAGGAGAGTGTGTTCCCCTGATTGTTTAATATACACGGGACATGTTACCAGGTGAACAGTATAAGTGATGAGAGTGTGTTCCCCTGATTGTTTATTATACACGGGACATGTTACCAGGTGAACTGTATAATTGAGCAGAGTGTGTTCCCCTGATTGTTTAATGCACACAGGACATGTTACCATGTGAACAGTGTAAGTGAGGAGAGTGTGTTCCCCTGATTGTTTAATATACACAGGACATGTTACCAGGTGAACAGTATAAGTGAGGAGAGTGTTTTCCCATGATGGTTAAATACACAGGGGACATGTCACCAGGTGAACAGTATAAGTGAGGAGAGTGTGTTCCCATGATGGTTTAACATACACGGGACATGTTACCAGGTGAACAGTATAAGTAAGGAGATTGTGTTCCCCTGATTGTTTAATAGACACAGGACATGCCACCAGGTGAACATTATAAGTGAGGAGAGTGTGTTCAACTGATTGTTTAATGCACACAGGACAAGTTACCAGGTGAACAGTATGAGTGAGGAGAGTGTGTTCCCCTGATTGTTTAATATACACTGGACATGTTGCCACGTGAACAGTATAAGTGATGAGAGTGTGTTCCCATGATGGTTTAACATACACTGGACATGTTACCAGGTGAACAGTATAAGTGAGGAGAGAGTATTCCCCTGATGGTTTAATGTACACAGGACATGTTACCAGGTGAACAGTATAAGTGAGGAGATTGTGTTCCCCTGATTGTTTAATAAACACAGGACATGATACCAAGTGAACAGTATAAGTGAGGAGATTGTGTTCCCCTGATTGTTTAATACACACAGGACATGATACCAAGTGAACAGTATAAGTGAGGAGAGTGTGTTCCCCTGATTGTTTAATATACACGGGACATGTTACCAGGTGAACAGTATAAGTGATGAGAGTGTGTTCCCCTGATTGTTTATTATACACGGGACATGTTACCAGGTGAACTGTATAATTGAGCAGAGTGTGTTCCCCTGATTGTTTAATGCACACAGGACATGTTACCATGTGAACAGTGTAAGTGAGGAGAGTGTGTTCCCCTGATTGTTTAATATACACAGGACATGTTACCAGGTGAACAGTATAAGTGAGGAGAGTGTTTTCCCATGATGGTTAAATACACAGGGGACATGTCACCAGGTGAACAGTATAAGTGAGGAGATTGTGTTCCCATGATGGTTTAACATACACGGGACATGTTACCAGTTGAACAGTATAAGCGAGGAGAGTGTTTTCCCCTGATTGTTTAATCTCCACAGGACATGTTACCAGGTGAATAGTATAAGTGAGGAGAGTGTGTTCCCCTGATTGTTTAATGCTCACAGGACATGATACCAAGTGAACAGTATAAGTGAGGAGAGTGTGTTCCCCTGATTGTTTAATATACACGGGACATGTTACCAGGTGAACAGTATAAGTGAGGAGAGTGTGTTCCCCTGATTGTTTAATATACACGGGAAATGTTACCATGTGAACTGTATAAGTGAGCAGAGTGTGTTCCCCTGATTGTTTAATGCACACAGGACATGTTACCATGTGAACAGTATAAGTGAGGAGAGTGTGTTCCCCTGATTGTTTAATATACACAGGACATGTTACCAGGTGAACAGTATAAGTGAGGAGAGTGTTTTCCCCTGATGGTTAAATACACAGGGGACATGTCACCAGGTGAACAGTATAAGTGAGGAGATTGTGTTCCCATGATGGTTTAACATACACGGGACATCTTACCAGGTGAAAAGTAGAAGTGAGGAGAGTGTGTTCCCCTGATGGTTTAATAGACACGGGACATGTTACCAGGTGAACAGTATATGTGAGGAGAGTGTGTTCCCCTGATGGTTTAATACACACGGGACATGTGACCAGGTGAACAGTATAAGTGAGGAGAGTGAGTTCCCCTGATTGTTTAATATACACAGGACATGTTACCAGGTGAACAGTATAAGTAAGGAGAGTGAGTTCCCCTGATTGTTTAATATACACGGGACATGTTACCAGTTGAACAGTATAAGTGAGGAGAATATGTTCCCCTGATTTTTAAATACACACAGGACATGCCACCAGGTGAACATTATAAGTGAGGAGAGTGTGTTCAACTGATTGTTTAATGCACACAGGACAAGTTACCAGGTGAACAGTATGAGTGAGGAGAGTGTGTTCCCCTGATTGTTTAATATACACTGGACATGTTGCCACGTGAACAGTATAAGTGATGAGAGTGTGTTCCCATGGTGGTTTAACATACACTGGACATGTTACCAGGTGAACAGTATAAGTGAGGAGAGAGTATTCCCCTGATGGTTTAATGTACACAGGACATGTTACCAGGTGAACAGTATAAGTGAGGAGATTGTGTTCCCCTGATTGTTTAATACACACAGGACATGATACCAAGTGAACAGTATAAGTGAGGAGAGTGTGTTCCCCTGATTGTTTAATATACACGGGACATGTTACCAGGTGAACAGTATAAGTGATGAGAGTGTGTTCCCCTGATTGTTTATTATACACGGGACATGTTACCAGGTGAACTGTATAATTGAGCAGAGTGTGTTCCCCTGATTGTTTAATGCACACAGGACATGTTACCATGTGAACAGTGTAAGTGAGGAGAGTGTGTTCCCCTGATTGTTTAATATACACAGGACATGTTACCAGGTGAACAGTATAAGTGAGGAGAGTGTTTTCCCATGATGGTTAAATACACAGGGGACATGTCACCAGGTGAACAGTATAAGTGAGGAGAGTGTGTTCCCATGATGGTTTAACATACACGGGACATGTTACCAGGTGAACAGTATAAGTAAGGAGATTGTGTTCCCCTGATTGTTTAATATACACAGGACATGTTACCAGGTGAAAAATATAAGTGCGGAGAGTGTGTTCCCCTGATGGTTTAATATACACGGGACATGTTACCATTTCAACAGCATAAGTGACGAGAGTGTGTTCCCCTGATTGTTTAATGCACACAGGAAATGTTACCAAATGAACAGGATAAGTGAGGAGAGTGTGTTCCCCGATTGTTTAATGCACACAGGACATGTTACCAGGTGAACAGTATAAGTGAGGAGAGAGTGTTCCCCTGATGGTATAATGTACACAGGACATGTTACCAGGTGAACAGTATAAGTGAGGAGAGTGTGTTCCCCTGATTGTTTAATATACACGGGACATGTTACCAGGTGAACAGTATAAGTGAGGAGAGTATGTTCCCCTGATGGTGAAAGACACACAGGACATGTTGCCACGTGAACAGTATAAGTGATGAGAGTGTGTTCCCATGATGGTTTAACATACACGGGAGATGTTACCAGGTGAACAGTATAAGTGAGGAGAGTGTTTTCCCCTGATAGTTTAATACACACGGGACATGTTACCAGGTGAACAGTAGAAGTGAGGAGAGTGTGTTCCGCTGATTGTTTAATACACACAGGACATGTTACCAGGTGAACAGTATAAGTGAGGAGAGTGTGTTCCCCTGATGGTTTAATAGACACTGACATGTTACCAGGTGAACAGTATAAGTAAGGAGATTGTTTTCGCCTGATAGTTTAATAGACACGGGACATGTTACCAGGTGAACAGTATAAGTAAGGAGATTGTTTTCGCCTGATAGTTTAATACACACGGGACATGTTACCAGGTGAACAGTATAAGTGAGGAGAGTGTGTTCCGCTGATGATTTAATACACACGGGACATGTTACCAGGTTAACAGTAGAAGTGAGGAGAGTGTGTTCCCCTGATGGTTTAATAGACACGGGACATGTTACCAGGTGAACAGTATAAGTGAGGAGAGTGTGTTCCGCTGATTGTTTAATACACACAGGACATGTTACCAGGTGAACAGTATAAGTGAGGAGAGTGTTTTCCCCTGATGGTTAAATACACAGGGGACATGTCACCAGGTGAACAGTATAAGTGAGGAGATTGTGTTCCCATGATGGTTTAACATACACGGGACATGTTACCAGTTGAACAGAATAAGCGAGGAGAGTGTTTTCCCCTGATTGTTTAATATACACAGGACATGTTACCAGGTGAATAGTATAAGTGAGGAGAGTGAGTTCCCCTCATTGTTTAATATACACAGGACATGTTACCAGGTGAACAGTATAAGTGAGGAGAGTGTTTTCCCCTGATAGTTTAATGCACACGGGACATGTTACCTGGTGAACAGTATAAGTGAGGAGAGTGTGTTCCGCTGATGGTTTAATACACACGGGACATGTTACCAGGTGAAAAGTAGAAGTGAGGAGAGTGTGTTCCCCTGATGGTTTAATAGACACGGGACATGTTACCAGGTGAACAATATATGTGAGGAGAGTGTGTTCCCCTGATGGTTTAATACACACGGGACATGTCACCAGGTGAACAGTATAAGTGAGGAGAGTGAGTTCCCCTGATTGTTTAATATACACAGGACATGTTACCAGGTGAACAGTATAAGTGAGGAGAGTGTGTTCCCCTGATGGTTTAATACACACGGGACATGTTACCAGGTGAACAGTATAAGTGAGGAGAGTGTTTTCCCCTGATAGTTTAATACACACGGGACATGTAACCAGGTGAACAGTATAAGTGAGGAGAGTGTTTTCCCCTGATGGTTAAATACACAGGGGACATGTCACCAGGTGAACAGTATAAGTGAGGAGAGTGTGTTCCCATGATGGTTTAACATACACGGGACATGTTACCAGTTGAACAGTATAAGCGAGGAGAGTGTTTTCCCCTGATTGTTTAATATACACAGGACATGTTACCAGGTGAATAGTATAAGTGAGGAGAGTGAGTTCCCCTCATTGTTTAATATACACAGGACATGTTACCAGGTGAACAGTATAAGTGAGGAGAGTGTTTTCCGCTGATGGTTTAATACACACGGGACATGTTACCAGGTGAAAAGTAGAAGTGAGGAGAGTGTGTTCCCCTGATGGTTTAATAGACACGGACATGTTACCAGGTGAACAGTATATGTGAGGAGAGTGTGTTCCCCTGATGGTTTAATACACACGGGACATGTCACCAGGTGAACAGTATAAGTGAGGAGAGTGAGTTCCCCTGATTGTTTAATATACACAGGACATGTTACCAGGTGAACAGTATAAGTGAGGAGAGTATGTTCCCCTGATGGTTAAATACACACAGGACATGCCACCAGGTGAACATTATAAGTGAGGAGAGTGTGTTCAACTGATTGTTTAATGCACACAGGACAAGTTACCAGGTGAACAGTATGAGTGAGGAGAGTGTGTTCCCCTGATTGTTTAATATACACTGGACATGTTGCCACGTGAACAGTATAAGTGAGGAGAGAGTATTCCCCTGATGGTTTAATGTACACAGGACATGTTACCAGGTGAACAGTATAAGTGAGGAGATTGTGTTCCCCTGATTGTTTAATACACACAGGACATGATACCAAGTGAACAGTATAAGTGAGGAGAGTGCGTTCCCCTGATTGTTTAATATACACGAGACATGTTACCAGGTGAACAGTATAAGTGATGAGAGTGTGTTCCCCTGATTGTTTATTATACACGGGACATGTTACCAGGTGAACTGTATAATTGAGCAGAGTGTGTTCCCCTGATTGTTTAATGCACAAAGGACATGTTACCATGTGAACAGTGTAAGTGAGGAGAGTGTGTTCCCCTGATTGTTTAATATACACAGGACATGTTACCAGGTGAACAGTATAAGTGAGGAGAGTGTGTTCCCATGATGGTTTAACATACACGGGACATGTTACCAGGTGAACAGTATAAGTAAGGAGATTGTGTTCCCCTGATTGTTTAATATACACAGGACATGTTACCAGGTGAACAATATAAGTGCGGAGAGTGTGTTCCCCTGATGGTTTAATATACACGGGACATGTTACCATTTCAACAGCATAAGTGACGAGAGTGTGTTCCCCTGATTGTTTAATGCACACAGGAAATGTTACCAAATGAACAGGATAAGTGAGGAGAGTGTGTTCCCCGATTGTTTAATGCACACAGGACATGTTACCAGGTGAACAGTATAAGTGAGGAGAGAGTGTTCCCCTGATGGTTTAATGTACACAGGACATGTTACCAGGTGAACAGTATAAGTGAGGAGAGTGTGTTCCCCTGATTGTTTAATATACACGGGACATGTTACCAGGTGAACAGTATAAGTGAGGAGAGTATGTTCCCCTGATGGTTAAATACACACAGGACATGTTGCCACGTGAACAGTATAAGTGATGAGAGTGTGTTCCCATGATGGTTTAACATACACGGGAGATGTTACCAGGTGAACAGTATAAGTGAGGAGAGTGTTTTCCCCTGATAGTTTAATACACACGGGACATGTTACCAGGTGAACAGAATACGTGAGGAGAGTGTGTTCCGCTGATTGTTTAATACACACAGGACATGTTACCAGGTGAACAGTATAAGTGAGGAGAGTGTGTTCCCCTGATGGTTTAATAGACACTGACATGTTACCAGGTGAACAGTATAAGTAAGGAGATTGTTTTCGCCTGATAGTTTAATAGACACGGGACATGTTACCAGGTGAACAGTATAAGTAAGGAGATTGTTTTCGCCTGATAGTTTAATACACACGGGACATGTTACCAGGTGAACAGTATAAGTGAGGAGAGTGTGTTCCGCTGATGATTTAATACACACGGGACATGTTACCAGGTTAACAGTAGAAGTGAGGAGAGTGTGTTCCCCTGATGGTTTAATAGACGCGGGACATGTTACCAGGTGAACAGTATAAGTGAGGAGAGTGTGTTCCGCTGATTGTTTAATACACACAGGACATGTTACCAGGTGAACAGTATAAGTGAGGAGAGTGTGTTCCCCAGATAGTTGAACACATGGGACATGTTACCAGATGAGCTGTATAAGTGAGGAGAGTGTCTTCCCCAGATGGTTTAATATGCACGGGACATGTTACCGGATGAACAGTATAAGTGAGGAGAGTGTGTTCCGCTGATGGTTTAATACACACGGGACATGTTACCAGGTGAACAGTATAAGTGAGGAGAGTGTGTTCCCCTGATTGTTTAATGCACACAGGACATGTTACCAGATGAACAGTATAAGTGAGGAGAGTGTGTTCCACTGATTGTTTAATAGACACGGGACATGTTACCAGGTGAACTGTATAAGTGAGGAGAGTGTGTTCCCCATATTGTTTAATGCACACAGGACATGTTACCAGGTGAACAGTATAGGTGAGGAGAGTGTGTTCCCCTGATTGTTTAATAGACACGGGACATGTTACCAGGTGAACAGTATAAGTGAGGAGAGTGTGTTCCCCTGATTGTTTAATGCACACAGGACATGTTACCAGGTGAACAGTATAAGTGAGGATAGTGTGTTCCCCTGATTGTTTAATATACATGGGACATGTTACCAGGTGAACAGTATATGTGAGGAAAGTGTGTTCCCCTGATTGTTTAATACACACAGGACATGTTACCAGGTGAACAGTATAAGTGAGGAGAGTGTGTTCCCCTGATTGTTTAATATACACAGGACATGTTACCAGGTGAACAGTACAGGTGAGGAAAGTGTGTTCCCCTGATTGTTTAATATACATGGGACATGTTACCATGTGAACAGTATAAGTGAGGAGAGTGTGTTCCGCTGATTGTATAGTAGACACGGTACATGTTAGCACGTGAACAGTATAAGTGATGAGAGTGTGTTCCCATGATGGTTTAACATACACGGGACATGTTACCAGGTGAACAGTATAAGTGAGGAGAGTGTATTCCGCTGATGGTTTAATACACACGGGACATGTCACCAGGTGAAGAGCAGAAGTGAGGAGAGTGTGTTCCCCTGATGGATTAATAGACAAGGGACATGTTACCAGGTGAACGGTATAGGTGAGGAGAGTGTGTTCCCCTGATTGTTTTATATACAAAGGACATGTTACCAGGTGAACAGTATAAGTGAGGAGCGTATGTTCCCCTGATGGTTAAATACACATAGGACATGTTACCAGGTGAAAATTATAAGTGAGGAGAGTGTGTTCCCCTGATTGTTTAATGCACACAGGACATTTTACCAGGTGAACAGTATAAGTGAGGAGAGTGTGTTCCCGTGATTGTTTAATACACACAGGACATGTTACCAGGTGAACAGTACAGGTGAGGATAGTGTGTTCCCCTGATTGTTTAATATACACGGGACATGATACCAGGTGAACAATATAAGTGAGGAGAGTTTGTTCCCCTGATTGTTTAATGCACACAGGACATGTTACCAGGTGAACAGTATAAGTGAGGAGAGAGTGTTCCCCTGATGGTTTAATGTACACAGGACATGTTACCAGGTGAACAGTAGAAGTAAGGAAAGTGTGTTCCCCTGATTGTTTAATACACACAGGACATGTTACCAGGTGAACAGGATAAGTGAGGATAGTGTGTTCCCCTGATTGTTTAATATACATGGGACATGTTACCAGGTGAACAGTATAAGTGAGGAGAGTGTGTTCCCCTGATTGTTTAATATACACGGGGCATGTTACCAGGTGAACTGTATAAGTGAGGAGAGTGTGTTCCCCTGATTGTTTAATATACACGGGACATGTTACCAGTTGAACAGTATAAGCGAGGAGAGTGTTTTCCCCTGATTGTTTAATATACACAGGACATGTTACAAGGTGAATAGTATAAGTGAGGAGAGTGTGTTCCCCTGATGGTTAAATACACACGGGACATGTTACCACGTGACCAGTATAAGTGAGGAGAGTGTGTTCCCCTGATGGTTTAATATACGAGGGAAATGTTACCAGGTGAACAGTATAAGTGAGGAGAGTGTGTTCCCATGATGGTTTAACATACACGGGACATGCTACCAGGTGAACAGTATAAGTGAGGAGAGTGTTTTCCCCTGATAGTTTAATACACACGGGACATGTTACCAGGTGAACAGTAGAAGTGAGGAGAGTGTGTTCCGCTGATGGTTTAATACACACGGGACATGTTACCAGGTGAAAAGTAGAAGTGAGGAGAGTGTGTTCCCCTGATGGTTTAATAGACACGGGACATGTTACCAGGTGAACAGTATATGTGAGGAGAGTGTGTTCCCCTGATGGTTTAATACACACGGGACATGTCACCAGGTGAACAGTATAAGTGAGGATAGTGAGTTCCCCTGATTGTTTAATATACACAGGACATGTTACCAGGTGAACAGTATAAGTGAGAAGAGTATGTTCCCCTGATGGTTAAATACACACAGGACATGTTACCAGGTGAACATTATAAGTGAGGAGTGTGTGTTCACCTGATTGTTTAATGCACACAGGACAAGTTACCAGGTGAACAGTATAAGTGAGGAGAGTGTGTTCCCCTGATTGTTTAATATACACTGGACATGTTGCCACGTGAACAGTATAAGTGATGAGAGTGTGTTCCCATGATGGTTTTACATACACGGGACATGTTACCAGGTGAACAGTATAAGTGAGGAGATTGTGTTCCCCTGATTGTTTAATGCACAGTTGACATGTTACCAGGTGAACAGTATAAGTGAGGAGAGTGTGTTCCCCTGATTGTTAAATACACACTGGGCATTTTACCAGGTGAACAGTATAAGTGAGTGGAGTGTGTTCCCCTGATTGTTTAATGCACAGTTGACATGTTACCAGGTGAACATTATAAGTGAGGAGAGTGTGTTCCCCTGATAGTTTAATACGCACGGGACATGTTACCAGATGAGATGTATAAGTGAGGAGAGTGTCTTCCCCTGATGGTTTAATACGCACGGGACATGTTACCAGATGAACAGTATAATTGAGGAGAATGTGTTCCCCTGATGGTTTAATACTGACAGGACATGTCACCAGGTGAACAGTATATGAGAGTAGATTGTGTTCCCCTGATGGTTTAATATACACAGGACATTGCACCAGGTGAACTGTATAAGTGAGGAGAGTGTGTTCCCCTGGTTGTTTAATGCACATGGGACATGTTACCAGGTGAACAGTATGAGTGAGGAGAGTGTGTTCCCCTGATTGTTTAATGCACAGTTGACATGTTACCAGGTGAACAGTATAAGTGAGGAGAGTGTGTTCCCCTGATTGTTTAATACACACAGGACATGTTACCAGGTGAACAGTATAAGTGAGGAGAGTGTGTTCCCCTGATGGTTTAATACACACGGGAGATGTTACCAGGTGAACGGTAGAAGTGAGGAGAGTGTGTTCCCCTGATGGTTTATTACACACGGGACATGTTACCAGGTGAAGAGTATAAGTGAGGAGAGTGTTTTCCCCTGATAGTTTAATACACACGGGACATGTTACCAGGTGAACAGTATACGTGAGGAGAGTGTGTTCCGCTGATGGTTTAATACACACGGGACATGTTAACAGGTGAACAGTATATGTGAGGAGAGTGTGTTCCCCTGATGGTTTAATAGACACGGCGCATGTTACCAGGTGAACAGTGTATGTGAGGAGAGTGTGTTCCCCTGATGGTTTAATACACACGGGACATATTACCAGTTGAACAGTATAAGTGAGGAGAGTGTGTTCCCCTGATGGTTTAATATACTTGGGACATGTCACCAGGTGCACAGTATAAGTGAGGAGAGTGTGTTCCCCTGATTGTTTACTATACACAGGACATGTTACCAGGTGAACAGTTTAAGTGAGGAGAGTATGTTCCCCTGATGGTTAAATACACACAGGACATGTTACCAGGTGAACATTAAAGTGAGGAGAGTCTGTTCCCCTGATTGTTTAATGCACACAGGACAAGTTACCAGGTGAACAGTATAAGTGAGGAGAGTGTGTTCCCCTGATTGTTTCATATACACTGGACATGTTGCCACGTGAACAGTATAAGTGATGAGAGTGTGTTCCCATGATGGTTTAACATACACGGGACATGTTACCGGGTGAACAGTATAAGTGAGGAGAGTGTGTTCCCCTGATTGTTTAATGCACAGTTGACATGTTACAAGGTGAACAGTATAAGTGAGTAGAGTGTGTTCCCCTGATGGTTTAATACACACGGGACATGTTACCAGGTGAACAGTATAAGTGAGGAGCGTGTGTTCCCCTGATTGTTTAATGCACACAGGACATGTTACCAGGTGAACAGTATAAGTGAGGAGAGAGTGTTCCCCTGATGGTTTAATGTACACAGGACATCTTACCAGGTGAACAGTAGAAGTAAGGAAAGTGTGTTCCCCTGATTGTTTAATACACACAGGACATGTTACCAGGTGAACAGGATAAGTGAGGATAGTGTGTTCCCCTGATTGTTTAATATGCATGGGACATGTTACCAGGTGAACAGTATAAGTGAGGAGAGTGTGTTCCCCTGATTGTTTAATATACACGGGACATGTTACCAGGTGAACTGTATAAGTGAGGAGAGTGTTTTCCCCTGATGGTTTAATAGACACGGGACATGTTACCAGGTGAACAGTATATGTGAGGAGAGTGTGTTCCCCTGATGGTTTAATACACACGGGACATGTCACCAGGTGAACAGTATAAGTGAGGAGAGTGAGTTCCCCTGATTGTTTAGAATACAAAGGACATGTTACCAGGTGAACAGTATAAGTGAGAAGAGTATGTTCCCCTGATGGTTAAATACACACAGGACATGTTACCAGGTGAACATTATAAGTGAGGAGAGTGTGTTAACCTGATTGTTTAATGCACACAGGACAAGTTACCAGGTGAACAGTATAAGTGAGGAGAGTGTGTTCCGCTGATGGTTTAATACACACGGGACATGTTACCAGGTGAACAGTATAAGTGAGGAGAGTGTTTTCCCCCGATAGTTTAATACACACGGGACATGTTACCAGGTGAACAGTAGAAGTGAGGAGAGTGTGTTCCGCTGATGGTTTAATACACACGGGACATGTTACCAGGTGAAAAGTAGAAGTGAGAAGAGTGTGTTCCCCTGATGGTTTAATAGACACGGGACATGTTACCAGGTGAACAGTATATGTGAGGAGAGTGTGTTCCCCTGATGGTTTAATACACACGGGACATGTCACCAGGTGAACAGTATAAGTGAGGATAGTGAGTTCCCCTGATTGTTTAATATACACAGGACATGTTACCAGGTGAACAGTATAAGTGAGAAGAGTATGTTCCCCTGATGGTTAAATACACACAGGACATGTTACCAGGTGAACATTATAAGTGAGGAGTGTGTGTTCACCTGATTGTTTAATGCACACAGGACAAGTTACCAGGTGAACAGTATAAGTGAGGAGAGTGTGTTCCCCTGATTGTTTAATATACACTGGACATGTTGCCACGTGAACAGTATAAGTGATGAGAGTGTGTTCCCATGATGGTTTAACATACACGGGACATGTTACCAGGTGAACAGTATAAGTGAGGAGATTGTGTTCCCCTGATTGTTTAATGCACAGTTGACATGTTACCAGGTGAACAGTATAAGTGAGGAGAGTGTGTTCCCCTGATTGTTAAATACACACTGGGCATTTTACCAGGTGAACAGTATAAGTGAGTGGAGTGTGTTCCCCTGATTGTTTAATGCACAGTTGACATGTTACCAGGTGAACATTATAAGTGAGGAGAGTGTGTTCCCCTGATAGTTTAATACGCACGGGACATGTTACCAGATGAGATGTATAAGTGAGGAGAGTGTCTTCCCCTGATGGTTTAATACGCACGGGACATGTTACCAGATGAACAGTATAATTGAGGAGAATGTGTTCCCCTGATGGTTTAATACTGACAGGACATGTCACCAGTTGAACAGTATATGAGAGTAGATTGTGTTCCCCTGATGGTTTAATATACACCGGACATTGCACCAGGTGAACTGTATAAGTGAGGAGAGTGTGTTCCCCTGGTTGTTTAATGCACATGGGACATGTTACCAGGTGAACAGTATGAGTGAGGAGAGTGTGTTCCCCTGATTGTTTAATGCACAGTTGACATGTTACCAGGTGAACAGTATAAGTGAGGAGAGTGTGTTCCCCTGATTGTTTAATACACACAGGACATGTTACCAGGTGAACAGTATAAGTGAGGAGAGTGTGTTCCCCTGATGGTTTAATACACACGGGAGATGTTACCAGGTGAACAGTAGAAGTGAGGAGAGTGTGTTCCCCTGATGGTTTATTACACACGGGACATGTTACCAGGTGAAGAGTATAAGTGAGGAGAGTGTTTTCCCCTGATAGTTTAATACACACGGGACATGTTACCAGGTGAACAGTATACGTGAGGAGAGTGTGTTCCGCTGATGGTTTAATACACACGGGACATGTTACCAGGTGAACAGTATATGTGAGGAGAGTGTGTTCCCCTGATGGTTTAATAGACACGGCGCATGTTACCAGGTGAACAGTGTATGTGAGGAGAGTGTGTTCCCCTGATGGTTTAATACACACTGGACATATTACCAGGTGAACAGTATAAGTGAGGAGAGTGTGTTCCCCTGATGGTTTAATATACTTGGGACATGTCACCAGGTGCACAGTATAAGTGAGGAGAGTGTGTTCCCCTGATTGTTTACTATACACAGGACATGTTACCAGGTGAACAGTTTAAGTGAGGAGAGTATGTTCCCCTGATGGTTAAATACACACAGGACATGTTACCAGGTGAACATTATAAGTGAGGAGAGTCTGTTCCCCTGATTGTTTAATGCACACAGGACAAGTTACCAGGTGAACAGTATAAGTGAGGAGAGTGTGTTCCCCTGATTGTTTCATATACACTGGACATGTTGCCACGTGAACAGTATAAGTGATGAGAGTGTGTTCCCATGATGGTTTAACATACACGGGACATGTTACCGGGTGAACAGTATAAGTGAGGAGAGTGTGTTCCCCTGATTGTTTAATGCACAGTTGACATGTTACAAGGTGAACAGTATAAGTGAGTAGAGTGTGTTCCCCTGATGGTTTAATACACACGGGACATGTTACCAGGTGAACAGTATAAGTGAGGAGCGTGTGTTCCCCTGATTGTTTAATGCACACAGGACATGTTACCAGGTGAACAGTATAAGTGAGGAGAGAGTGTTCCCCTGATGGTTTAATGTACACAGGACATCTTACCAGGTGAACAGTAGAAGTAAGGAAAGTGTGTTCCCCTGATTGTTTAATACACACAGGACATGTTACCAGGTGAACAGGATAAGTGAGGATAGTGTGTTCCCCTGATTGTTTAATATGCATGTGACATGTTACCAGGTGAACAGTATAAGTGAGGAGAGTGTGTTCCCCTGATTGTTTAATATACACGGGACATGTTACCAGGTGAACTGTATAAGTGAGTAGAGTGTGTTCCCCTGATTGCTTAATACACACGGGACATGTTACAAGGTGACCAGTATAAGTGAGGAGAGTGTGATCCGCTGATGGTTTAATACACACGGGACATGTTACCAGGTGAAAAGTGGAAGTGAGGAGAGTGTTTTCCCCTGATGGTTTAATAGACACGGGACATGTTACCAGGTGAACAGTATATGTGAGGAGAGTGTGTTCCCCTGATGGTTTAATACACACGGGACATGTCACCAGGTGAACAGTATAAGTGAGGAGAGTGAGTTCCCCTGATTGTTTAGAATACAAAGGACATGTTACCAGGTGAAAAGTATAAGTGAGAAGAGTATGTTCCCCTGATGGTTAAATACACACAGGACATGTTACAAGGTGAACATTATAAGTGAGGAGAGTGTGTTAACCTGATTGTTTAATGCACACAGGACAAGTTACCAGGTGAACAGTATAAGTGAGGAGAGTGTGTTCCGCTGATGGTTTAATACACACGGGACATGTTACCAGGTGAACAGTAGAAGTGAGGAGAGTGTGTTCCCCTGATGGTTTAATAGACACGGGACATGTTACCAGGTGAACTGTGTATGTGAGGAGAGTGTGTTCCCCTGATGGTTTAGTACACACGGGACATATTACCAGGTGAACAGTATAAGTGAGGAGAGTGTGTTCCCCTGATGGTTTAATATACTTGGGACATGTCACCAGGTGAGCAGTATAAGTGAGGAGAGTGTGTTCCCCTGATTGTTTAATATACACAGGACATGTTAGCAGGTGAACAGTTTAAGTGAGGAGAGTATGCTCCCCTGATGGTTAAATACACACAGGACATGTTACCAGGTGAACATTATAAGTGAGGAGAGTGTGTTCCCCTGATTGTTTAATGCACACAGGACAAGTTACCAGGTGAACAGTATAAGTGAGGAGAGTGTGTTCCCCTGATTGTTTAATACACATGGGAGATGTTGCCAGGTGAACAGTATAAGTGAGGAGAGTGTGTTCCGCTGATGGTTTAATACACACGGGACATGTTACCAGGTGAACAGTATATGTGAGGAGAGTTTGTTCCAATGATGTTTTAATAGACACGGGGCATGTTACCAGGTGAACAGTGTATGTGAGGAGAGTGTGTTCCCCTGATGGTTTAATACACACGGGACATATTACCAGGTGAACAGTATAAGTGAGGAGAGTGTGTTCCCCTGATGGTTTAATATACTTGGGACATGTCACCAGGTGAACAGTATAAGTGAGGAGAGTGTGTTCCCCTGATTGTTTAATATACACAGGACATGTTACCAGGTGAACAGTTTAAGTGAGGAGAGTATGTTCCCCTGATGGTTAAATACACACAGGACATGTTACCAGGTGAACATTATAAGTGAGGAGAGTGTGTTCCCCTGATTGTTTAATGCACACAGGACAAGTTACCAGGTGAACAGTATAAGTGAGGAGAGTGTGTTCCCCTGATTGTTTCATATACACTGGACATGTTGCCACGTGAACAGTATAAGTGATGAGAGTGTGTTCCCATGATGGTTTAACATACACGGGACATGTTACCGGGTGAACAGTATAAGTGAGGAGAGTGTGTTCCCCTGATTGTTTAATGCACAGTTGACATGTTACCAGGTGAACAGTATAAGTGAGTAGAGTGTGTTCCCCTGATTGTTTAATACACACAGGACATGTTACCAGGTGAACAGTATAAGTGAGGAGCGTGTGTTCCCCTGATTGTTTAATGCACACAGGACATGTTACCAGGTGAACAGTATAAGTGAGGAGAGAGTGTTCCCTTGATGGTTTAATGTACACAGGACATCTTACCAGGTGAACAGTAGAAGTAAGGAAAGTGTGTTCCCCTGATTGTTTAATACACACAGGACATGTTACCAGGTGAACAGGATAAGTGAGGATAGTGTGTTCTCCTGATTATTTAATGTACATGGGACATGTTACCAGGTGAACAGTATAAGTGAGGAGAGTGTGTTCCCCTGATTGTTTAATATACACGGGACATGTTACCAGGTGAACTGTATAAGTGAGGAGAGTGTGTTCCCCTGATTGTTTAATACACACGGGACATGTTACCAGGTGAACAGTTTAAGTGAGGAGAGTGTGTTCCGCTGATGGTTTAATACACACGGGACATGTTACCAGGTGAAAAGTAGAAGTGAGGAGAGTGTGTTCCCCTGATGGTTTAATAGACACGGGACATGTTACCAGGTGAACAGTATGTGTGAGGAGAGTGTGTTCCCCTGATGGTTTAATACACACGGGACATGTCACCAGGTGAACAGTATAGGTGAGGAGAGTGAGTTCCCCTGATTGTTTAAAATACACAGGACATGTTACCAGGTGAACAGTATAAGTGAGAAGAGTATGTTCCCCTGATGGTTAAATACACACAGGACATGTTACCAGGTGAACATTATAAGTGAGGAGAGTGTGTTCACCTGATTGTTTAATGCACACAGGACAAGTTACCAGGTGAACAGTATAAGTGAGGAGAGTGTGTTCCGCTGATGGTTTAATACACACGGGACATGTTACCAGGTGAACAGTAGAAGTGAGGAGAGTGTGTTCCC
Organism: Heterodontus francisci; assembly: GCF_036365525.1. NCBI lineage: Eukaryota > Metazoa > Chordata > Chondrichthyes > Heterodontiformes > Heterodontidae > Heterodontus > Heterodontus francisci. Next base: position 1,168,394 of record NW_027141269.1, read on the forward strand.
CTGATGGTTTAATAGACACGGGACATGTTACCAGGTGAACAGTGTATGTGAGGAGAGTGTGTTCCACTGATGGTTTAATACACACGGGACATATTACCAGGTGAACAGTATAAGTGAGGAGAGTGTGTTCCCCTGATGGTTTAATATACTTGGGACATGTCACCAGGTGAGCAGTATAAGTGAGGAGAGTGTGTTCCCCTGATTGTTTAATATACACAGGACATGTTACCAGGTGAACAGTTTAAGTGAGGAGAGTATGTTCCCCTGATGGTTAAATACACACAGGACATGTTACCAGGTCTAAGAGCGAAGTCCAAAGTACGGAAAGTCCTCATCAGAGAACTCCTCTTTGCTGACGATGCTGCTTTAACATCTCACACTGAAGAATGCCTGCAGAGTCTCATCGACAGGTTTGCGTCTGCCTGCAATGAATTTGGCCTAACCATCAGCCTCAAGAAAACGAACATCATGGGGCAGGATGTCAGAAATGCTCCATCCATCAATATTGGCGACCACGCTCTGGAAGTGGTTCAAGAGTTCACCTACCTAGGCTCAACTATCACCAGTAACCTGTCTCTAGATGCAGAAATCAACAAGCGCATGGGTAAGGCTTCCACTGCTATGTCCAGACTGGCCAAGAGAGTGTGGGAAAATGGCGCACTGACACGGAACACAAAAGTCCGAGTGTATCAGGCCTGTGTCCTCAGTACCTTGCTCTACGGCAGCGAGGCCTGGACAACGTATGCCAGCCAAGAGCGACGCCTCAATTCATTCCATCTTCGCTGCCTTCGGAGAATACTTGGCATCAGGTGGCAGGACTATATCTCCAACACAGAAGTCCTTGAAGCGGCCAACACCCCCAGCTTATACACACTACTGAGTCAGCGGCGCTTGAGATGGCTTGGCCATGTGAGCCGCATGGAAGATGGCAGGATCCCCAAAGACACATTGTACAGCGAGCTCGCCACTGGTATCAGACCCACCGGCCGTCCATGTCTCCGTTATAAAGACGTCTGCAAACGTGACATGAAATCGTGTGACATTGATCACAAGTCGTGGGAGTCAGTTGCCAGCATTCGCCAGAGCTGGCGGGCAGCCATAAAGACAGGGCTAAATTGTGGCGAGTCGAAGAGACTTAGTAGTTGGCAGGAAAAAAGACAGAGGCGCAAGGGGAGAGCCAACTGTGCAACAGCCCCAACAAACAAATTTCTCTGCAGCACCTGTGGAAGAGCCTGTCACTCCAGAATTGGCCTTTATAGCCACTCCAGGCGCTGCTTCACAAACCACTGACCACCTCCAGGCGCGTATCCATTGTCTCTCGAGATAAGGAGGCCCAAAAGAAAAAAGAATGTTACCAGGTGAACATTATAAGTGAGGAGAGAGTGTTCCCCTGATTGTTTAATGCACACAGGACAAGTTACCAGGTGAACAGTATAAGTGAGGAGAGTGTGTTCCCCTGACTGTTTAATAAACACTGGACATGTTGCCACGTGAACAGTATAAGTGATGAGACTGTGTTCCCATGATGGTTTAACATACACGGGACATGTTACCTGGTGAACAGTATAAGTGAGGAGAGTGTGTTCCCCTGATTGTTTAATGCACAGTTGACATGTTACCAGGTGAACAGTATAAGTGAGTAGAGTGTGTTCCCCTGATTGTTTAATACACACAGGACATGTTACCAGGTGAACAGTATAAGTGAGGAGAGAGTGTTCCCCTGATGGTTTAATGTACACAGGACATGTTACCAGGTGAACAGTAGAAGTAAGGAAAGTGTGTTCCCCTGATTGTTTAATACACACGGGACATGTTGCCAGGTGAACAGGATAAGTGAGGATAGTGTGTTCCCCTGTTTGTTTAATATACATGGGACATGTTACCAGGTGAACAGTATAAGTGAGGAGAGTGTGTTCCCCTGATTGTTTAATATACACGGGACATGTTACCAGGTGAACTGTATAAGTGAGGAGAGTGTGTTCCCCTGATTGTTTAATATACACGGGACATGTTACCAGTTGAACAGTATAAGCGAGGAGAGTGTTTTCCCCCGATTGTTTAATATACACAGGACATGTTACCAGGTGAATAGTATAAGTGAGGAGAGTGTGTTCCCCTGATGGTTAAATACACACGGGACATGTTACCACGTGACCAGTATAAGTGAGGAGGGTGTGTTCCCCTGATGGTTTAATATACGAGGGAAATGTTACTAGGCGAACAGTATAAGTGAGGAGAGTGTGTTCCCATGATGGTTTAACATACACGGGACATGCTACCAGGTGAACAGTATAAGTGAGGAGAGTGTTTTCCCCTGATAGTTTAATACACACGGGACATGTTACCAGGTGAAAAGTAGAAGTGAGGAGAGTGTGTTCCCCTGATGGTTTAATAGACACGGGACATGTTACCAGGTGAACAGTATATGTGAGGAGAGTGTGTTCCCCTGATGGTTTAATACACACGGGACATGTCACCAGGTGAACAGTATAAGTGAGGAGAGTGAGTTCCCCTGATTGTTTAATATACACAGGACATGTTACCAGGTGAACGGTATAACTGAGAAGAGTATGTTCCCCTGATGGTTAAATACACACAGGACATGTTACCAGGTGAACATTATAAGTGAGGAGAGTGTGTTCACCTGAATGTTTAATGCACACAGGACAAGTTACCAGGTGAACAGTATAAGTGAGGAGAGTGTGTTCCCCTGATTGTTTAATATACACTGGACATGTTGCCACGTGAACAGTATAAGTGATGAGAGTGTGTTCCCATGATGGTTTAACATACACGGGACATGTTACCAGGTGAGCAGTATAAGTGAGGAGAGTGTGTTCCCCTGATTGTTTAATGCACAGTTGACATGTTACCAGGTGAACAGTATAAGTGAGGAGTGTGTGTTCCCCTGATTGTTTAATGCACAGTTGACATGTTACCAGATGAACAGTATAAGTGAGTGGAGTGTGTTCCCCTGATTGTTTAATGCACAGTTGACATGTTACCAGGTGAACATTATAAGTGAGGAGAGTGTGTTCCCCTGATAGTTTAATACGCACGGGACATGTTACCAGATGAGATGTATATGTGAGGAGAGTGTCTTCCCCTGATGGTTTAATACGCACGGGACATGTTACCAGATGAACAGTATAATTGAGGAGAATGTGTTCCCCTGATGGTTTAATACTGACAGGACATGTCACCAGGTGAACAGTATATGAGAGTAGATTGTGTTCCCCTGATGGTTTAATATATACAGGACATTGCACCAGGTGAACTGTATAAGTGAGGAGAGTGTGTTCCCCTGATTGTTTAATGCACATGGGACATGTTACCAGGTGAACAGTATGAGTGAGGAGAGTGTGTTCCCCTGATTGTTTAATGCACAGTTGACATGTTACCAGGTGAACAGTATAAGTGAGGAGAGTGTGTTCCCCTGATTGTTTAATACACACAGGACATGTTACCAGGTGAACAGTATAAGTGAGGAGAGTGTGTTCCCCTGATGGTTTAATACACACGGGAGATGTTACCAGGTGAACAATAGAAGTGAGGAGAGTGTGTTCCCCTGATGGTTTATTACACACGGGACATGTTACCAGGTGAAGAGTATAAATGAGGAGAGTGTTTTCCCCTGATAGTTTAATACACACGGGACATGTTACCAGGTGAAGAGTATAAGTGAGGAGAGTGTGTTCCGCTGATGGTTTAATACACACGGGACATGTTACCAGGTGAACAGTAGAAGTGAGGAGAGTGTGTTCCCCTGATGGTTTAATAGACACGGGACATGTTACCAGGTGAACAGTGTATGTGAGGAGAGTGTGTTCCCCTGATGGTTTAATACACACGGGACATATTACCAGGTGAACAGTATAAGTGAGGAGAGTGTGTTCCCCTGATGGTTTAATATACTTGGGACATGTCACCAGGTGAACAGTATAAGTGAGGAGAGTGTGTTCCCCTGATTGTTTAATATACACAGGACATGTTACCAGGTGAACAGTTTAAGTGAGGAGAGTATGTTCCCCTGATGGTTAAATACACACAGGACATGTTACCAGGTGAACATTATAAGTGAGGAGAGTGTGTTCCCCTGATTGTTTAATGCGCACAGGACAAGTTACCAGCTGAACAGTTTAAGTGAGGAGAGTATGTTCCCCTGATGGTTAAATACACACAGGACATGTTACCAGGTGAACAGTATAAGTGAGGAGAGTGTGTTCCCCTGATTGTTTCATATACACTGGACATGTTGCCACGTGAACAGTATAAGTGATGAGAGTGTGTTCCCATGATGGTTTAACATACACGGGACATGTTACCGGGTGAACAGTATAAGTGAGGAGAGTGTGTTACCCTGATTGTTTAATGCACAGCTGACATGTTACGAGGTGAACAGTATAAGTGAGTGGAGTGTGTTCCCCTGATAGTTTAATACGCACGGGACATGTTCCCAGATGAGCTGTATAAGTGAGGAGAGTGTCTTCCCCTGATGGTTTAATATACACAGGACATTGCACCAGGTGAACTGTATAAGTGTGGAGAGTATGTTCCCCTGATTGTTTAATGCACAGTTGACATGTTACCAGGTGAACAGTAAAAGTGAGGAGAGTGTGTTCCCCTGAATGTTTAATGCACAGTTGACATGTTACCAGGTGAACAGTATAAGTGAGGAGAGTGTGTTCCCCTGATGGTTTAATACACACGGGACATGATACCAGGTGAACAGTATAAGTGAGGAGAGTGTTTTCCCCTGATAGTTTAATACACACGGGACATGTTACCAGGTGAACAGTATAAGTGAGGAGAGTGTGTTCCCCTGATGGTTTAATAGACACGGGACATGTTACCAGGTGAAGAGTATAAATGAGGAGAGTGTTTTCCCCTGATAGTTTAATACACACGGGACATGTTACCAGGTGAAGAGTATAAGTGAGGAGAGTGTGTTCCGCTGATGGTTTAATACACACGGGACATGTTACCAGGTGAACAGTAGAAGTGAGGAGAGTGTGTTCCCCTGATTGTTTAATATACACAGGACATGTTACCAGGTGAACAGTTTAAGTGAGGAGAGTATGTTCCCCTGATGGTTAAATACACACAGGACATGTTACCAGGTGAACATTATAAGTGAGGAGAGTGTGTTCCCCTGATTGTTTAATGCGCACAGGACAAGTTACCAGGTGAACAGTTTAAGTGAGGAGAGTATGTTCCCCTGATGGTTAAATACACACAGGACATGTTACCAGGTGAACAGTATAAGTGAGGAGAGTGTGTTCCCCTGATTGTTTCATATACACTGGACATGTTGCCACGTGAACAGTATAAGTGATGAGAGTGTGTTCCCATGATGGTTTAACATACACGGGACATGTTACCGGGTGAACAGTATAAGTGAGGAGAGTGTGTTACCCTGATTGTTTAATGCACAGCTGACATGTTACGAGGTGAACAGTATAAGTGAGTGGAGTGTGTTCCCCTGATAGTTTAATACGCACGGGACATGTTCCCAGATGAGCTGTATAAGTGAGGAGAGTGTCTTCCCCTGATGGTTTAATATACACAGGACATTGCACCAGGTGAACTGTATAAGTGTGGAGAGTATGTTCCCCTGATTGTTTAATGCACAGTTGACATGTTACCAGGTGAACAGTAAAAGTGAGGAGAGTGTGTTCCCCTGAATGTTTAATGCACAGTTGACATGTTACCAGGTGAACAGTATAAGTGAGGAGAGTGTGTTCCCCTGATGGTTTAATACACACGGGACATGATACCAGGTGAACAGTATAAGTGAGGAGAGTGTTTTCCCCTGATAGTTTAATACACACGGGACATGTTACCAGGTGAACAGTATAAGTGAGGAGAGTGTGTTCCGTTGATGGTTTAATACACACGGGACATGTTACCAGGTGAACAGTATATGTGAGGAGAGTGTGTTCCCCTGATGGTTTAATACACACTGGACATATTACCAGGTGAACAGTATAAGTGAGGAGAGTGTGTTCCACTGATGGTTTAATAGTCACGGGACATGTTACCAGGTGAAGAGTTTAAGTGAGGAGAGTGTGTTCCCCTGATTATTTAATACACACGGGATATGTCACCAGGTGAACAGTTTAAGTGAGGAGAATGTGTTCCCCTGATGGTTTAATATCCTTGGGACATGTCACCAGGTGAACAGTATAAGTGAGGAGAGTGTGTTCCCCTGATTGTTTAATACACACTGGACATTTTACCAGGTGAACAATATAAGTGAGGAGAGTGTGTTCCCCTGATTGTTTAATGCACACAGGACATGTTACCAGGTGAACAATATAAGTGAGGAGAGTGTGTTCCCCTGATTGTTTAATGCACACAGGACATGTTACCAGGTGAACACTATAAATGAGGAGAGTGTGTTCCCCTGATTGTTTAACACACAGAGGACATGTTACAAGGTGAACAGTCTCAGTGTGGAGACTGTGTTCCCCTGATTGTTTAATGCACACGGGACATGTTACAAGGTGAACAGTATAAGTGTGGAGACTGTGTTCCACTGATTTTTTAATGCACAGAGGACATGTTACCAGGTGAACAGGATAAGTGAGGAGAGTGTGTTCCCCTGCTCGTTTAATGCACACGGGACATGTTACCAGGTGAACAGTATAAGTGAGGAGCGTGTGTTCCCCTGATTGTTTAATGCACACGGGACATGTTACCAGGTGAACAGTATAAGTGAGGAGAATGTGTTCCCCTGATTTTAGAATTAGAATTAGAACATGACAGCGCAGTACAGGCCCTTCGGCCCTCGATGTTGGGCCGACCTGTGAAACCATCTGACCTACACTATTCCATTTTCATCCATATGTCTATCCAATGACCGCTTAAATGCCCTTAAAGTTGGCGAGTCTGCTACTGTTGCAGGCAGGGCGTTCCACGCCCCTACTACTCTCTGTGTAAAGAAACTACCTCTGACATCTGTCCTATATCTTTCACCCCTCAACTTAATGCTATGTCCCCTCGTGTTTGTCATCACCATCTGGGGCAAATGACGCTCACTATCCAACCTATCTAACCCTCTGATTATCTTATATGTCTCTATTAAGTCACCTCTCCTCCTCCTTCTCTCTAACGAAAACAACCCCAAGTCCCTAAGCCTTTCCTCGTAAGACCTTCCCTCCATACCAGGCAACATCCTAGTAAATCTCCTCTGCACCCTTTCCAAAGCTTCCACTTCCTTCCTATAATGCAGTGACCAGAACTGCACGCAATACTCAAGGTGCGGCCTCACCAGAGTTTTGTACAGCTGCATCATGACCTCGTGGCTCCGAAACTCGATCCCCCTACTAATAAAAGCTAACACACCATATGCCTTCTTAACAGCCCTATTAACCTGGTTAGCAACCTTCAGGGATTTATGCACCTGGACACCAAGATCTCTCTGTTCATCTACACTACCAAGAATCTTCCCATTAGCCCAGTACTCTGCATTCCTGCCACTCCTTCCAAAGTGAATCACCTCACACTTTTCCGCATTAAACGCCATTTGCCATCTCTCAGCCCAGCTCTGCAGCCTATCTATGTCCCTCTGTACCCTACAACACCCTTCGACACTATCCACAACTCCACCGGCCTTCGTGTCATCCGCAAATTTACTAACCCACCCTTCTACACCCTCTTCCAGGTCATTTATAAAAATGACAAACAGCAGTGGCCCCAAAACAGAACCTTGCGGTACACCACTAGTAACTAAACTCCAGGATGAACTTTTGCCATCAACCACCACCCTCTGTCTTCTTTCAGCTAGCCAATTTCTGATCCAAAGCTCTAAATCACCGTCAACCCCATACTTCCGTATTTTCTGCAATAGCCTACCGTGGGGAACCTTATCAAACGCCTTACTGAAATCCATATACACCACATCCACGGCTTTACCCTCATCCACCTGTTTGGTCAGCTTCTCGAAAAACTCAATAAGGTTTGTGAGGCACGACCTACCTTTCACAAAACCGTGCTGACGATCGCAAATGAACTTATTCTTTTCAAGATGATTATAAATCCTATCTCTTATAACCTTTTCCAACATTTTACCCACAACCGAAGTAAGGCTCACAGGTCTATAATTACCAGGGCTGTCTCTACTCCCCTTCTTGAACAAGGGGACAAGATTTGCTATCCTCCAGTCTTCCGGCACTATTCCTGTCGGCAGTGACGACATAAAGATCAACAACAACGGCTCTGCAATCTCCTCCCTGGCTTCCCAGAGAAGCCTAGGATAAATCCCATCTGGCCCAGGGGACTTATCTATTTTCACTCTTTCCAAAATTGCTAACACCTCCTCCTTGTGAACCTCAATCCCATCTAGCCCAGTAGTCTGTATCTCAGTATTCTCCTCGACAACATTTTATTTCTCTACTGTAAATACTGACGAAAAATATTCATTTAACGCTTCCCCTATCTCCTCTGATTCCACACACAACTTCCCACGACTATCCTTGATTGGCCCTAATCTAACTCTAGTCATTCTTTTATTCCTGATATACCTATAGAAAGCCTTAGGGTTTTCCCTGATCCTATCCACCAATGACTTCTCGTGTCCTCTCCTTGCTCTTCTTAGCCCTCCCTTTAGATCCTTCCTGGCTAGCTTGTAACTCTCAAGCGCCCTAACTGAGCCTTCACGTCTCATCCTAACATAAGCCGCCCTCTTCCTCTTGACAAGCGCTTCAACTTCTTGAGTAAACCACGGCTCCCTCGCTCGACAGTTCCTCCCTGCCTGACAGGTACATACTTATCAAGGACACGCATTAGCTGCTCCTTGAATAAGCTCCACATTTCGTTTGTGCCCATCCCCTGCAGTTTCCTTCCCCATCGTACAGATCCTAAATCTTGCCTAATTGCATCATAATTTCCTTTCCCCCAGCTTTCATTCTTGCCCTGCGGTATGTACCTGTCCCTGCCCATCGCTAAGGTAAACCTAACCGAATTGTGATCACTATCACCAAAGTGCTCACCTACATCTAAATCTAACACCTGGCCGGGTTCATTACCCAGTACCAAATCCAATGTGGCATCGCCCATCGTTGGCCTGTCAACAATCTGTGTCAGAAAACACTCCTGCACACACTGGACAAAAACTGACCCATCTAAAGTACTCGAACTATAGTATTTCCAGTCAATATTTGGAAAGTTAAAGCCCCCCATAACAACTACCCTGTTACTCTCGCTCCTGTCGAGAATCATCTTCGCTATCCTTTCCTCTACATCTCTGGAACTATTCGGAGGTCTATAGAAAACTCCCAACAGGGTGACCTCTCCTCTCCTGTTTCTAACCTCGGCCCATACTACCTCAGTAGACGAGTCCTCAAACGTCCTTTCTGCCGCCGTAATACCCTCCTTGATTAAAAATGCCACACCCCCCCCCCCCCTTTTACCATCTTCTCTGTTCTTACTGAAACATCTAAATCCCGGAACCTGCAACATCCATTCCTGTCCCTGCTCTACCCATGTCTCCGAAATGGCCACAACATAGATTAGAATGGGCTTATGTTCTCTGGAGTTTAGAGGAATGAAAGTTGATTTCTTTGAAATGAATAACGTTGTCCGAGGGTTTGAATCTTCTAACTCAGAGGCGAGTATCCTACCAACTGACCTACAGCATACAGATGGTGATTCAAACAAACATTCAGTCTGTGGTGTAACTGGAAACTCGGAATGGTCAATTCTTCTGTTTCTGGAGATGGAGAATTTCATTATTTGTGGATTTTCTCTTCAGTGTTTTCCTTGACTCCCTTTGAGGCCCCCTTCCCATTCCTCTGTCTCCTGGACTGTCTTGTGGACTGTGCTCTCTGATGCAGTTTTCAATGGCTGCCAAACACAAGCCTTCCAGTGAATTCCCATTGTCTCTGCCCTGTGGTTATACAGACTGATTCGACCCGACAGCAGCTGGTGTTTACAACAGTTTCCACAGTCTCTGGAGGCCTCATTATCTGTAGCTTTCCAGACAGGCTGTAGAACACTTGTATAATTAATCCAAGCTTCCAAAATGAACTAAAAGCTAAATACTGCGGATGCTGGAAATCTCAAATAAAAACAAGAAATGCTGGAATCACTCAGCAGGTCTGGCAGCATCTGTGGAAAGAGAAGCAGAGTTAACGTTTCGGAAATGTTAACTCTGCTTCTCTTTCCACAGATGCTGCCAGACCTGCTGAGTGATTCCAGCATTTCTTGTTTTTATTCCAAAATGAATTGTCAGTTTAACAGGTCCTTTGCTGAATTGATGCTTTAAAACAGACTCATCTACTTTAGACGGGATGTAATCCAGGTTTCTGAGCCAAATATCTTTAAAAGCATTATTGAAATGACTAACATCCTTTCTGAGGAGGAAGATGATAAAAATTGTTACAAACATTGAACCTGAGACTTGACGAATCCGCTTTGATCCAGGTTCAAACTTGTCCAGAGAAACCCCGGAGGATTTCCAGTCCAACACCGTAACCACTCAGTCATCACAGCTGCACAAAGGCATTGCCCAGCAGTTTAACTTCTCAAATCTCCGACCCTGTTCTCTGTGTTAAATCTCAGCAACGCTTATTGTGTGGATTTTGTGATGTTCAATTTGTACAAATACATAAAATCAAAATGAATCACAGGGATCGTTAAAATAATCTCACTTTCTGATATTAATAACATGCAACACAATATGTTAAGAGAATTTACAAATTCCATGTTATTTATATTTAACCACAAAAATACCCACAGTCGATGGTTGAAATACAGGGAGTTATGGGAGGTCTGAGAATAAGAGACAAAGCTAAAAGACCATTAAAAGGTAAGAGTGGGGTTTGCTGAATTCCCTGAAGGTGATTCCCAGATAGTACTTTATTACATTTCCAGAGAATTCACTGAAGGTTATTTATAGATAGTCTTTTATTTTGTAAATGGACCCTTGTAGGTTCATTATGCACAGTCTCTTATTATTCGGGATATTGACTTCCTGAAGGTGGTTTAAGGATCATACCTTAGTACTTTGAATTTAAGTTCCCTCAGACTCTCTATAGACTGTTCTGTTTTATTTGATGCAGATTAATCTGAAGGAACTTTATAAACTATCCCTTATTTTAATGATTACTGCTCCAAAGGAGATTTATGGGCAGCACTCTATATTTGGGTGGAGATTTCTACAAAGAAGAATTGTGGACAGTCCCTGATTATTGTAATGGATGAATAATTCTCTACAGAAAGGATTTTCTCCTTTTGTTCAATGGTGATTTTTTCTAACTGTGTTTTATGGAAATACCCTCATAATTCAGAGCAGAGACTTCTCCAGAGGCAGTTTATCGACAGTCCCATATTCATTGTGATGTTTCACATCTTCCACCCTATCACGGACTGACCCTTTTGTTCTTCCTTCCATCCTCCCCCCTTTCACTTGCTCAAAACCTATTACATTTCTATCCTTTCTCACTTCTGATGAAAGGTCACAGATCTGAAACATTAACTCTGTTTCTCTGTCCACAAATACTGCCTGACCTGATGAGAATATCCAATATTTTCTGTTCTATATGTTGTGGTGTGATTTCCATTCCTGTGATTTGTGGGATCTCTTTAAGCTGTGGGAAACAGGTGAGAATCTGTATTCTTTGTGTGTGTGGTACTGCTCCAGCAATCCTAGGTATAAATCATTGTCCATTGTTCAGTTCAGTAAAGACTGAGCTTGGAATAAGTTCTCATTTCCTCAGACATTACTCCTAAAAAAACATATTTTTAAAAGCAAAATTTCTTGTCCACTGCCGCGAATTGAATCTTCATTATTGAGCCAGACACGTGCAGTTAAACAGGTAAGTTTACCTGTCTCTGTGTGATCTGCATCTCATTGTCCAATCAGGCAGTTTGGTGATTGAAGTGACAGTGACAGGGATTGTATTATTAGATTGCCCTGAGTGTCCCTCCTTCAAATCTCCATTTAAAATGTTCTGTTCAATTCTAACAATGAGTGGTAATTGTGGGTGGAACTCCGGAGTTCAACGTACCGGCAATAATCGGATCATGGACCTGAGATATTCGACACAATTTTCTTTTGTGGAAAAGCGGCTTGTAGGGAACTGATTAATTGCTTTTAAAAGTTGGAACAAAGACAGCATTTCTCACAGAAAATGCGAGGAGGTTTTGTGGATATGTGGATTGAAAATGATTTCAGCCAGGTCAGTGAGTGTTTCTGGACAATGTGTAACTATACAAATATATCTCCTCTTGTATCACAGCTCCTCTCCAGCTGTCTGAGCATTAAACCACTTTGTGTGGAGTTGTATCATAAACAGGCATCTGTTTAGTGATGTCAGTGCTGAAATGTCGTGCTCTAAACATTTACTATTTAATCCATCAGAACGTTTTAACCAGACCAGATTATACTTTGGCTCGGCAACATAAGTTACAATCTCTCACTCAGGCCGTGCATTGACATCATTTTTGGGCGATGGCTCTCTTCAAGGTTTCTGGTTCAGTAAATTGGTATTGGAACAGTTTCTGGGTGCTGGGACAGTTTGAGTGTTGAGATCAGAAATGGGTACTTGGTCAGTTTCCAGGTGCTGGGTGAGTGAACATGTCTTGGATTAGGCGAGGCACACCTGGTCAGTTTCCAGGTGCTGTGTCAGTGAACATGTCCTGGGTTAGGTGATGCTCACCTGGTCAGTTTCCAGGTACTGGGTCAGTGATCATGTCCTGTGTTAGGTGATGATCACTTGGTCAGTTTCCAGGTGCTGGGTCAGTGAACATGTCCTGGGTTAGGTGATGATCACCTGGTTAGTTTCCAGGTACTAGGTCAGTGATCATGTCCTGTGTTAGGGGATGATCAACTGGTTAGTTTCCAGGTACTGGGTCAGTGAACGTGTCCTGGGTTAGGTGATGATCACCTGGTCAGTTTCCAGGTGCTGGTTCAGTGAACATGTCCTGGATTAGGTGATGATCACCTGGTCAGTTTCCAGGTACTGGGTCAGTGAACATGTCCTGGATTAGGTGATGATCACCTGGTTAGTTTCCAGGTGCTAGGTCAGTGAACATGTCCTGGGTTAGGTGATGATCACCTGGTCAGTTTCCAGGTGCTGGGTCAGTGAACATGTCCTGGGTTAGGAGATGATGACCTGGTCAGTTTCCAGGTACTGTGTCAGTGAACATGTCCTGGGTGAGGTGATGATCACCTGGTTAGTTTCCAGGTGCTGGGTCAGTGAACATGTCCTGGGTTAGGTGATGATCACCTGGTCAGTTTCCAGGTGCTGGGTCAGTGAACATGTCCTGGGTTAGGTGATGATCACCTGGTCAGTTTCCAGGTGCTGGGTCAGTGAACATGTCCTGGATTAGGCGATGATCACCTGGTTAGTTTCCAGGTGCTGGGTTAGTGAACATGTCCTGGATTAGGTGATGATCACCTGGTCAGTTTCCAGGTACTGGGTCAGTGAACATGTCCTGGATTAAGTGATGATCACCTGGTCAATTTCCAGGTGCTGGGTCAGTGAACATGTCCCGGATTAGGTGATGATCACCTGGTCAGTTTCAAGGTGCTGGGTCAGTGAACATGTCCTGGATTAGGTGATGATGACCTGGTCAGTTTCCAGGTACTGGGTCAGTGAACATGTCCTGGGTTAGGTGATGATCACCTGGTTAGTTTCCAGGTGCTAGGTCAGTGAACATGTCCTGGGTTAGGTGATGCTCACCTGGTCAGTTTCCAGGTGCTGGGTCAGTGAACATGTCCTGGATTAGGTGATGCTCACCTGGTCAGTTTCCAGGTACTGGGTCAGTGAACATGTCCTGGGTTAGGTGATGATCACCTGGTTAGTTTCCAGGTGCTGGGTCAGTGAACATGTCCTGGGTTAGGTGATGATCACCTGGTTAGTTTCCAGGTGCTGGGTCAGTGAACATGTCCTGGGTTAGGTGATGGTCACCTGGTCAGTTTCCAGGTGCTGGGTCAGTGAACATGTCCTGGGTTAGGTGATGCTCACTTGGTCAGTTTCCAGGTGCTGGGTCAGTGAACATGTCCTGGGTTAGGTGATGCTCACCTGGTCAGTTTCCAGGTGATGGGTCAGTGAACATGTCCAGGATTAGGTGATGCTCACCTGGTCAGTTTCCAGGTACTGGGTCAGTGAACATGTCCCGGATTAGGTGATGCTCACCTGGTCAGTTTCCAGGTGCTGGGTCAGTGAACATGTCCTGGGTTAGGTGATGATCACCTGGTCAGTTTCCAGGTGCTGGGTCAGTGAACATGTCCTGGGTTAGGTGATGATCACCTGGTCAGTTTCCAGGTACTGGGTCAGTGATCATGTCCTGTGTTAGGTGATGATCACTTGGTCAGTTTCCAGGTGCTGGGTCAGTGAACATGTCCTGGGTTAGGTGATGATCACCTGGTTAGTTTCCAGGTACTGGGTCAGTGATCATGTCCTGTGTTAGGTGATGATCACCTGGTCAGTTTCCAGGTGCTGGGTCAGTGAACATGTCCTGGATTAGGTGATGATGACCTGGTCAGTTTCCAGGTACTGGGTCAGTGAACATGTCCTGGGTTAGGTGATGATCACCTGGTTAGTTTCCAGGTGCTAGGTCAGTGAACATGTCCAGGATTAGGTGATGTTCACCTGGTCAGTTTCCAGGTGCTGGGTCAGTGAACATGTCCTGGATTAGTTGCAGATCACCTGGTTAGTTTCCAGGTACTGGGTCAGTGAACATGTCCTGGGTTAGGTGATGATCACCTGGTCAGTTTCCAGGTGCTAGGTCAGTGAACATGTCCTGGGTTAGGTGATGATGACTTGGTCAGTTTCCAGGTACTGTGTCAGTGAACATGTCCTGGGTGAGGTGATGATCACCTGGTTAGTTTCCAGGTGCTGGGTCAGTGAACATGTCCTGGATTAGGTGATGATCACCTGGTCAATTTCCAGGTGCTGGGTCAGTGAACATGTCCCGGATTAGGTGATGATCACCTGGTCAGTTTCCAGGTGCTGGGTCAGTGAACATGTCCTGGATTAGGTGATGATGACCTGGTCAGTTTCCAGGTACTGTGTCAGTGAACATGTCCTGGGTTAGGTGATGATCACCTGGTTAGTTTCCAGGTGCTAGGTCAGTGAACATGTCCTGGGTTAGGTGATGCTCACCTGGTCAGTTTCCAGGTGCTGGGTCAGTGAACATGTCCTGGATTAGGTGATGCTCACCTGGTCAGTTTCCAGGTACTGGGTCAGTGAACATGTCCTGGGTTAGGTGATGATCACCTGGTTAGTTTCCAGGTGCTGGGTCAGTGAACATGTCCTGGGTTAGGTGATGATCACCTGGTTAGTTTCCAGGTGCTGGGTCAGTGAACATGTCCTGGGTTAGGTGATGATCACCTGGTTAGTTTACAGGTACTGGGTCAGTGATCATGTCCTGTGTTAGGTGATGATCACCTGGTCAGTTTCCAGGTGCTGGGTCAGTGAACATGTCCTGGGTTAGGTGATGATCACCTGGTTAGTTTCCAGGTACTGGGTCAGTGATCATGTCCTGTGTTAGGTGATGATCAACTGGTTAGTTTCCAGGTACTGGGTCAGTGATCATGTCCTGTGTTAGGTGATGATCACTTGGTCAGTTTCCAGGTGCTGGGTCAGTGAACATGTCTTGGATTAGGCGAGGCACACCTGGTCAGTTTCCAGGTGCTGTGTCAGTGAACATGTCCTGGGTTAGGTGATGCTCACCTGGTCAGTTTCCAGGTACTGGGTCAGTGATCATGTCCTGTGTTAGGTGATGATCACTTGGTCAGTTTCCAGGTGCTGGGTCAGTGAACATGTCCTGGGTTAGGTGATGATCACCTGGTTAGTTTCCAGGTACTGGGTCAGTGATCATGTCCTGTGTTAGGTGATGATCAACTGGTTAGTTTCCAGGTACTGGGTCAGTGAACGTGTCCTGGGTTAGGTGATGATCACCTGGTCAGTTTCCAGGTGCTGGTTCAGTGAACATGTCCTGGATTAGGTGATGATCACCTGGTCAGTTTCCAGGTACTGGGTCAGTAAACATGTCCTGGGTTAGGCGATGATCACCTGGTTAGTTTCCAGGTACTGGGTCAGTGATCATGTCCTGGGTTAGGTGATGATCACTTGGTCAGTTTCCAGGTGCTGGGTCAGTGAACATGTCCTGGGTTAGGTGATGATCACCTGGTTAGTTTCCAGGTACTGGGTCAGTGATCATGTCCTGTGTTAGGTGATGATCACCTGGTCAGTTTCCAGGTGCTGGGTCAGTGAACATGTCCTGGATTAGGTGATGATCACCTGGTTAGTTTCCAGGTGCTAGGTCAGTGAACATGTCCTGGGTTAGGTGATGATCACCTGGTCAGTTTCCAGGTGCCGGGTCAGTGAACATGTCCTGGGTTAGGAGACGATGACCTGGTCAGTTTCCAGGTACTGTGTCAGTGAACATGTCCTGGGTGAGGTGATGATCACCTGGTTAGTTTCCAGGTGCTGGGTCAGTGAACATGTCCTGGGTTAGGTGATGATCACCTGGTCAGTTTCCAGGTGCTGGGTCAGTGAACATGTCCTGGGTTAGGTGATGATCACCTTTTCAGTTTCCAGGTGCTGGGTCAGTGAACATGTCCTGGATTAGGCGATGATCACCTGGTTAGTTTCCAGGTGCTGGGTTAGTGAACATGTCCTGGATTAGGTGATGATCACCTGGTCAGTTTCCAGGTACTGGGTCAGTGAACATGTCCTGGATTAGGTGATGATCACCTGGTCAATTTCCAGGTGCTGGGTCAGTGAACATGTCCCGGATTAGGTGATGATCACCTGGTCAGTTTCCAGGTGCTGGGTCAGTGAACATGTCCTGGATTAGGTGATGATGACCTGGTCAGTTTCCAGGTACTGGGTCAGTGAACATGTCCTGGGTTAGGTGATGATCACCTGGTTAGTTTCCAGGTGCTAGGTCAGTGAACATGTCCTGGGTTAGGTGATGCTCACCTGGTCAGTTTCCAGGTGCTGGGTCAGTGAACATGTCCTGGATTAGGTGATGCTCACCTGGTCAGTTTCCAGGTACTGGGTCAGTGAACATGTCCTGGGTTAGGTGATGATCACCTGGTTAGTTTCCAGGTGCTGGGTCAGTGAACATGTCCTGGGTTAGGTGATGATCACCTGGTTAGTTTCCAGGTGCTGGGTCAGTGAACATGTCCTGGGTTAGGTGATGGTCACCTGGTCAGTATTCCAGGTGCTGGGTCAGTGAACATGTCCTGGGTTAGGTGATGCTCACTTGGTCAGTTTCCAGGTGCTGGGTCAGTGAACATGTCCTGGGTTAGGTGATGCTCACCTGGTCAGTTTCCAGGTGATGGGTCAGTGAACATGTCCCGGATTAGGTGATGATCACCTGGTCAGTTTCAAGGTGCTGGGTCAGTGAACATGTCCTGGATTAGGTGATGATGACCTGGTCAGTTTCCAGGTACTGGGTCAGTGAACATGTCCTGGGTTAGGTGATGATCACCTGGTTAGTTTCCAGGTGCTAGGTCAGTGAACATGTCCTGGGTTAGGTGATGCTCACCTGGTCAGTTTCCAGGTGCTGGGTCAGTGAACATGTCCTGGATTAG
This sequence comes from Heterodontus francisci, assembly GCF_036365525.1. Lineage (NCBI taxonomy): Eukaryota > Metazoa > Chordata > Chondrichthyes > Heterodontiformes > Heterodontidae > Heterodontus > Heterodontus francisci. The sequence continues at coordinate 1,185,948 of NW_027141269.1, forward strand.
GTGATGCTCACCTGGTCAGTTTCCAGGTACTGGGTCAGTGAACATGTCCTGGGTTAGGTGATGATCACCTGGTTAGTTTCCAGGTGCTGGGTCAGTGAACATGTCCTGGGTTAGGTGATGATCACCTGGTTAGTTTCCAGGTGCTGGGTCAGTGAACATGTCCTGGGTTAGGTGATGGTCACCTGGTCAGTTTCCAGGTGCTGGGTCAGTGAACATGTCCTGGGTTAGGTGATGCTCACTTGGTCAGTTTCCAGGTGCTGGGTCAGTGAACATGTCCTGGGTTAGGTGATGCTCACCTGGTCAGTTTCCAGGTGATGGGTCAGTGAACATGTCCAGGATTAGGTGATGCTCACCTGGTCAGTTTCCAGGTACTGGGTCAGTGAACATGTCCCGGATTAGGTGATGCTCACCTGGTCAGTTTCCAGGTGCTGGGTCAGTGAACATGTCCTGGGTTAGGTGATGATCACCTGGTCAGTTTCCAGGTGCTGGGTCAGTGAACATGTCCTGGGTTAGGTGATGATCACCTGGTCAGTTTCCAGGTACTGGGTCAGTGATCATGTCCTGTGTTAGGTGATGATCATTTGTTCAGTTTCCAGGTGCTGGGTCAGTGAACATGTCCTGGGTTAGGTGATGATCACCTGGTTAGTTTCCAGGTACTGGGTCAGTGATCATGTCCTGTGTTAGGTGATGATCACCTGGTCAGTTTCCAGGTGCTGGGTCAGTGAACATGTCCTGGATTAGGTGATGATGACCTGGTCAGTTTCCAGGTACTGGGTCAGTGAACATGTCCTGGGTTAGGTGATGATCACCTGGTTAGTTTCCAGGTGCTAGGTCAGTGAACATGTCCAGGATTAGGTGATGCTCACCTGGTCAGTTTCCAGGTGCTGGGTCAGTGAACATGTCCTGGATTAGTTGCAGATCACCTGGTTAGTTTCCAGGTACTGGGTCAGTGAACATGTCCTGGGTTAGGTGATGATCACCTGGTCAGTTTCCAGGTGCTGGGTCAGTGAACATGTCCTGGGTTAGGTGATGATGACTTGGTCAGTTTCCAGGTACTGTGTCAGTGAACATGTCCTGGGTGAGGTGATGATCACCTGGTTAGTTTCCAGGTGCTGGGTCAGTGAACATGTCCTGGATTAGGTGATGATCACCTGGTCAATTTCCAGGTGCTGGGTCAGTGAACATGTCCCGGATTAGGTGATGATCACCTGGTCAGTTTCCAGGTGCTGGGTCAGTGAACATGTCCTGGATTAGGTGATGATGACCTGGTCAGTTTCCAGGTACTGGGTCAGTGAACATGTCCTGGGTTAGGTGATGATCACCTGGTTAGTTTCCAGGTGCTAGGTCAGTGAACATGTCCTGGGTTAGGTGATGCTCACCTGGTCAGTTTCCAGGTGCTGGGTCAGTGAACATGTCCTGGATTAGGTGATGCTCACCTGGTCAGTTTCCAGGTACTGGGTCAGTGAACATGTCCTGGGTTAGGTGATGATCACCTGGTTAGTTTCCAGGTGCTGGGTCAGTGAACATGTCCTGGGTTAGGTGATGATCACCCGATTAGTTTCCAGGTGCTGGGTCAGTGAACATGTCCTGGGTTAGGTGATGATCACCTGGTTAGTTTCCAGGTACTGGGTCAGTGATCATGTCCTGTGTTAGGTGATGATCACCTGGTCAGTTTCCAGGTGCTGGGTCAGTGAACATGTCCTGGGTTAGGTGATGATCACCTGGTTAGTTTCCAGGTACTGGGTCAGTGATCATGTCCTGTGTTAGGTGATGATCAACAGGTTAGTTTCCAGGTACTGGGTCAGTGATCATGTCCTGTGTTAGGTGATGATCACTTGGTCAGTTTCCAGGTGCTGGGTCAGTGAACATGTCTTGGATTAGGCGAGGCACACCTGGTCAGTTTCCAGGTGCTGTGTCAGTGAACATGTCCTGGGTTAGGTGATGCTCACCTGGTCAGTTTCCAGGTACTGGGTCAGTGATCATGTCCTGTGTTAGGTGATGATCACTTGGTCAGTTTCCAGGTGCTGGGTCAGTGAACATGTCCTGGGTTAGGTGATGATCACCTGGTTAGTTTCCAGGTACTGGGTCAGTGATCATGTCCTGTGTTAGGTGATGATCAACTGGTTAGTTTCCAGGTACTGGGTCAGTGAACGTGTCCTGGGTTAGGTGATGATCACCTGGTCAGTTTCCAGGTGCTGGTTCAGTGAACATGTCCTGGATTAGGTGATGATCACCTGGTCAGTTTCCAGGTACTGGGTCAGTAAACATGTCCTGGGTTAGGCGATGATCACCTGGTTAGTTTCCAGGTACTGGGTCAGTGATCATGTCCTGTGTTAGGTGATGATCACTTGGTCAGTTTCCAGGTGCTGGGTCAGTGAACATGTCCTGGGTTAGGTGATGATCACCTGGTTAGTTTCCAGGTACTGGGTCAGTGATCATGTCCTGTGTTAGGTGATGATCACCTGGTCAGTTTCCAGGTGCTGGGTCAGTGAACATGTCCTGGATTAGGTGATGATCACCTGGTTAGTTTCCAGGTGCTAGGTCAGTGAACATGTCCTGGGTTAGGTGATGATCACCTGGTCAGTTTCCAGGTGCTGGGTCAGTGAACATGTCCTGGGTTAGGAGATGATGACCTGGTCAGTTTCCAGGTACTGTGTCAGTGAACATGTCCTGGGTGAGGTGATGATCACCTGGTTAGTTTCCAGGTGCTGGGTCAGTGAACATGTCCTGGGTTAGGTGATGATCACCTGGTCAGTTTCCAGGTGCTGGGTCAGTGAACATGTCCTGGGTTAGGTGATGATCACCTGGCCAGTTTCCAGGTGCTGGGTCAGTGAACATGTCCTGGATTAGGCGATGATCACCTGGTTAGTTTCCAGGTGCTGGGTTAGTGAACATGTCCTGGATTAGGTGATGATCACCTGGTCAATTTCCAGGTGCTGGGTCAGTGAACATGTCCCGGATTAGGTGATGATCACCTGGTCAGTTTCCAGGTGCTGGGTCAGTGAACATGTCCTGGATTAGGTGATGATGACCTGGTCAGTTTCCAGGTACTGGGTCAGTGAACATGTCCTGGGTTAGGTGATGATCACCTGGTTAGTTTCCAGGTGCTAGGTCAGTGAACATGTCCTGGGTTAGGTGATGCTCACCTGGTCAGTTTCCAGGTGCTGGGTCAGTGAACATGTCCTGGATTAGGTGATGCTCACCTGGTCAGTTTCCAGGTACTGGGTCAGTGAACATGTCCTGGGTTAGGTGATGATCACCTGGTTAGTTTCCAGGTGCTGGGTCAGTGAACATGTCCTGGGTTAGGTGATGATCACCCGATTAGTTTCCAGGTGCTGGGTCAGTGAACATGTCCTGGGTTAGGTGATGATCACCTGGTTAGTTTCCAGGTACTGGGTCAGTGATCATGTCCTGTGTTAGGTGATGATCACCTGGTCAGTTTCCAGGTGCTGGGTCAGTGAACATGTCCTGGGTTAGGTGATGATCACCTGGTTAGTTTCCAGGTACTGGGTCAGTGATCATGTCCTGTGTTAGGTGATGATCACTTGGTCAGTTTCCAGGTGCTGGGTCAGTGAACATGTCTTGGATTAGGCGAGGCACACCTGGTCAGTTTCCAGGTGCTGTGTCAGTGAACATGTCCTGGGTTAGGTGATGCTCACCTGGTCAGTTTCCAGGTACTGGGTCAGTGATCATGTCCTGTGTTAGGTGATGATCACTTGGTCAGTTTCCAGGTGCTGGGTCAGTGAACATGTCCTGGGTTAGGTGATGATCACCTGGTTAGTTTCCAGGTACTGGGTCAGTGATCATGTCCTGTGTTAGGTGATGATCAACTGGTTAGTTTCCAGGTACTGGGTCAGTGAACGTGTCCTGGGTTAGGTGATGATCACCTGGTCAGTTTCCAGGTGCTGGTTCAGTGAACATGTCCTGGATTAGGTGATGATCACCTGGTCAGTTTCCAGGTACTGGGTCAGTAAACATGTCCTGGGTTAGGCGATGATCACCTGGTTAGTTTCCAGGTACTGGGTCAGTGATCATGTCCTGTGTTAGGTGATGATCACTTGGTCAGTTTCCAGGTGCTGGGTCAGTGAACATGTCCTGGGTTAGGTGATGATCACCTGGTTAGTTTCCAGGTACTGGGTCAGTGATCATGTCCTGTGTTAGGTGATGATCACCTGGTCAGTTTCCAGGTGCTGGGTCAGTGAACATGTCCTGGATTAGGTGATGATCACCTGGTTAGTTTCCAGGTGCTAGGTCAGTGAACATGTCCTGGGTTAGGTGATGATCACCTGGTCAGTTTCCAGGTGCTGGGTCAGTGAACATCTCCTGGGTTAGGAGATGATGACCTGGTCAGTTTCCAGGTACTGTGTCAGTGAACATGTCCTGGGTGAGGTGATGATCACCTGGTTAGTTTCCAGGTGCTGGGTCAGTGAACATGTCCTGGGTTAGGTGATGATCACCTGGTCAGTTTCCAGGTGCTGGGTCAGTGAACATGTCCTGGGTTAGGTGATGATCACCTGGCCAGTTTCCAGGTGCTGGGTCAGTGAACATGTCCTGGATTAGGCGATGATCACCTGGTTAGTTTCCAGGTGCTGGGTTAGTGAACATGTCCTGGATTAGGTGATGATCACCTGGTCAGTTTCCAGGTACTGGGTCAGTGAACATGTCCTGGATTAGGTGATGATCACCTGGTCAATTTCCAGGTGCTGGGTCAGTGAACATGTCCCGGATTAGGTGATGATCACCTGGTCAGTTTCCAGGTGCTGGGTCAGTGAACATGTCCTGGATTAGGTGATGATGACCTGGTCAGTTTCCAGGTACTGGGTCAGTGAACATGTCCTGGGTTAGGTGATGATCACCTGGTTAGTTTCCAGGTGCTAGGTCAGTGAACATGTCCTGGGTTAGGTGATGCTCACCTGGTCAGTTTCCAGGTGCTGGGTCAGTGAACATGTCCTGGATTAGGTGATGCTCACCTGGTCAGTTTCCAGGTACTGGGTCAGTGAACATGTCCTGGGTTAGGTGATGATCACCTGGTTAGTTTCCAGGTGCTGGGTCAGTGAACATGTCCTGGGTTAGGTGATGATCACCTGGTTAGTTTCCAGGTGCTGGGTCAGTGAACATGTCCTGGGTTAGGTGATGGTCACCTGGTCAGTTTCCAGGTGCTGGGTCAGTGAACATGTCCTGGGTTAGGTGATGCTCACTTGGTCAGTTTCCAGGTGCTGGGTCAGTGAACATGTCCTGGGTTAGGTGATGCTCACCTGGTCAGTTTCCAGGTGATGGGTCAGTGAACATGTCCAGGATTAGGTGATGCTCACCTGGTCAGTTTCCAGGTACTGGGTCAGTGAACATGTCCCGGATTAGGTGATGCTCACCTGGTCAGTTTCCAGGTGCTGGGTCAGTGAACATGTCCTGGGTTAGGTGATGATCACCTGGTCAGTTTCCAGGTGCTGGGTCAGTGAGCATGTCCTGGGTTAGGTGATGATCACCTGGTCAGTTTCCAGGTACTGGGTCAGTGATCATGTCCTGTGTTAGGTGATGATCACTTGGTCAGTTTCCAGGTGCTGGGTCAGTGAACATGTCCTGGGTTAGGTGATGATCACCTGGTTAGTTTCCAGGTACTGGGTCAGTGATCATGTCCTGTGTTAGGTGATGATCACCTGGTCAGTTTCCAGGTGCTGGGTCAGTGAACATGTCCTGGATTAGTTGCAGATCACCTGGTTAGTTTCCAGGTACTGGGTCAGTGAACATGTCCTGGGTTAGGTGATGATCACCTTTTCAGTTTCCAGGTGCTGGGTCAGTGAACATGTCCTGGGTTAGGTGATGATGACTTGGTCAGTTTCCAGGTACTGTGTCAGTGAACATGTCCTGGGTGAGGTGATGATCACCTGGTTAGTTTCCAGGTGCTGGGTCAGTGAACATGTCCTGGATTAGGTGATGATCACCTGGTCAATTTCCAGGTGCTGGGTCAGTGAACATGTCCCGGATTAGGTGATGATCACCTGGTCAGTTTCCAGGTGCTGGGTCAGTGAACATGTCCTGGATTAGGTGATGATGACCTGGTCAGTTTCCAGGTACTGGGTCAGTGAACATGTCCTGGGTTAGGTGATGATCACCTGGTTAGTTTCCAGGTGCTAGGTCAGTGAACATGTCCTGGGTTAGGTGATGCTCACCTGGTCAGTTTCCAGGTGCTGGGTCAGTGAACATGTCCCGGATTAGGTGATGCTCACCTGGTCAGTTTCCAGGTACTGGGTCAGTGAACATGTCCTGGGTTAGGTGATGATCACCTGGTTAGTTTCCAGGTGCTGGGTCAGTGAACATGTCCTGGGTTAGGTGATGATCACCTGGTTAGTTTCCAGGTGCTGTGTCAGTGAACATGTCCTGGGTTAGGTGATGATCACCTGGTCAGTTTCCAGGTACTGGGTCAGTGAACATGTCCTGGGTTAGGTGATGGTCACCTGGTCAGTTTCCAGGTGCTGGGTCAGTGAACATGTCCTGGGTTAGGTGATGCTCACTTGGTCAGTTTCCAGGTGCTGGGTCAGTGAACATGTTCTGGGTTAGGTGATGCTCACCTGGTCAGTTTCCAGGTGATGGGTCAGTGAACATGTCCAGGATTAGGTGATTCTCACCTGGTCAGTTTCCAGGTACTGGGTCAGTGAACATGTCCCGGATTAGGTGATGCTCACCTGGTCAGTTTCCAGGTGCTGGGTCAGTGAACATGTCCTGGGTTAGGTGATGATCACCTGGTCAGTTTCCTGGTGCTGGGTCAGTGAACATGTCCTGGGTTAGGTGATGATCACCTGGTTAGTTTCCAGGTGCTGTGTCAGTGAACATGTCCTGGGTTAGGTGATGATCACCTGGTCAGTTTCCAGGTGCTAGGTCAGTGAACATGTCCTGTGTTAGGTGATGATCACCTGGTCAGTTTCCAGGTGCTGGGTCAGTGAACATGTCCTGGATTAGGTGATGATCGCCTGGTAAATTCCCAGGTGCTGGGTCAGTGAACATGTCCTGGGTTAGGTGATGATCGCCTGGTAAGTTCCCAGGTGCTGGGTCAGTGAACATGTCCTGGATTAGGTGATGCTCACCTAGTCAGTTTCCAGGTGCTGGGTCAGTGAACATGTCCTGGGTTAGGTGATGCTCACCTGGTCAGTTTCCAGGTACTGGGTCAGTGAACATGTGCTGGGTTAGGTGATGATCACCTGGTCAGTTTCCAGGTGCTGTGTCAGTGAACATGTCCCGGATTAGGCGATGATCACCTGGTCAGTTTCCAGGTACTGGGTCAGTGAACATGTCCTGGGTTAGGTGATGATCACCTGGTCAGTTTCCAGGTGCTAGGTCAGTGAACATGGCCTGGATTAGGTGATGTTCACCTGGTCAGTTTCCAGGTGCTGGTTCAGTGAACATGTCCTGGATTAGGCGATGATCACCTGGTCAGTTTCCAGGCACTGGGTCAGTGAACATATCCTGGATTAGGCGATGATCACCTGGTTAGTTTCCAGGCACTGGGTCAGTGAACATGTCCTGGATTAGGCGATGATCACCTGGTCAGTTTCCAGGTGCTGTGTCAGTGAACATGTCCTGGATTAGGCGATGATCACCTGGTCAGTTTCCAGGTGCTGGATCAGTGAACATGTCCTGGATTAGGCGATGATCACCTGGTTAGTTTCCAGGTGCTGGGTCAGTGAACATGTCCTGGGTTAGGTGATGATCACCTGGTCAATTTCCAGGTGCTGGATCAGTGAACATGTCCTGGATTAGGTGATGATCACCTGGTCAGTTTCCAGGTGCTGGGTCAGTGAACATGTCCTGGGTTAGGTGATGATCACCGGGTCAGTTTCCAGGTGCTGTGTCAGTGAACATGTCCTGGATTAGGCAATGATCACCTGCTCAGTTTCCAGGTGCTGGATCAGTGAACATGTCCTGGATTAGGCGATGATCACCTGTTTAGTTTCCAGGTGCTGGGTGAGTGAACATGTCCTGGGTTAGGTGATGATCACCTGGTCAGTTTCCAGGTGCTGGGTCAGTGAACATGTCCTGGGTTAGGTGATGATCACCTGGTTAGTTTCCGGGTGCTGGTTCAGTGAACATGTCCTGGATTAGGCGATGATCACCTGGTCAGTTTCCAGGTGCTGGGTCAGTGAACATGTCCCGGATTAGGTGATGCTCACCTGGTCAGTTTCCAGGTACTGGGTCAGTGAACATGTCCTGGGTTAGGTGATGATCACCTGGTTAGTTTCCAGGTGCTGGGTCAGTGAACATGTCCTGGGTTAGGTGATGATCACCTGGTTAGTTTCCAGGTGCTGTGTCAGTGAACATGTCCTGGGTTAGGTGATGATCACCTGGTCAGTTTCCAGGTACTGGGTCAGTGAACATGTCCTGGGTTAGGTGATGGTCACCTGGTCAGTTTCCAGGTGCTGGGTCAGTGAACATGTCCTGGGTTAGGTGATGCTCACTTGGTCAGTTTCCAGGTGCTGGGTCAGTGAACATGTCCTGGGTTAGGTGATGCTCACCTGGTCAGTTTCCAGGTGATGGGTCAGTGAACATGTCCGGGATTAGGTGATGCTCACCTGGTCAGTTTCCAGGTACTGGGTCAGTGAACATGTCCCGGATTAGGTGATGCTCACCTGGTCAGTTTCCAGGTGCTGGGTCAGTGAACATGTCCTGGGTTAGGTGATGATCACCTGGTCAGTTTCCTGGTGCTGGGTCAGTGAACATGTCCTGGGTTAGGTGATGATCACCTGGTTAGTTTCCAGGTGCTGTGTCAGTGAACATGTCCTGGGTTAGGTGATGATCACCTGGTCAGTTTCCAGGTGCTGGGTCAGTGAACATGTCCTGGATTAGGTGATGATCGCCTGGTAAATTCCCAGGTGCTGGGTCAGTGAACATGTCCTGGGTTAGGTGATGATCGCCTGGTAAGTTCCCAGGTGCTGGGTCAGTGAACATGTCCTGGGTTAGGTGATGCTCACCTGGTCAGTTTCCAGGTACTGGGTCAGTGAACATGTGCTGTGTTAGGTGATGATCACCTGGTCAGTTTCCAGGTGCTGTATCAGTGAACATGTCCCGGATTAGGCGATGATCACCTGGTCAGTTTCCAGGTACTGGGTCAGTGAACATGTCCTGGGTTAGGTGATGATCACCTGGTCAGTTTCCAGGTGCTAGGTCAGTGAACATTGCCTGGATTAGGTGATGTTCACCTGGTCAGTTTCCAGGTGCTGGTTCAGTGAACATGTCCTGGATTAGGCGATGATCACCTGGTCAGTTTCCAGGTACTGGGTCAGTGAACATGTCCTGGATTAGGCGATGATCACCTGGTCAGTTTCCAGGCACTGGGTCAGTGAACATATCCTGGATTAGGCGATGATCACCTGGTTAGTTTCCAGGCACTGGGTCAGTGAACATGTCCTGGATTAGGCGATGATCACCTGGTCAGTTTCCAGGTGCTGTGTCAGTGAACATGTCCTGGATTAGGCGATGATCACCTGGTCAGTTTCCAGGTGCTGGATCAGTGAACATGTCCTGGATTAGGCGATGATCACCTGGTTAGTTTCCAGGTGCTGGGTCAGTGAACATGTCCTGGGTTAGGTGATGATCACCTGGTCAATTTCCAGGTGCTGGATCAGTGAACATGTCCTGGATTAGGTGATGATCACCTGGTCAGTTTCCAGGTGCTGGGTCAGTGAACATGTCCTGGGTTAGGTGATGATCACCGGGTCAGTTTCCAGGTGCTGTGTCAGTGAACTTGTCCTGGATTAGGCAATGATCACCTGCTCAGTTTCCAGGTGCTGGATCAGTGAACATGTCCTGGATTAGGCGATGATCACCTGTTTAGTTTCCAGGTGCTGGGTGAGTGAACATGTCCTGGGTTAGGTGATGATCACCTGGTCAGTTTCCAGGTGCTGGGTCAGTGAACATGTCCTGGGTTAGGTGATGATCACCTGGTTAGTTTCCGGGTGCTGGTTCAGTGAACATGTCCTGGATTAGGCGATGATCACCTGGTCAGTTTCCAGGTGCTGGGTCAGTGAACATGTCCTGGGTTAGGTGATGATGAACTGGTTAGTTTCCAGGTGCTGTGTCAGTGAACATGTCCTGGGTTATGTGATGATCACCAGGTCAGTTTCCAGGTGCTGGGTCAGTGAACATGTCCTGGATTAGGCGATGATCACCTGGTGAATTTCCACGTGCTGGGTCAGTGAACATGTCCTGGGTTAGGTGATGATCACCTGGTCAGTTTCCAGGTGCTGTGTCAGTGAACATGTCCTGGTTTAGGTGATGATCACCTGGTCAGTTTCCAGGTGCAGTGTCAGTGAACATGTCCTGGGTTAGGTGATGATCACCTGGTCAGTTTCCAGGTGCTGGGTCAGTGAACATGTCCTGGGTTAGGCGATGATCACCTGGTCAGTTTCCAGGTACTGTGTCAGTGAACATGTCCTGGGTTAGGTGATGATCACCCGGTCAGTTTCCAGGTACTGGGTCAGTGAACATGTCCTGGATTAGGTGATGATCACCTGGTCAGTTTCCAGGTGCTGGGTCAGTGTACATGTCCCGGATTAGGTGATGATCACCTGGTCAGTTTCCAGGTGCTGGGTCAGTGAACATGTCCTGGGTTAGGTGATGATCACCTGGTTAGTTTCCAGGTGCTCGGTCAGTGAACATGTCCTGGGTTCGGTGATGCCCACCTGGTTAGTTTCCAGGTGCTGTGTCAGTGAACATGTCCTAGGTTAGGTGATGCTCACCTGGTCAGTTTCCAGGTGCTGGGTCAGTGAACATGTCCTGGATTAGGTGATGCTCACCTGGTCAGTTTCCAGGTACTGGGTCAGTGAACATGTCCTGGGTTAGGTGATGATCACCTGGTTAGTTTCCAGGTGCTGGGTCAGTGAACATGTCCTGGGTTAGGTGATGATCACCTGGTTAGTTTCCAGGTGCTGGGTCAGTGAACATGTCCTGGGTTAGGTGATGATCACCTGGTCAGTTTCCAGGTACTGGCTCAGTGAACATGTCCTGGGTTAGGTGATGATCACCTGGTCAGTTTCCAGGTGCTGGGTCAGTGAACATGTCCTGGGTTAGGTGATGCTCACCTGGTCAGTTTCCAGGTGCTGGATCAGTGAAAATGTCCTGGGTTAGGTGATGCTCACCTGGTCAGTTTCCAGGTGCTGGGTCAGTGAACATGTACTGGATTAGGTGATGCTCAGCTGGTCAGTTTCCAGGTACTGGGTCAGTGAACATGTGCTGGGTTAGGTGATGATCACCTGGTCAGTTTCCAGGTGCTGTGTCAGTGAACATGTCCCGGATTAGGCGATGATCACCTGGTCAGTTTCCAGGTACTGGGTCAGTGAACATGTCCTGGGTTAGGTGATGATCACCTTGTCAGTTTCCAGGTGCTAGGTCAGTGAACATGGCCTGGATTAGGTGATGTTCACCTGGTCAGTTTCCAGGTGCTGGTTCAGTGAACATGTCCTGGATTAGGCGATGATCACCTGCTCAGTTTCCAGGTACTGGGTCAGTGAACATGTCCTGGATTAGGCGATGATCACCTGGTCAGTTTCCAGGCACTGGGTCAGTGAACATATCCTGGATTAGGCGATGATCACCTGGTTAGATTCCAGGCACTGGGTCAGTGAACATGTCCTGGATTAGGCGATGATCACCTGGTCAGTTTCCAGGTGCTGTGTCAGTGAACATGTCCTGGATTAGGCGATGATCACCTGGTCAGTTTCCAGGTGCTGGATCAGTGAACATGTCCTGGATTAGGCGATGATCACCTGGTTAGTTTCCAGGTGCTGGGTCAGTGAACATGTCCTGGGTTAGGTGATGATCACCTGGTCAATTTCCAGGTGCTGGATCAGTGAACATGTCCTGGATTAGGTGATGATCACCTGGTCAGTTTCCAGGTGCTGTGTCAGTGAACATGTCCTGGATTAGGCAATGATCACCTGCTCAGTTTCCAGGTGCTGGATCAGTGAACATGTCCTGGATTAGGCGATGATCATCTGTTTATTTTCCAGGTGCTGGGTCAGTGAACATGTCCTGGGTTAGGTGATGATCACCTGGTCAGTTTCCAGGTGCTGGGTCAGTGAACATGTCCTGGGTTAGGTGATGATCACCTGGTTAGTTGCCGGGTGCTGGTTCAGTGAACATGTCCTGGATTAGGCGATGATCACCTGGTCAGTTTCCAGGTGCTGGGTCAGTGAACATGTCCTGGGTTAGGTGATGATGAACTGGTTAGTTTCCAGGTGCTGTGTCAGTGAACATGTCCTGGGTTAGGTGATGATCACCAGGTCAGTTTCCAGGTGCTGGGTCAGTGAACATGTCCTGGATTAGGAGATGATCACCTGGTGAATTTCCACGTGCTGTGTCAGTGAGCATGTCCTGGTTTAGGTGATGATCACCTGGTCAGTTTCCAGGTGCAGTGTCAGTGAACATGTCCTGGGTTAGGTGATGATCACCTGGTCAGTTTCCAGGTGCTGGGTCAGTGAACATGTCCTGGGTTAGGCGATGATCACCTGGTCAGTTTCCAGGTACTGTGTCAGTGAACATGTCCTGGGTTAGGTGATGATCACCTGGTCAGTTTCCACGTACTGGGTCAGTGAACATGTCCTGGATTAGGTGATGATCACCTGGTCAGTTTCCAGGTGCTGGGTCAGTGAACATGTCCCGGATTAGGTGATGATCACCTGGTCAGTTTCCAGGTGCTGGGTCAGTGAACATGTCCTGGGTTAGGTGATGATCACCTGGTTAGTTTCCAGGTGCTCGGTCAGTGAACATGTCCTGGGTTCGGTGATGCCCACCTGGTTAGTTTCCAGGTGCTGTGTCAGTGAACATGTCCTAGGTTAGGTGATGCTCACCTGGTCAGTTTCCAGGTGCTGGGTCAGTGAATATGTCCTGGATTAGTTGATGCTCACCTGGTCAGTTTCCAGGTACTGGGTCAGTGAACATGTCCTGGGTTAGGTGATGATCACCTGGTTAGTTTCCAGGTGCTGGGTCAGTGAACATGTCCTGGGTTAGGTGATGATCACCTGGTTAGTTTCCAGGTGCTGTGTCAGTGAACATGTCCTGAATTAGTTGATGATCACCTGGTCAGTTTCCAGGTACTGGGTCAGTGAACATGTCCTGGGTTAGGTGATGATCACCTGGTCAGTTTCCGGGTGCTGGGTCAGTGAACATGTCCTGGGTTAGGTGATGCTCACCTGGTCAGTTTCCAGGTGCTGGATCAGTGAAAATGTCCTGGGTTAGGTGATGCTCACCTGGTCAGTTTCCAGGTGCTGGGTCAGTGAACATGTACTGGATTAGGTGATGCTCACCTGGTCAGTTTCCAGGTACTGGGTCAGTGAACATGTCCCGGATTAGGTGATGCTCACCTGGTCAGTTTCCAGTTGCTGGGTCAGTGAACATGTCCTGGGTTAGGTGATGATCACCTAGTCAGTTTCCAGGTGCTGGGTCAGTGAACATGTCCTGGATTAGGTGATGATCACCTAGTTAGTTTCCAGGTGCTGGGTCAGTGAACATGTCCTGGATTAGGTGATGATCACCTGGTTAGTTTCCAGGTGCTGTGTCAGTGAACATGTCCTGGGTGATGTGATGATCACCTGGTTAGTTTCCAGGTGCTGTGTCAGTGAACATGTCCTGGGTTAGGTGATGATCACCTGGTCAGTTTCCAGTTGCTGGGTCAGTGAACATGTCCTGGGTTAGGTGATGATCGCCTGGTAAGTTCCCAGGTGCTGGGTCAGTGAACATGTCCTGGGTTAGGTGATGATCGCCTGGCAAGTTCCCAGGTGCTGGGTCAGTGAACATGTCCTGGATTAGCTGATGCTCACCTGGTCAGTTTCCAGGTGCTGGGTCAGTGAACATGTCCGGGGTTAGGTGATGCTCACCTGGTCAGTTTCCAGGTACTGGGTCAGTGAACATGTGCTGGGTTAGGTGATGATCACCTGGTCAGTTTCCAGGTGCTGTGTCAGTGAACATGTCCCGGATTAGGCGATGATCACCTGGTCAGTTTCCAGGTACTGGGTCAGTGAACATGTCCTGGGTTAGGTGATGATCACCTGGTCAGTTTCCAGGTGCTAGGTCAGTGAACATGGCCTGGATTAGGTGATGTTCACCTGGTCAGTTTCCAGGTGCTGGTTCAGTGAACATGTCCTGGATTAGGCGATGATCACCTGGTTAGTTTCCAGGTGCGAGGTCAGTGAACATGTCCGGGGTTAGGTGATGTACACCTGGTTAGTTTCCAGGTGCTGGGTCAGTGAACATGTCCTGGGTTAGGTGATGTACACCTGGTTAGTTTCCTGGTGCTGGGTCAGTGAACATGTCCTGGGTTATGTGATGATCACCTGGTTAGTTTCCAGGTGCTGGGTCAGTGAACATGTCCTGGGTTAGGTGATGATCACCTGGTCAGTTTCCAGGTGCTGTGTCATTGAGCATGTCCTGCGTTAGGTGATGATCACCTGGTTAGTTTCCAGGTGCTAGGTCAGTGAACATGTCCTGGGTTAGGTGATGATCGCCTGGCAAGTTCCCAGGTGCTGGGTCAGTGAACATGTCCTGGATTAGCTGATGCTCACCTGGTCAGTTTCCAGGTGCTGGGTCAGTGAACATGTCCGGGGTTAGGTGATGCTCACCTGGTCAGTTTCCAGGTACTGGGTCAGTGAACATGTGCTGGGTTAGGTGATGATCACCTGGTCAGTTTCCAGGTGCTGTGTCAGTGAACATGTCCCGGATTAGGCGATGATCACCTGGTCAGTTTCCAGGTACTGGGTCAGTGAACATGTCCTGGGTTAGGTGATGATCACCTGGTCAGTTTCCAGGTGCTAGGTCAGTGAACATGGCCTGGATTAGGTGATGTTCACCTGGTCAGTTTCCAGGTACTGGGTCAGTGAACATGTCCTGGGTTAGGTGATGATCACCTGGTCAGTTTCCAGGTGCTAGGTCAGTGAACATGTCCTGGGTTAGGTGATGATCACCTGGTCAGTTCCAGGTGCTAGGTCAGTGAACATGGCCTGGATTAGGTGATGTTCACCTGGTCAGTTTCCAGGTGCTAGGTCAGTGAACATGGCCTGGATTAGGTGATGTTCACCTGGTCAGTTTCCAGGTACTGGGTCAGTGAACATGTCCTGGGTTAGGTGATGATCTCCTGGTCAGTTTCCAGGTGCTAGGTCAGTGAACATGGCCTGGATTAGGTGATGTTCACCTGGTCAGTTTCCAGGTACTGGGTCAGTGAACATGTCCTGGGTTAGGTGATGATCACCTGGTCAGTTTCCAGGTGCTGGGTCAGTGAACATGTCCTGGGTTAGGTGATGATCACCTGGTCAGTTTCCAGGTACTGGGTCAGTGATCATGTCCTGGGTTAGGTGATGTTCACCTGGTCAGTTTCCAGGTGCTGGTTCAGTGAACATGTCCTGGATTAGGCGATGATCACCTGGTCAGTTTCCAGGCACTGGGTCAGTGAACATGTCCTGGATTAGGCGATGATCACCTGGTCAGTTTCCAGGTACTGGGTCAGTGAACATGTCCTGGGTTAGGTGATGATCACCTGGTCAGTTTCCAGGTGCTAGGTCAGTGAACATGGCCTGGATTAGGTGATGTTCACCTGGTCAGTTTCCAGGTACTGGGTCAGTGAACATGTCCTGGGTTAGGTGATGATCACCTGGTCAGTTTCCAGGTGCTGGGTCAGTGAACATGTCCTGGGTTAGGTGATGATCACCTGGTCAGTTTCCAGGTACTGGGTCAGTGATCATGTCCTGGGTTAGGTGATGATCACCTGGTCAGTTTCCAGGTGCTGTGTCAGTGAACATGTCCTGGGTTAGGTGATGTTCACCTGGTCAGTTTCCAGGTGCTGGTTCAGTGAACATGTCCTGGATTAGGCGATGATCACCTGGTCAGTTTCCAGGCACTGGGTCAGTGAACATGTCCTGGATTAGGCGATGATCACCTGGTCAGTTTCCAGGCACTGGCTCAGTGAAATTATCCTGGATCAGGCGATGATCACCTGGTTAGTTTCCAGGTGCTGGTTCAGTGAACATGTCCTGGGTTAGGTGATGATCACCTGGTCAGTTTCCAGGTGCTGGTTCAGTGAACATGTCCTGGATTAGGCGATGATCACCTGGTCAGTTTCCAGGTACTGGGTCAGTGAACATGTCCTGGATTAGGCGATGATCACCTGGTTAGTTTCCAGGTGCTGGTTCAGTGAACATGTCCTGGGTTAGGTGATGATCACCTGGTTAGTTTCCAGGTGCTGGTTCAGTGAACATGTCCTGGGTTAGGTGATGATCACCTGGTCAGTTTCCAGGCACTTTGTCAGTGAACATATGCTGGATTAGGCGATGATCACCTGGTCAGTTTCCATGTGCTGGGTCTGTGAACATGTCCTGGGTTAGGTGATGATCACCTGGTCAGTTTCCAGGTGCTGGTTCAGTGAAAATGTCCTGGGTTAGGTGATGATCACCTGGTTAGTTTCCAGGTGCTGGTTCAGTGAACATGTCCTGGGTTAGGTGATGATCACCTGGTTAGTTTCCAGGTGCTGGTTCGGTGAACATGTCCTGGGTTAGGTGATGATCACCTGGTTAGTTTCCAGGTGCTGGGTCAGTGAACATGTCCTGGGTTAGGTGATGTACACCTGGTCACTTTCCAGGTGCTGGTTCAGTGAACATGTCCTGGATTAGGTGATGATCACCTGGTTAGTTTCCAGGTGCTGGTTCAGTGAACATGTCCTGGACTAGGTGATGATCACCTGGTCAGCTTCCAGGTGCTGGGTCAGTCAAAATGTCCTGGATTAGGTGATGATCACCTGGTCAGTTTCCAGGTGCTGGGTCAGTGAACATGTCCTTGGTTGGGTGATGATCACCTGGTCAGTTTCCAGGTGCTAGGTCAGTGAACATGTCCTGGATTAGGTGATGTACACCTGGTCAGTTTCCAGGTGCTGGGTCAGTGAACATGTCCTGGATTAGGCGATGATCACCTGGTCAGTTTCCAGGTACTGGGTCAGTGAACATGTCCTGGGTTAGGTGATGATCACCTGGTCAGTTTCCAGGTACTGGGTCAGTGAACATGTCCTGGGTTAGGTGATGATCACCTGGTCAGTTTCCAGGTGCTGGGTCAGTGAACATGTCCTGGATTAGGTGATGATCACCTGGTCAGTTTCCAGGTGCTGGGTCAGTGAACATGTCCTGGGTTAGGTGATGATCACCTGGTCAGTTTCCAGGTGCTATGTCAGTGAACATGTCCTGGATTAGGCGATGATCACCTGGTTAGTTTCCAGGTGCTGGGTCAGTGAACATGTCCTGGATTAGGTGATGATCACCTGGTTAGTTTCCAGGTGCGAGGTCAGTGAACATGTCCGGGGTTAGGTGATGTACACCTGGTTAGTTTCCAGGTGCTGGGTCAGTGAACATGTCCTGGGTTAGGTGATGTACACCTGGTTAGTTTCCTGGTGCTGGGTCAGTGAACATGTCCTGGGTTATGTGATGATCACCTGGTTAGTTTCCAGGTGCTGGGTCAGTGAACATGTCCTGGGTTAGGTGATGATCACCTGGTCAGTTTCCAGGTGCTGTGTCATTGAGCATGTCCTGCGTTAGGTGATGATCACCTGGTTAGTTTCCAGGTGCTAGGTCAGTGAACATGTCCTGGGTTAGGTGATGATCACCTGGTTAGTTTCCAGGTGCTGGTTCAGTGAACATGTCCTGGGTTAGGTGATGATCACCTGGTCAGTTTCCAGGTACTGGGTCAGTGAACATGTCCTGGGTTAGGTGATGATCACCTGGTCAGTTTCCAGGTGCTAGGTCAGTGAACATGGCCTGGATTAGGTGATGTTCATCTGGTCAGTTTCCAGGTGCTGGTTCAGTGAACATGTCCTGGATGAGGCGATGATCACCTGGTCAGTTTCCAGGCACTGGGTCAGTGAACATATCCTGGATTAGGCGATGATCACCTGGTCAGTTTCCAGGTGCTGGGTCAGTGAACATGTCCTGGATTATGCGATGATCACCTGGTTAGTTTCCAGGCACTGGGTCAGTGAACATGTCCTGGATTAGGCGATGATCACCTGGTCAGTTACCAGGTGCTGTGTCAGTGAACATGTCCTGAATTAGGTGATGATCACCTGGTCAGTTTCCAGGTGCTGTGTCAGTGAACATGTCCTGGATTAGGCGATGATCACCTGGTCAGTTTCCAGGTGCTGGATCAGTGAACATGTCCTGGATTAGGCGATGATCACCTGGTTAGTTTCCAGGTGCTGGGTCAGTGAACATGTCCTGGGTTAGGTATGATCACCTGGTCAGTTTCCAGTTGCTGGGTCAGTGAACATGCCCTGGGTTAGGTGATGATCACCTGGTTAGTTTCCAGGTGCTGGTTCAGTGAACATGTCCTGGGTTAGGTGATGATCACCTGGTCAGTTTCCAGGTGCTGGGTCAGTGAACATGTCCTGGGTTAGGTGATGATCACCTGGTCAGTTTCCAGGTGCTAGGTCAGTGAACATGGCCTGGATTAGGTGATGTTCACCTGGTCAATTTCCAGGTGCTGGTTCAGTGAACATGTCCTGGATTAGGCGATGATCACCTGGTCAGTTTCCAGGTACTGGGTCAGTGAACATGTCCTGGATTAGGCGATGATCACCTGGTTAGTTTCCAGGTGCTGTTTCAGTGAACATGTCCTGGGTTAGGTGATGATCACCTGGTCAGTTTCCAGGTGCTGGTTCAGTGAACATGTCCTGTATTAGGCGATGATCACCTGGTTAGTTTCCAGGCACTGGGTCAGTGAACATATCCTGGATTAGGCGATGATCACCTGGTCAGTTTCCAGGTGCTGGGTCAGTGAACATGTCCTGGATTATGCGATGATCACCTGGTTAGTTTCCAGGCACTGGGTCAGTGAACATGTCCTGGATTAGGCGATGATCACCTGGTCAGTTACCAGGTGCTGTGTCAGTGAACATGTCCTGAATTAGTTGATGATCACCTGGTCAGTTTCCAGGTGCTGGGTCAGTGAACATGTCCTGGATTAGGCGATGATCACCTGGTCAGTTTCCAGGTGCTGGATCAGTGAACATGTCCTGGATTAGGCGATGATCACCTGGTTAGTTTCCAGGTGCTGGGTCAGTGAACATGTCCTGGGTTATGTGATGATCAACTGGTCAGTTTCCAGGTGCTGGTTCAGTGAACATGTCCTGGGTTAGGTGATGATCACCTGGTTAGTTTCCAGGTGCGAGGTCAGTGAACATGTCCTGGATTAGGCGATGATCACCTGGTTAGTTTCCAGGTGCTGGGTCAGTGAACATGTCCTGGGTTAGGTGATGATCACCTGGTCAGTTTCCAGGTGCTGGGTCAGTGAACATGTCCTGGGTTAGGTGATGATCACCTGGTTAGTTTCCAGGTGCTGGTTCAGTGAACATGTCCTGTATTAGGCGATGATCACCTGGTCAGTTTCCAGGTGCTGGGTCAGTGAACATGTCCTGGGTTAGGTGATGATGAACTGGTTAGTTTCCAGGTGCTGTGTCAGTGAACATGTCCTGTGTTAGGTGATGATCACCTGGTCAGTTTCCAGGTGCTGGGTCAGTGAACATGTCCTGGATTAGGCGATGATCAGCTGGTGAGTTTCCAGGTGCTGTGTCAGTGAGCATGTCCTGGGTTAGGTGATGATCACCTGGTCAGTTTCCAGGTGCTGTGTCAGTGAACATGCCCTCGGTTAGGTGATGATCACCTGGTTAGATTCCAGGTGCTGGGTCAGTGAACATGTCCTGGGTTAGGTGATGATCACCTGGTCAGTTTCCTGGTACTGGGTCAGTGAACATGTCCTGGGTTAGCTGATGATCACCTGGTTAGATTCCAGGTGCTGGGTCAGTGAACATGTCCTGGGTTAGGTGATGATCACCTGGTCAGTTTCCAGGTGCTAGGTCAGTGAACATGTCCTGGGTTAGGTGATGATCACCTGGTCAGTTTCCAGGTGCTGGGTCAGTGAACATGTCCTGGGTTAGTTGATGATCACCTGGTTAGTTTCCAGGTGCTGGGTCAGTGAACATGTCCTGGATTAGGCGATGATCACCTGGTCAGTTTCCAGGTACTGTGTCAGTGAACATGTCCTGAGTTAGGTGATGATCACCTGGTTAGTTTCCAGGTGCTAGGTCAGTGAACATGTCCTGGGTTAGGTGATGATCACCCCTGGTCAGTTTCCAGTTGCTGGGTCAGTGAACATGTCCTGGATTAGGCGATGATCACCTGGTCAGTTTCCAGGTACTGTGTCAGTGAACATGTCCTGGGTTAGGTGATGATCACCTGGTTAGTTTCCAGGTGCTGGGTCAGTGAACATGTCCTGGGTTAGGTGTTGTACAGCTGGTCAGTTTCCAGGTGCTGGGTCAGTGAACATGTCCTGGGTTAGGTGATGATCACCTGGTCAGTTTCCAGGTGCTGGTTCAGTGAACATGTCCTGGGTTAGGTGATGATCACCTGGTTAGTTTCCAGGTGCTGGGTCAGTGAACATGTCCTGGGTTAGGTGATGTACACCTGGTCAGTTTCCAGGTGCTGGTTCAGTGAACATGTCCTAGGTTAGGTGATGATCACCTGGTTAGTTTCCAGGTGCTGGTTCAGTGAACATGTCCTGGGTTAGGTGATGATCACCTGGTTAGTTTCCAGGTGCTGGGTCAGTGAAAATGTCCTGGATTAGGTGATGATCACCTGGTCAGTTTCCAGGTGCTGGGTCAGTGAACATGTCCTGGGTTGGGTGATGTACACCTGGTCAGTTTCCAGGTGCTGGGTCAGTGAACATGTCCTGGATTAGGTGATGATCACCTGGTCAGTTTCCAGGTGCTGGGTCAGTGAACATGTCCTGGATTAGTTGATGATCACCTGGTCAGTTTCTGGAACTGTTCCAGAGTTGAGGTGTTTGGTCGGTCCTCCAGTATATTCTCCAATTCATAATCAGTATATGTACTTAACTGGAAAATGTATAATTTACAATACTGCTACAATGTAATCTCCAGATCACACAGTCAAATATATATGTTGCGTGACTGGTATGTATTACTGTCAGGGAATGATCTGCCTTCTGGATGCTATAAAAATAGGAAAGGGTTGAAAGCAGGATATGTGAAACACTTCAATAGTGGTAATGGGTAATTATGGGTCATTCAATTAAACTAAAAGAGCATCAGAAATAAAAGAACAGAACAGCAAACAGAGGCAGCCTTGTTCCCATGGGAATGTAGACTATGCATCTTATTTGGAATGTGATAATGAGTAAAGGAGCACTGGTGTTCTGGTTCAAGACAGGACAGGGGATGGTGTTGGGAGGAACCTCTATTTGGAATCATTGGTCCATCAAGAATGTTACATGTCTACAGTGTAAAAGGTGCCTCTTTGCATTGTCACAGCTAGACTGATAACTTCAGCGGGAGGAAAAATGTGATCTTAGGGGTTATTAGACTGAAACCTGAGTAAAAGAGGGCCTTGTGAATGTCTATATCTGCAATTGTAATAAGAGGATAGTAGTTATTCAATGATTGGTCTAGTGTAATTTAGTGTGTTTGTATTATTGTAAGGGTTATACAAAGAGTGTCCAAATAGACAGAAGGTGTAGAAGATTTCAAAAGGCACAAAGACAAGTGATTTCACCCACAGCTGCAGATATTTATTACCATGAATTTTACCCAAGGGAAAAACCGGGTCATATAAATGACACATTGTAAACAACTGTTCAGATACTGTGAGGTATCATATCTTACTTGTGCAGAATAAAGTTTTATCACTGCCATCAATTTGGGCCGATGTCGACTCAATGTAATTAATTAACTGTAATTAATCAAATGCAGGACTGAACCATGACAGACGGTGCAGTCACTCTGGGTTCAGCATGAATTATTCAATAATTTAAACTTAATCACATCAGATAATATTATTTCCAAATTCTTGAAGGAAACCTCAATGGCGGCCGTGGTACCCAGCATTCCAAGCGGGAATGAATATGCCGTACACACTCAACAGGAGGCTACCGCGCAGGCGCAAATCCAGCCGCACAGAGACACTGTGCATGCTCCAGAGACAGGCGGCCATTGCGGTGGAAGGCGGTTAAAGTCGGTGACGCACATAAGACTAATGTAGCCGGCGAGCGGGGAGTAGGCTTCAGAAGGACTTGGTGTAGCCCGCAAACGCGAATAAGAATGTCAATGTCCCGCTTTGGTAACTCAGGCTCCTTTCACCTGCGAAGAGAATCCGGGGAAGGAAAAAGAGGAGGGAAGATTCAGATCGCCGCCATTTTGCTGCTGGGGCAACAGAGCGCATGCGCAATATCCTGGTGATGTCAGTGAGTGGGCGTGGCTTCGGAATCCTCTGTGTTGAATTGGAGCTGACACAGCACAGGCTGGGGATGGAGGCTGGGATCTTCCTGTGCTCACTCAGCACAGGCTGGGGATGGAGGCTGGGATCTTCCTGTGCTCACTCAGCACAGGCTGGGGATGGAGGCTGGGATCTTCCTGTGCTCACTCAGCACAGGCTGGGGATGGAGGCTGGGATCTTCCTGTGCTCACTCAGCACAGGCTGGGAATGGAGGCTGGGATCTTCCTGTGCTCACTCAGCACAGGCTGTGGATGGAGGCTGGGATCTTCCTGTGCTCACTCAGCACAGGCTGGGGATGGAGGCTGGGATCTTCCTGTGCTCACTCAGCACAGGCTGTGGATGGAGTCTGGGATCTCCCTGTGCTCTGTATTGGGCTCAGTACTGTACTGTGCGTTTAACCCTCATTGTGTTGTTCTAATTGCTGCCTCTCTCTCTCTCTCTCTTGCAGTGGGTCTGGGAGTTCCTGACTGATCACAATGTCCTGATCCTTTCCACACATCACACACACTCAAGTTGGATGAGCCGCTGGTGGTGATGCAGGAGATGGAGAACTCCAGCCTTCCATCCACTCCACAGTGAGGTAAGATCACACACTGATAATAACTCGGACAACAGGGTGTTAACACAGCAGAAGCTGGGAATGGGGCCTGGGATCTTCCTGTGCTCTGAGAATGGGAATCAGTGACACATTATGTGAGAACAGCTAAATCAGCACAGGCTGGGGATGGAGGCTGGGATCTCCCCGTGCTCACTGACCCCACTCACTGTCCGCACTCACTGACCCCACTTACTGACCACACTCCCTGACCCAACTCACTGTCCGCACTCACTGACCCCACTCACTGTCCCCACTCACTGTCCCCACTCACTGTCCCCACACACTGACCCCACTCACTGTCCCCACTCACTGACCCCACTCACTGTCCCCACTCACAGACCCCACTCACTGTCCCCACTCACTGTCCCCACTCACTGACCCCACTCATCGACCCCACTCACTGTCCCCAGTCACTGTCCCCAGTCACCGACCCCACTCACCGACCCCACTCACCGACCCCACTCACCGACCCCACTCAGCGACCCCACGCACTGACCCCACTCACTGATCCCACTCACTGATCCCACTCACCATCCGCACTCCCTGACCCACCACCACCCCACTCCAACACCACCACCACCCACTCCAACACCACCACCACCCCACTCCAACACCACCACCACCCCACTCCAACGCCACCACCACGCCACTCCACCGCCACCACCACCCCACTCCACCGCCACCACCACCCCACTCCACCACAACCACCACCACCCCACTCCACCACCACCACCACCCCACTCCACCACCACCACCACCCCAATCCACCCCCACCACAACCACCCCACTCCAACACCACCACCACCCCACTCCAACACCACCACCACCCCACTCCAACACCACCACCACCCCACTCCAACAACACCACCACCCCACTCCAACACCACCACCACCCCACTCCACCACCACCACCACCCCACCCCACCACCACCACCACCCCACTCCAACTCCACCACCACCCCACTCGAACACCACCACCACACCACTCCACCACCACCACCACCCCACTCCACCACCACCACCACCCCACTCCACCACCACCACCACCCCACTCCAACACCACACCACCCCACTCCAACACCACCACCCCACTCCAACACCACCACCCCACTCCAACACCACCAACACCCCACTCCAACACCACCACCACCCCACTCCAACACCACCACCCCACTCCAACACCACCAACACCCCACTCCAACAGCACCACCA
This sequence comes from Heterodontus francisci, assembly GCF_036365525.1. NCBI lineage: Eukaryota > Metazoa > Chordata > Chondrichthyes > Heterodontiformes > Heterodontidae > Heterodontus > Heterodontus francisci. Next base: position 1,210,059 of record NW_027141269.1, read on the forward strand.
CCCCACTCCAACACCACCACCCCACGCCAACACCACCACCACCCCACTCCAACACCACCACCACCCCACTCCAACACCACCACCCCACTCCAACACCACCAACACCCCACTCCAACACCACCACCCCACCCCACTCCAACACCACCACCCCACCCCACTCCAGCACCACGACCACCCCACTCCACCACCACCACCACCTCACTCCAACACCACCACCACCTCACTCCAACACCACCACCCCACCCCACTCCAACACCATCACCACCCCACTCCAACACCACCACCACCCACTCCAACACCACCACCACCTCACTCCAACACCACCACCCCACCCCACTCCAACACCACCACCACCCCACTCCAACACCACCACCACCTCACTCCAACACCACCACCACCTCACTCCAACACCACCACCCCACCCCACTCCAACACCACCCCACCCCACTCCAGCACCACGACCACCCCACTCCAGCACGACGACCACCCGACTCAACCACCACCACCACCCCACTCCAACACCACCAAAACTTCATTCCAACACTACCACCACCCCACTCCAACACCACCACCCCACCCCAATCCAGCACCACGACCACCCCACTCCACCACCACCACCACCCCACTCCAACACCAGCACCACCTCACTCCAACACCACCACCACCCCACTCCAACACCACCACCACCCCACTCCAACACAACCACCACCCCACTCCAACACCACCACTACCCCACTCCAACACCACCACCACCCCACTCCAACAGCACCACCACCCCACTCCAACACCACCACCACCCCACTCCAACACCACCACCACCCCACTCCACCACCTCCACCACCCCACTCCCACACCACCACCACCCCACTCCAACACCACCACCACCCCACTCCACCACCACCACCACCCCACTCCACCAGCACCACCACCCCACTCCAACACAACCACCACCCACTCCAACACCACCACCACCCCACTCCAACACCACCACCCCACTCCAACACAACCACCACCCACTCCAACACCACCACCACCCACTCCAACACCACCACCACCCCACTCCAACACGACCACCACCCCACCCCACACCAACACCCCACTCCACCACCACCACCACCCCACTCCACCACCACAACCACCCCACTCCAACACAACCACCACCCCACTCCAACACTACCACCACCCCACTCCAACACCAACACCACCCCATTCCACCACCACCACCCCACTCCAACACTAACACCACCCCACTCCACCACCACCACCCCACTCCAACACTACCACCACCCCACTCCAACACCACCACCACCCCACTCCAACACCACCACCACGCCACTCCCACACCACCACCACCCCACTCCACCACCACCACCACCCCACTCCACCACCACCACCACCCCACTCCAACACAACCACCACCCACTCCAACACCAGCACCACCCCACTCCAACACCACCACCACCCCACTCCAACACCACCACCACCCCACTCCACCACCACCACCACCCCACTCCACCACCACCACCACCCCACTCCAACACAACCACCACCCACTCCAACACCACCACCACCCCACTCCAACACCACCACCACCCCACTCCACCACCACCACCACCCCACTCCAACACCACCACCACCCCACTCCAACACTACCACCACCCCACTCTAACACCAACACCACACCACTCCACCACCAATACCACCCCACTCCACCACCACCACCACCCCACTCCAACATCACCACCACCCCACTCCAACACCACCACCACCCCACTCCAACACAACCACCACCCCACTCCAAAACCACCACCACCCCACTCCAACACCACCACCACCCCACTCCAACACAACCACCACCCCACTACAACACAACCACCACCCCACTCCAACACCACCACCACCCCACTCCAACACCACCACCACCCCAAAATCACCACCACCCCACTCCAACACCACCACCACCCCACTCCAATACCACCACCACCCACTCCAACACCACCACCACCCCACTCCACCAGCTCCACCACCACCCCACTCCACTACCACCACCACCACCACCCCACTCCACCACCACCACCACCCCACTCCACCACCACCACCACCCCACTCCACCACCACCACCAACCCAATCCACCACCACCACCACCACCCCACTCCACCACCACCACCACCCCACTCCAACACCACCACCACCCCACTCCAACACCACCAACACCCCACTCCAACACCACCACCACCCCTCTCGAACACCACCACCACCCCACTCCAACACCACCACCACCCCACTCCAACACCACCACCACCCCACTCCACCAACACCACCACCCCACTCCACCACCACCAAAACCCCACTCCACCACCACCACCACCCCACTCCACCACCCCCACCCCACTCCAACACCACGCCACTCCACTCCAACACCACCAACACCCGACTCCAACACCACCAACACACCACTCCAACACCACCCCACTCCACCACCACCACCACCCCACTCCAACACCACCACCACCCCACTCCAACACCACCACCACCCCACTCCAACACCACAAACACACCACTCCAACACCACCCCACTCCACCACCACCACCACCCCACTCCAACACCACCACCACCCCACTCCAACACCACCAGCACCCCACTCCAACATCACCACCACCCCAACATCACCACCACCCCACTCCAACACCACCACCACCCCACTCCAGCACCACCAACACACCACTCCAACACCACCACCACCCCACTCCAACACCACCACCACCCCGCTCCAACACCACCACCCCACTCCAACACCACCACCCCACTCCAACACTACCACCACCCCACTCCAACACCACCAACACACCACTCAAACACCACCCCACTCCACTCCAACACCACCACCACCCCACTCCAACACCACCAGCACCCCACTCCAACATCACCACCACCCCAACATCACCACCACCCCACTCCAACACCACCACCACCCCACTCCAACACCACCACCACCCCACTCCAACACAACCACCACCCCACTCCAACACCACCACTACCCCACTCCAACACCACCACCACCCCACTCCAACAGCACCACCACCCCACTCCAACACCACCACCACCCCACTCCAACACCACCACCACCCCACTCCAACACCTCCACCACCCCACTCCTACACCACCACCACCCCACTCCAACACCAGCACCACCCCACTCCACCGCCACCACCACCCCACTCCACAAGCACCACCACCCCACTCCAACACAACCACCACCCACTCCAACACCACCACCACCCCACTCCAACACCACCACCCCACTCCAACACAACCACCACCCACTCCAACACCACCACCACCCACTCCAACACCACCACCACCCCACTCCAACACCACCACCACCCCACCCCACACCAACACCCCACTCCACCACCACCACCACCCCACTCCACCACCACAACCACCCCACTCCAACACAACCACCACCCCACTCCAACACTACCACCACCCCACTCCAACACCAACACCACCCCATTCCACCACCACCACCCCACTCCAACACTAACACCACCCCACTCCACCACCACCACCCCACTCCAACTCTACCACCACCCCACTCCAACACCACCACCACCCCACTCCAACACCACCACCACGCCACTCCCACACCACCACCACCCCACTCCACCACCACCACCACCCCACTCCACCACCACCACCACCCCACTCCAACACAACCACCACCCACTCCAACACCACCACCACCCCACTCCCACACCACCACCACCCCACTCCAACACCACCACCACCCCACTCCACCACCACCACCACCCCACTCCACCACCACCACCACCCCACTCCAACACAACCACCACCCACTCCAACACCACCACCACCCCACTCCAACACCACCACCACCCCACTCCACCACCACCACCACCCCACTCCAACACCACCACCACCCCACTCCAACACTACCACCACCCCACTCTAACACCAACACCACACCACTCCACCACCAATACCACCCCACTCCACCACCACCACCACCCCACTCCACCACCACCACCACCCCACTCCACCACCACCACCACCCCAATCCACCACCACCACCACCACCCCACTCCACCACCACCACCACCCCACTCCAACACCACCACCACCCCACTCCAACACCACCAACACCCCACTCCAACACCACCACCACCCCTCTCGAACACCACCACCACCCCACTCCAACACCACCACCACCCCACTCCAACACCACCACCACCCCACTCCACCAACACCACCACCCCACTCCACCACCACCAAAACCCCACTCCACCACCACCACCACCCCACCCCACCACCCCCACCCCACACCAACACCACGCCACCTCACTCCAACACCACCAACACCCCACTCCAACACCACCAACACACCACTCCAACACCACCACCACCCCACTCCAACACCACCACCACCCCACTCCAACACCACCACCACCCCACTCCAACACCACCACCACCTCACCCCAACACCACCACCACCCCACTCCAACACCACCACCACCCCACTCCAACACCACCACCCCACTCCAACACCACCACCACCCCACTCCACCAGCACCACCACCTCACTCCACCACCACCACCACCCCACTCCACCACCACCACCACCCCACTCCACCACAACCCCACTCCACCAACACCACCACCACAGCACTCCAACACCACCACCACCCCGCACCAACACCACCACCACCCCGCTCCACCACCACCACCACCCCACTCCACCACCACCACCACCCCACTCCACCACCACCACCACCCCACTCCAACACTACCACCGCCACCCCACTCCAACACCACCACCATCCCACTCCAACACCACCACCACCCCACTCCAACACCACCACCACCCCACTCCACCACCACCACGACCACCCCACTCCAACACCACCACCACCCCACTCCAACACCACCACCACCCCACTCCAACACCACCACCCCACTCCAACACCACCACCCCACTCCAACACCACCACCACCCCACTCCAACACCACCAACTAACTACTACGGAGTCAATAAAAAGGAATGAAACTGCACGGACCACCCAGCTTTGACCGGGAACGATCACGGCAAACCCAGCCCTGTCCACCCTGTGAAGTCCTCCTGACTAACATCTGGGGGCTTGTTGGGAGCCCAGCCGAAGTTGGGAGAGCTCTCCCACAGACTATTCAAGCAACAGCCTGAAAAAGCCATAATCACGGGCAATGTCTCAGACACTGCCATCATCATCCCTGGGTATGTCCTGTCCCACCGGCAGGACAGACCCAGCAGAGGTACAGTGGCATACAGAAGGGACGGATTTGCCCTCAACAACGACCCTGGACCCCACGAAGTCTCATGGCATCAGATCAAACATGGACAAGGAAACCGCCTGCTGATTACCACCTACCGCCCTCGCTCAGCTGATGAGTCAGTATTCCTCAATGTTGAACAGCACTTGGAGGAAGCACTGAGGGTGGCGAGGGCACAACATGTATTCTGGGTGGGGGACTTCAATGTCCATCACCAAGAGTGGCTCAGTAGCACCACTAGTGACCTCGTCCTCACCAATCCGCCTGCCGCAGATGCATCTGTCCATGACAGTGTTGGTAGGAGTGACCACTGCACAGACCTTGTGGAGATAAAGTCCCAACATCCCATTTGGGATTCCCTCCATCGTATTGTGTGGCACTACCTCCGTGCTAAATGGGACAGATTTCGAACAGATCTAGCAATGCAAAACTGGACATCCATGAGGCGTCGTGGGCCATCAGCAGCAGCAGAATTGTACTCAACCACAATCTGTAACCTCATGGCCCGGCATATTCCCCATTCTACCATTACCATCAAGCTAGGAGACCAACCCTGGTTCAATGAAGCGTGCAGGAGGGCATGCTAGGAGCAGCACCAGGCATACCTCAAAATGAGGTGTCAACCTGATGAAGCTACAACCCAGGACTATCTGCGTGTAAAACTGCGTAAGCTAAGTGAACAGAGCTAAGCGAACCCAGAAGCAATGGATCAGGCCTAAGCTCTGCAGTCCTGCCACATCCAGCCCTGAATGGTGGTGGGTAATTATCCAACTACCTGGAGGAAGTGGCTCCACAAATATCGCCATCCTCAATGATGAGGGAGCCCAGCACATCACTGTGAAAGCTAAGGCTGAAGCATTTGCAACAATCTTCAGCCAGAAGGGCCGAGTTGAGGCTGATTTTGGCCTCCTCCTGAAGTCCCCAGCATCACAGATGACAGACATCAGCTAATTTGATTCATTCCACGTGATATCAAGAAAAGACTGAAGGCATTGGGTACTGAAAAAGCTATGGTGCCCTGACAATATTCTGGCAGTAGTACTGAAGACCTGTGCCCAGAACTTGCCACACCCCTAGCCAAGCTGTTCCAGTACAGCTAAAACACTGGCATCTACCCTGCAATGTGGAAATTTGCCCAGGTATGTCCTGTACACAAAAAGCAGCACAAATCCAACTCGGCCAATTACCGCCCCATCAGCCTCCTCTCAATCATCAGTACAGTGATGGAAGGTGACTTCAACAGTGCCATCAAACGACACTTGCTCAGCAAGAACCTGTTCAGTGATGCTCAGTTTAGGTTCCACCAGGGCCATTCAGCTCCTGACCTCATTAAAGCCTTTGTTCAAACATGAACAAAAGAGCTGAACTCAATAGGTGAGGTGAGAGTGACTGCCCTTGACATCAAGGCAGCATTTGACCGAGTATAGCATCAAGGAGCCCCAGCAAAACTGAGGTCAATGGGAATCAGGGGAAAGCCCTCCGCTGGCTGGATTCAAAACTAGAGCAATGGAAGATGGTTGTGATTGATGGAGGTCAATCATCTGATCTCCAGGACATCACTGTAGGAGTTCCTCAGGGTAGTGTCCTCGGCCCAACCATCTTCAGCTGATTCATCAATGACCTTCCATCAATCATAAGGTCAGAAGTGGGGATGTTCGCTGATGATTGAACAATGTTCAGCACCCTTCGTGACTTCTCAGATACTGAAAAGCAGTATGTGTAGAAATGCACCAAGACATGGACAATATCCAGGCGTGAGCTAAGTGTTAAATAACATTCGTGCCATACAAGTGCCAGATAATGAGCGATTCCAACAAGAGAGAATCGAACCATCTCCCTTTGACATTCACTGGCATTACCATCGCTGAATCCCCCACTATCAACATCCTGAGGGCTACCATTGGCCAGAAACTGAACTGGAGTAGCCATAGAATTACCGTGGCTACAAGAGCAGGTCAGACGCTAGGAATCCTGAGGCGAGTAACTCACCTCCTGACTCCCCAAAGCCTGTCCACTATCTACAAGGCACAAGTCAGGAGTGTGATGGAATACTCTCCACTTGCCTGGATGGGTGCAGCTCCAACAACACTCAAGGAGCTCGACACCATCCAGAGCAAAGCAGCCTACTTGATTGGCCCCCCCATCCAGCAACATTCACTCCCTCCACAACCGATGCACAGTAGCAGCAGTGTGTACCATCTACAAGATGCACTGCAGCAATGCACCAAGGCTCCTTAGACAGCACCTTCCAAACCCACGACATCTACCAACTAGAAGGATAAGGGTATAAAATTATTGGGAACACCACCACCTGAAAGTTCCCCTCCAAGTCACACACCATCCTGACTTGGAACTATATCGCTGTTCCTTTACTATCGCTGGGTAAAAATCCTGGAACTCCCTTCCTAACAGCACTGTGGGTATACCTAACCCAAGTGGACTGCAGCGTTTCAAGTAGGCAGCTCACCACCACCTTCTCAAGGGCAATTCGGGATGGGCAATAAATGCTGGCCTAGCCTGCGACGCCCGCATCCCATGAATGAATAAAAAAAAGTCACGAGGGAAAAGGTACTGAACAAACTATTGTGATTGAAGGCAGACAAATCCCCAGGGCCTGATGGCCTACATCTTAGGGTCTGAAAGGAAATAGCAGCGGAGACAGTGGATCCATTGGTTATAATATTCCAAGATTCCCTGCATGCGGGAAAGGTTCCAGTGGATTGGAAAAATGCCTGTATAACGCCCTTATCCAAAAAGTGAGGGAGGCTTAATGTAGGAAACAGTAGACCAATTAGTTTAACATCTATCGTTGGGAAAGTGTCACAATCCATTATTAAGTAAGTAATAACAGGACATTAAGAAAGTCAAAAGCAACCCATCAGAGTCAGATTTTATGAAGGGTAAATCGTGTTTGACGAATTTGCGAGAGTGCTTCGAAGCTGTGACAAGAAATGTGGAAAATGGGGATCCTGTGGATGTAGTATATCAAGACTTCCAGAAGGCATTTGTAAGGTGCCACACAAAAGGTTAATACACAAGGTAAGATCACATGGTGTTAGGGGCAATTTATTAGCTTGGGTAGATGATTGGCTAACCAACAGAAAACAGAGAGTCGGGATTAATGAGTCTTTTTCTGGTTGGCAAGATGTAATTCGTGGGGTGCCTCAGGGTTTGGCCCTTGGGCCCCAACTATTTACAATCTATCTCAATGACGGATGCAGGGATAGAAGGTACTATTGCCAAATTTGCAGATGACACTTAAATAGATTGATTCGTAAGTTGCAATAAATACATAAGAAATTTACAAATTGATATGGATAGGTTTGGTGAATGGGACAAAATTTGGCAGATGGAGTTTAACGTGGTTAAGTGTGAGGTTATCCATTTTGGTCAGAAAAATAGAAAGGTAAATTATTATCTAAATAGAGAGAAACTTCAGAGTACTTCGGTGCAGAGAGATCTGGGTGGCCTCGTGCATGAATCACAGAAAACTAGTTTGCAGATACAGCAGGTGATAAGGAAAGCAAATTGAATTTTGGCATTTATTGCTAAAGGGATAGAATATAAAAGTAGGGAAGTGTTGCTGCAATTGTACAAGGCATTAATGAGACCGCACCTGGAGTATTGCGGACAGTTTTGGTCTGCTCACTTGAGGATGGATGTAGTTGCATCGGAGACAGTTCACAGGAGGGTCACGAGATTGAATCCAGGGATGAGGGGTTTGTCTTATGAAGAGAGATTAAGCAGTTTATGCCTTTACTCTCTAGAGTTTAGAAGAATGAGACGAGATCTAATGGGGTATATAAGATCATTAAAGGATTGATAAAGTAGACGTAGAGAAGATGTTTCCTCTCGTGGGGCAATCCAGAACGAGAGGTCATAGTTTTAGGATAAAGGGGGTGCAGATATAAAACAGAGATGAAGAGAAATTTCTTCCCTCAAAGAGTTGTGAGTCTGTGGAATTCACTACCCCATAGTGCGGTGGATGCAGGGACATTGAGTAAATTTAAGGAGGAGATAGACAGATTTTTATTAGAAATGGGTTGAAGCGTTATGGAGAACGGGCAGAAAAGTGGAGTAGAGGCCGAGATGAGATCAGCAATGATCATATTGAATGGCAGAACAGGTTCGAGGTGCTGAACTGCCTACTCCTGCTCCTAGTTCTTATGTTCTTATCTGGATTGATCCAGGCAAGAGCGGCTGAAGTATCCATTATCTCTCTCTATGTTGTCTATTGATGTATCTGCTGTGTGACGGAGACCACCGATGTTGGGTGAGGTGAATTATACCGTCTGCTACCTCAGCAGGGAGAAGCAGGATGAGAGGTCTCGTGGCTTTGTCAGGATAACAGAATACCTGATGGCGTAGGTATCTCTGCGGGGCCCCCATGTCAATGGGGAGAGGCACAGGAACTGAAACAACTCTCACTCCATTAATGTACAGTTGGTGTGTGAGCATGCCCAGTACATCATGTTGGTTAATGTCCACTATCCTGGCAGCAGCCACCATACCTTCATTCTGAAGCAGTCAGCCATTCCCAACACGTCAGGCCTCCATACAGAACCAGAATGTGGCTCATGACCTCTAAACTCTAGACACCTCTTCCCCCACACAAAACCACCAGGTGAAGCAATGGTTCCGATGTCTGAACCGCTCGGGGGGAGTCCACCAGTACACACTGGATCAGGTGTCCAAGTTCATGGTGTTCTGCTGCACCCTTCATAATCCTCACCATCATGAGGACACAGGCATTGGCACCAGGAATCCGGAGGCCAACCCAGGAGGAGGAGGAGGCAGGGAGTATATTTCCTGGATGCCTTCGACCCGGACAGGCTGTCGGAGAGTCCCTGCTAAGATTCCAGTTCGCATCGGACAACCTCCCTTTCCCATCTTGGATCCCCCATTCTCCACCATTACACCCATCTGAGACGCCCCATCACAGTGTCCCCTTTATCACCATCCTGCAACAAACACCACCAACAAAAGCCTTTTCATTAACATCTTTATCCAACAACACATCCAATTGTACCAACAAAACTGAACTATTCACCCTTGTGTATTCCCTTAGTGCCTGTCTTGTGGATTTCCTCAACTTGCCTAGTTCTCCTACACAGTGTTTCCCCAGTGGCTGCAGCATGGCTGAGTTTCACTGGGGGTGACCGCAGATGGCCTTGCAGGACGTCCTCGTGCAGCTCTGTGACTTGAGGGCTTGGATTCGGATTTCAACACCTCGACATGGGCAGCAGCTCCAGCAATGTTCACATCTGAGTCCTGTGTATTATAACTCGTTTGTGACCTCGCCCTCCGGTGATCTGACACATGAACTATCCTTTCCCTCTGGCCTGGCTGCAGCTCACTCGTGCTCGGTGACTCACCACGTGCAGATTCCGACTCTATATCAGCCTCTAAGTTACACGCAGTGTAAGTATTTGATCTGGTGACTGTGAGTATCAGACCAAGTGATGGGACTTCACCATCAGTGCTGTGCTGCTGCTCTCTTTCTATCTCCTGGAGCTGCTGTGACTGGGAAGCTGGCATTATTGGGTTATCATTGGAAAGTATAACATCAGAAGGGGAGGGTTGGGGTGAGGTATTGGGGGTGGTGGAAAGCAGGAGGTGCATGATCCCACCATCTGCAGCTTGTACATCTTCATTTCTGACGTTTACCAGTTCTGATGAAGGGTCACAGATCTGAAACATTAACAGTGTTTCTCTCTGCACCGATGCTGCCAGACCAGCTGAGTATTTCCAGCACTTTCTGTTCTCTTCCCTGAGCTCTGGAATTCTGTTCCTAAACCCTAAATACAGTAAGTTGCAGAGAGTCCAGTTTTAGGGAGTACTACTTGGACAGAGTACTAAATACAATAAAGTTAGTTAACTATTGCATTTAGCATTTCACTTAATTTTATTCTGAACTTCTAGTTTCTTTCACAGTCTGTTTGTGACAGCTGGACAGTTAATTGATTCTCATGGAATAAGAGGGTCAGTGTCAGCTTGGATACAAAAGATAAACTGGCTTAATGAGAGAAAACAGTGAGTTGTGGTAAACGGTTGCTTTTTTCGGACTGGAAGAAGGCCGACAGTGGTGTTTCCCCAAGGGGCAGTGCTTGGACCACTGATATTTTTCTGATATATATAAATAATTTGGATATTGGAACACAGAACACACATATCGAGGGAGCTTCTGCTCATATCCACCATTCCCAGTTCCTGCTTTAGAGCCATAGACTCAACAGCGGTAAGGAGCCTCTGTGTGGTTGTGGTGGTGACATCTCTCTCACTGTCAGTGACTGTGGTTAGTCTTGTTCTTAGACTGGTCTGCAGTTTAGGCCCAGGTTAGTACATACCCTGGTAATTTCCAGTTAACTTGTCGTCCTTGTATGGAGGAGATTGAGCAGCGACTGTGAGACTCACAAATATGTTGTCTGAAGAAGAACCGGGATATCTGACTTTGTGCTTGGAGACAGCAGCCACTACTGCCCATTGTTGACTGATTGTGTCTGAAACTGTCGGATTTTATCTCAACACAGGGCGTGGTCAGCTTCAGGGGGGCAGAGCTTTAACTCGGGTCTAATTCACTCATAGCCCCTCCTCACATCTTCTAACTCCTCCCCTCGTCTGGGACTTTCTGCCTGTTAGTAAGTGTTTTGGTCCAGTATTTGTTCTAATTTTCTCTCTGGATAATATACTCCATCATGTGGCTCCTGATCCAACAGTAACTGATTGTACAGGATGCCAATGTTCTCCTACCAACCTTCATTTTCCTTCTGTAAATTGTCCATCTCATCCTTCAATTCTTTGTGTCTTTTATTTAACCGTCAGGTGCAGAGATGTGCCCCATTAACCAACTTCTCTCAACACTTTTTTTATCTTAAATTTGTATTTCTGGACATCCTCAGATATTCTATTGAGAATTAAATCGTCATCCCCATCGTACTGCTCGATAATCCTTAGGATGTCCGTCTCCCCAGGTGTGCCTGTTTTTTTATCTCTGCAAGGTTATCAATTGACTATTTCCTGTGATATGCCAATGACATTGTATTTCTGGTTTTACTTATTCAAACTCTCTTAAAGCTCCCCCACCGCCCGCCACCAACCCCCCCCCACCCCACCCACCACCCCCCCCCCCCCCGCCCCCGCAACCCCCCCGCTCTTAGTGATGAGCACACCGTGTTCTGGTGTAAACTTTCTATCTATCTCGAGATGTCCATACCAGCCCCAATGACGATCACACGTGTTTCACTGTACATTCTCTCTCTCTGTGACAACTCCCTGCCCAGTCTCTGCAATAACCCCAAGTTTTTGACCTATTCTAATCTTTCTCTGTCTCCAAATCTCCTACCCATTCGAGCAATGATCACTCAACTGAGTTTGTCATTTCAACTCTGGACGAGGTTTGGGGCCTGTAGTTACAGTGTCTCTGGGTCTGTAACATGAACAACAAATGGAGCAGAGGCTGCAGTGAGGGGATGCTCTATAAAGAGGGAGGAGGAAAGGGATCTGCCCTACCCACCCCGGGTGCTCCAAGAGCACTATTCCTACCTACACCTAACCCAGAAGCAATGTGTGTGGTGACTCTGATTTAATAAGGATCTGGTCACAGAGCTGTGTCACCTCCTGTAACACGACCTGGAGCCTCACACCAGGGTGAGGACGTAGCTGTTAGTGGCCGTTAAGGTCACAGTTTCATTGAACTTCTATGTATCTGGATCTTCCCAGGCAGGAGCAGGAGACATATCCAACATAGATTGGAAGAAATTGATGGAGTCATGGAGTCATGTACGACACAGAAGGAGGCCATTTTGCCCCTCTGTGCCAGCTCTGTGTGGAACAATTCAGTCAGTCCCAATCCCCTGCTCAATCCCCGTATCCCTGCACGTTCACTTCCTTCAGGTGTCCATCCAGTTTCCTTTTAAAATCATTGATTGTCTCGGCTTCCACCACCCTCATGGGCAGTGAGTTCCAGCTCATTACCATCCACTGTGTAAAATATTTATTCCTCATATCCACCTGCATCTCTTATCCAAAACCTTCCATCTGTGTCCCCTAGTCCGTGTTTCATCAGATAATGAGAAGACTTTTTCCTTGTCTATCTTACCGAAGCCTATCATAATCTTGAACACCTTTATCATACCTCTCTCAATCTCCTTTACTCCAGAGAGAACAACTCCATCTTCTCCAAACTAACCTTGTAACTAACCATCCCGCTCCCCCCCCCCCCCCACCCCCGCTCCAATCCCTGGAACCATTCTGGTAAATCTCCTCGGCACCCTCTCACGGACCTTCACATCCTTCCTAAAGTGTGCTGACCAGAACTGGACACAGTTCTCTAGTTGGGGCTTAACCAAAGCGTTATACAGTTTCAGCATAACTTCCCTGCTTTTGTATCTTTGCCTCTAATTATGAAGCCCAAGATCTGATCAGCTTTGCTTCACACTCTCCATTAATGTTTTGCCACCTTCAATGATCAATGCATATAGAGCCCCAGGTCCCTCAGTTCCTGCACAATCTTTAGAACTGTCCCATTAAGTCTCCATTGCTTTCCTATTCCATCTGACAAAATACATCACCTCACACTCCTCTGTATTAAATTCCACCTGCCACTTCTCTGGCCATTCTGCTAGCCTATCTATATCCTGTTGTAGGCATTTTGCATCATCCTCACTGGTTATCACTCCTCCAAGTATGGTAATATTGGAAAATTTTGAAATTCTAATCTGAATTCCAAGATCCATCTTATATATATATATAGCAAAAAAAAAAAGCAGTTGGTCCTCGCACTGACCCTTGGAAAACATCACTGTCTACCATCCTCCAGTGTGAAAAACAACCGTTTACCACCACTCTGCCCGAACTATCTCTTCTTTGAAGGTAGCCCATTGTTCAGCTCCTGTTTTCCTGCCAAACGTTGACTCTAATTTATTCGCCCCAGCTCCATTTTTACACTGGTTGACTTATTGAAGTTGACTTTCTCATAGTTAATTATTCTTACTCTGGATTGCTCTTTGCCCTTTCCCATAGTCAACAAAAACCGTATGATACAATGATCATTGTCCCCTAAATGTTCTCCTACTAATACTTAATCCACTTGGGACCAGCTCATTCTCGAGAACCAGGTCTAGCAGTGCCTCCTTTCTCGTTGGACTAGCAACATATTGTTGTAGAAAAGTTTCCTGCACACACTGTAGTAACTCTTGCCTCCCTCTGCCCTTTACGATACTATTATCCCAGTCCATATTAGGATAATGAATGTTCCCCCATTGTAACTACTCTATTATTCTTGCATCTTTCAGTAATTTTCTTGAAGATTTGTTCCTCCACATCCTTCCCATTAGCTGATGGCCTATAGACAACACCGAGCTATGTAAATGAACCTTTTTTTGTTCTTTAGCTCTATCCAAATAGATTCTGTCCTTCACCCACCTACGCACCCACCCAGCCCTACTCCCACCTCCCCACACACGTCCCCGGGACTTTCACTCTCTCCAGCACCATAATGTTCTCCTTAGCCAATACCACCACTCTTACTCCTTTTCTCCCTTTCCTATTTTTTCTGAACACCTTGTATCCAGGAATATTTAACACCCAGTTCTGCCCTTCTTTGAGCCAGATCTCTGTTACAGCCACAACATCATATTTCCATATGGCAATCTGCACCTGTACCTCACCAGTCTTATTAACCACACTCCGTATTCACATACATGCACATCAACCCTGATGTAAACTTTATTACTTCCTCCCTTACTCAGACCCCAACTAATAACTTTCTAAACCCTACTATAGTGTTATCCATCTCTCCCAGTATTCTGTGCACTTTAGAATTCCTCTCTGATGTTTACTCCTGGTTACCACACACATGCCAATTTAGTGTTAACCCTCTCCAATAGCACTAACAAAGCACCCTGCAAGGAAATTAGTTCCAGCTCTGTTCAGGTGCAACCGTCCGGCCTGTACAGATCCCACATTCTCCAGAACTGGTCCCAGTGTCCCAGCAATGCAAACTTCACCGCTTCTGCAGCATCCTCCCAGCCACACATCCATCGGTACTATCCTCCTATTTCTATACTCACTCGCACGGGGTACTGGCAGTAATCCAGAGATTACTACTTTGAGATGGCTAACTTGACCCTGACACCAGGGAGGAAACACACCATCTTGGATGCATGTCTGCGGCCTCAGAAACGCTCGTCTGTTCCCGTGACTATCGAATCTCCTGTCACTGTCAACATTCTAGTCTTCACTGTATCCCCTCCCACCCCCAGTACAGCTGAGACAGCCCGGGTACCATGGCCTTGTCTCTGCCTGCAGTCCCCAGATGAAACATCACTTTCCTCAGTATTGAATACTGGTTGGAGAGTGAGATGCACTCTGGGGTCTCCTGTGCTACCTGCCTGATTCATCTTGACTGTAATTCTTCTTCCCTTAATCTGTGGGGTGACCACATCTATAACGTGCTCTTCACAAATTACTCAACCTCACGTATACACCACAGAGGCATCCATGGTCCCACCATCTGCAGCTTGTACATCATCCCAGACAGCAGGATGAAGAGGAGGTGGGAGTTAGGAAGGGGCATAAGGCAGGAACATAACGTCATCCTGAATGCTGTCGGTGATGCCGGATGCTACGGGCTCTGTCACGGCCGTTCCCATGAGGTGGAGAATGAACTCCTCCCTCAGGCTCAGGGGATGAAGGTAAGCCTGGATCCCGACAGTTCACTGCTGCTCCCTGTCCTGTAAGAGAGAGAGCAGAATGTCAGTGATTGTGTTGCACTGTGTTTGGGAGATATGCCTGCAATAGCTGAATAGCTGGTGGTGTGTGAAGGCAGTGAAAGGTGGATGTGAGGCTGGTATCAGTGGAAGGTATGTAAAGGTGATGTGGAGTATGTAAATGTTAGGTGTGAGTCCTGAGTGTTAAGGACTGCTGATGGGTGAGTGATGGGGGTGTGGTACATTGAGCAGTGTGAGAGGTTGGTGATGTTGGGGGTAGGAGATGCCATGTGGAAATGAATTCACTGACATTGATCACCCGTGTGAGCTCATTCTACTTCTTCTGGCTCTGCTGCCAGGTCCTGGGGCCAAGCTTCCTGCATTGACCTCCCTGGCCACCTGCTCCCATTCCCTTCGGAGTGCGTTTCTTGAGGGTCTCCATCCCACCCCACTGATACATGGCCTCTCTTCTCCTGTCACCCTCCATGACTAAGGTCTCCAGCACTACATCCGTGAATCACACAGCCCTCTCTCTGTGCTAGTATTCAACCTACCTTTTCTCCAATTGCAGCATTCACAGGCAGCAGCAGCCTCCTGTGATTCAGTGCAGCTTCCCTTTAAGAGGGACAGACTGCCTTTATAGGCTGAATCCTGGCTGAAACACGTGCTAGACTCAGCCACAGTTCAGTCTCCTGTTAAGCTTGCAGACAGACAGCGCTGGTCACCCTGGGCGGACCCTAGAATTTATGGAAATGAAATGAGGAGGCCCCAGAAATTTTGTGTCACCTGCCTCAAGTGGCTGATCATGACCCCTCTGCTCAAAAAGCGATGCAAACTCTTTCTATTTTCCTTTCCCTCTTTCCTGCTTTCTCACTCTCTCTCCCTTCACTCTATGTCTCTTGCTCATGGAATTAGAGACAGGTGCAGCACTGAAGGAGGCTATTCGGCCCTTTGTGTTAGTGCTGTTTCTTTGAAAGAGCTGTCTAATTATTACCACTCTCCTCCTTTATCCCCAGACTATTTTTTTCGCCTTTTCCAGTTTTTTATTATAATTCCCTTTTGAAAGATATTATTGAATCTGCTTCAAACATGTTTTCGGGCAGTGAATTTCTGATCCCAACAACTCGCTCAGAAGGAAAATTCTCCTCATTTCACCTTTGGTTCTTTGTCAATTACCTTCAATTTGTGTCTTCCTGATACTGAACTTTCTGACACTGGAAACAGTTTCACATTAATTACCCCATAAAAACTCTTCATGATTTTGAATTCGATATTAAATCTCCTCTTACCCTTCACTGCTCTAAAGAGAACAAACCCAGCTTTTCCAATCTCTCCATGTAACTGAATTCCCAGATCCCTGGTACCATATGTTTCAAATTCTGCTTTTCCATGTGTCATGTACTGGGGTGTGCTGTAGTATTTTATATAGATTTAGCATAACTTCCAAGTTTTGTTTTCTATGCCTCTATTTATAAAGCCCAGGATCTCATATGCTTTATTAACTGTTGTGCTAACCTGTCCTGTGACCTTCAACGATTTACACATAAACTCCCCAGGTCTCTCTGTTCTTGCACTCCCTTTACAGTTGTAACATGTAGCTTGTGTTGTCTCTCCACATACATCCTTCTAAAAGGTATTACCTCACATCTCTGCTGTGACAATTCAAATTTCAGAAGATTGAAGACATTGTTTTCAGTCCCTGCTCCAAACGTAATTCCCTAGCTACCGACTCCATACCTCTCCCTGGCAATTGTGTGAGACTAAACCAGACTGTTCACACCTTGGTGTCATATTTGACCCCGAGATGAACTTCTAACCACATCTACACACCTTCACTAAAACAGCCTATCTGCACCTAGAACATCATAGAAAAATCATAGAATGTTTACAACACAGAAAGAGGCCACTTGGCCCATTGTGTCTCTGCTATCCAAAAAACGACCTCCCCAGCCGAATCCCTCCTTCCAGCATTTGTTCCCGAGCTCTGCAGATTAAATCACTTGAGGTGTAGCAAGGTACATTTCAAATGAGATGAGGTTTTCAGCCTCTTCTACCCTTTCAGAAACTGAGTTCCAGACCCCACCCCACCACACTCTGGGTGATTTCTTTTCCTCATCTCCCCTCTAATTTTTCTACCAATCATTTAAACCCATGCCCTCCTGTCACTGATCTCTCTGCTAAGGTGAATAGACCCTTCACCTCCACTCTATCCAGGGCCCTCAACGTTTAGTACGTTTCAATCAGATTTCCCCTCAGCCTTCTCTGCTCCAAGGCGAACAACCCCAGCCTATCCAATCATTCCTCAAAGTTGCATTTTCCCAGTCCCGGCAACATGTTTGTAAATCTCCTCTGTACCCTCTCTGGTGCAATTACATCCTTTCTGTAACGAGGTGACCAGAACTGCACGCATTACTCAAGTTGTGGCCTAACCAATGATTTATGTAGTTACCAGCATAACCTCCCTGCTCTTATATTCAATACCTCGGCTAATAAGGGAAAGGATTCCATATGACCTCTTAACCACCTTATCGAGCTGTCCTGCTACATTCAGCTATCTGTGGGCATTCACTCTAAGGTCTGTCACTTCCTCTACACTTCTCAGTATTCTCCCATTAATCGTGCATTCCTTTGCCTTATGTGACCTCCCCAAATGCATCATATCGCACATATCGAGCCTGAATTCAATTTGCCACTTCTCTGCCCATCTGACCAGTCCATCAATATCTTTCTGCAGTGTACAGCTATCCTCCTTGCGATCTACCACACGGTCAATTTTTGTATCGTCTGCAAACTTCTTGATTATGCCCCTACCCTTACTTCCAAATCGTTAATGTATGCGACATAAAGCAGGGGTCCCAGTACTGAGCCGTGTGGAATTTGCTTTTTTTTTATTCATTCGTGGGATTTGGGTGTCACTGTCTGGGCCTGTATTTATTGCCCATCCCTTATTGCCCTTGAACTGTGTGGCTTGTGAGGCCATTTAAGAGTCCATCACATTGTTGTGGGTCTGGAGTCACATGTGGCCAGACCAGGTAAGGACAGTAGATCTCCTTCCCTAAAGGGCATTAGTGAACCAAATGGGATTTTCAAACAATCGACAATGGTTTCATGGTCACTATTAGAGTCGCTGTTTAATTCCAGAACTATTAATTGATTTGAAATTTCCTTATGTGTCATGGTGGGATTCGAATCCATGTCCCCAGAGTGTTAACCTGGGTTTGCTGGATTTACAAGTGCAGTGACATTGCCACTACGCAACTGCCTCCACTAAATGCTGCTGGAAAATTCCCTCCAGTCGCTAAAACGCCTGTCAACAATTACTCTTTCCTTCCTGCCACTGAGCTAATTTTGCATCCACCTTGCTGCATTTCCCTGGATCCCCTGCGATTTTATTTTTAACAAGTCTGCTATGTGCGCCATTGCTAAAAACTTTGCTAAAATCCAAGTAGACCGCATCAACTACATTAACCTCATCTATCGTCCTTGTTACTTCATCAAATAATCATGCAAGTTAGTCAGACACAATCTTGCCTTAACACATCTATGGTGATTATCCCTGATGAACCTGTGCCTTTCTCAGTGACAGTTTATCATGTCTCTAAGAATAGATTACTATAATTTTCCCACTCTGAGGTTAGACTGACTGGCCTGTAGTTATTTGGTCTATCCTTCGCTCCCTTTTTAAACAGTGGTTCAATGTTAGCAGTTCTCCAATCCTCCATCACCACACCTGTATCCAGTGAGAACTGGAAAATCATGGACATACCTTTGGTTATTCCTTCTGTTGCTTCTTTTAACAACCTGGGGTACATTTCATCACGCCATGGTGATGTATCAACTTTCAATGAGGCTAATTCCATTAGTAATTCCTCTCTGCCTATGTTTATCACATCCAATAATTCACACTCCTCCTCCTTAACTACAATATCTGCACCGTTCCCCTCTTTTGTGAAGACAGTCACAAAGTATTCATTAAGAACCATATCAGTAACTACTGTCCCTACACATAGGTTACCTTATCGGTCATTAATGGGCTCTACTCTCTCCTTAGTTGTCCTCTTAGCCTTAATGTATTGAAAGAAAAAACATACATGGGTTCACCTTGATTTTGCTTGCCAATATTTTTTTATGATTTCTCCTTGCTTTTGTAAATTCCTTTTTGATATCAGCCTCCACTTTCTATACTCCTCTTGGTTTTCTGTTGTACTGAGTTCTCGGTGTGGGACATAAACTTGCCCTTCCTGCTGTATCTTACCCTGTAGGCTCCTTGTCATCCATGGAGCTGGGGAATGAGACTGACTTGATTTATCTACAAAGCGCTGGAACGGACTCGATGAGTTGAAATGTCCCATTCTGCGCCAGAATTGACTAAGGCTCTATGACTCTATGACATGGGTATTCTATTACAACAGCTTTCCTATACTGGGAAGGTTTATAATGGACTGGACAGTATCACCCTGTTGAACCCCGTGATGTAAGTGAAATGTTTGATGCCCCAGAACATGGTTAACAAATGTCCTTCACAAACAGAGTAAATCAGTTCAGCCCCATTCACAATTCTGGAGTAATTCACAATGGGGAGTAATTTCTCCTGGTTTTCTCGGCATTGGACAGCAACCAGGCTGTCACTGTGTCCCCACATCCATGTTGAAAGTCTTGTCGGGGTTCGGTGAGGTAAGACACGTTGCCTGGGCGACAGATTTCTTTAGTTGTGTTACTGTTTCTGTGCTCTCTTCAGTCCAAATGGGATAAACCTGGTCATCATCACCATTTGGTGGTTCATAAAGAGGAGTCACAGTCTCAGCAAATCGAGGGATGAGGGTCCGCTGATACCCCACCAGCCTGAGGTTAGGACACAGAGCAGGCTTTGAGGTGGACAGGGGTAGACACTTGATGAGGGGCAATTGATACTCCACCAGCCTGAGGATAGGTCAGAGGGCAGTCTTTGAGGTGGACAGGGGTAGACACTGGATGAGGCTCCACTGATACTCCACCAGCCTGAGCAGAGGACATAGAGCAGGCTTTGAGGCGGACAGGGGTAGACACTGGATGAGGGGCAATTGATACTCCACCAGCCTGAGGATAGGACACAGGGCAGTCTTTGAGGTGGACAGGGGTGGACACTGGATGAGGGTCCACTGATACCCACCAGCATGAGGATAGGACACAGTGCAGTCTTTGAGGTGGACAAGGGTAGACACTGGATAAGGGTCCACGGATACCCCACCAGCCTGAGGATAGGACACTGGGCAGTCTTTGAGGTGGACAGGGTTATACACTGGATGGTCTCGACCTGATGTTGGTCTGAGCTGATGTTGGATGAGCCAATTTAGACATATAGAACGATGACACGATGTTACACCAGCTGGGTCTTACGTGGATGGTCTTTTAGTCCAGCTCCCAAAGTAACTGCAGTAGTTCCTGTAAAAGGGTTAAATGTGTAGACACGGTCTGTGGTGATGAGGAGGAGACCATCAATTTATTTCAGCAAGCAGGAAGACTGTGAAAGGCTCCTAACGGCCCCGGCCATACGTTTGTGGAAAATAGTGGGGTTATTGTGGATCCCCTTGTGACAGACATGTCCAGGGGTATCTCTGGTCCTCAGAAGTGAATGTGAATTTAAATTGTTTCTCTAGTTTTACTGGGATACTCCAATAAACATTAGAGATATCCAGCGTGGTGAAGTCAGCCCTGCCGCTGGGAATCCGGGAGAGTAGGGTTGGTGTCTCTCAGACAACCGAGTTCACACAGAGGTGACTGTGTTGAGTTTGTATGGTCAATAGTCAGTCCCCAGCTGCCATCTGGTTTTGTAACCGGCAAAATCGGACAGTTAGTAGTGAATGTGTCTTTGTGAACTGCACCCTGGTATAACAATAACCTGATAGTGTCTGGAATATATGATATAATCTCAGCTCGGTAAGAATACTGCTTCATGGATCATGCAATGGTCAATTGATTTCTTCAGGTCTGCTCATGTTTCCACAGTCATCTTTA
Source organism: Heterodontus francisci (assembly GCF_036365525.1). Taxonomy (NCBI): domain Eukaryota; kingdom Metazoa; phylum Chordata; class Chondrichthyes; order Heterodontiformes; family Heterodontidae; genus Heterodontus; species Heterodontus francisci. The sequence goes on from NW_027141269.1 coordinate 1,232,092, forward strand.
TGGGTTGTGAATACACTCAGCACCGACTCGAGAATCGCCTGTACCTCAGGGTGATCAGAGGTGACTGGTTCACACTCCTCTGATATTTTAATCAGGAATATTGAGGGTACACTGGACACCAGAGCAGGGGTATGGTTTAATGTTCTACAATATACAAATATAGCGATAATCAATTACTGCTGACAACCTTTGAGCACATTACTGCCCAGTAGTCCCTGTCCATTATACAGGATCATATAAAAGGGAGGCAGGACTTTGACATGAACTCTGTTCCCTCTACTACACCACTGTAAGATCTGATCTAGGGTCACCACATCCGTGAACTGCGGAGCCTCTTTCTGTCCTAGTATTCCATTTACCTTCTGTCCAATTGCAGCATTCACAGTCAGCAGCAGCAGCCTCCTGACTGAAAGAGGTCACTTGGCCCATTGTATCTGTGCTGACCGAAAAACGATCCACCCATTCTAATCCCACTTTCAGCATTTGATCTATAGCTCTGCAGATTACGGTACTTGAGGTGTATATCCAGAATCCTGTTGAATGAGTTGAGGATTTCTGCCTCAACTACACTTTCAGGCAGTGAGTTCCAGACCCCACCACACTCTGTATGAAAAGGTCTTCCTCATCTCCCCTCTTATCTTTCGACTCATCACTTTAAATCTAGTCCCCGCTAGTCACTGACCTTTCTACTAAGGTGAACAGACCCTTCACCTCCTCTCTGTCCAGATCCCTCAAAATTATGGACATTTCAGTCCGATCTCCTCTCAGCCTTCTCTATTCCAAAGAGAACAACCCCAGCCTATCCAATCGTTCCTCACAGCTGCATTTTGTCTCGTCCTAGCAACATCCTCATAAATCTCCTCTGTACCCTCTCTAGTGCAATTAGATCCTTTCTGTAATGAGGTGACCAGAATTGCACTCATTACTCAAGTTGTGGCCTAGCCAATGAGTTATACAGTTCCAGCATAATTTCCCTGCTCTTATATTCTATACCTCAGCTAATAAAGGAAAGGATTCCATATGCCTTCTCCACCATATTATTATTGAATCTGCTTCCACCTTGTTTTCAGGCAGTGAATTCCAGATCCCAACAACTCGCTGTGTAAGAACATTCTCCTCATTTCACCTCTGGTTCTTTGTCAATTACCTTCAATCTGTGTCTTCTTAATACTGAACTTTCTGACACTGGAAACATTTTCACACGAATTACCCGATCAAAACCATTCATGAATTTCAATTCTATATTAAATCCCCTCTTACCCTTCACTGCTCTAAAGAGAAAAATCCCAGCCTTTCCCATCTCTCCATGAGATCCCTGGTACCAATTTAGTAAATCACCTCAGTATCTTCACCAAGTCCTTGTCATCCTTACCAAGGTGTGGTGATCAGAATTGGACACAATTCTCCAGCTGGGACCTAACCAATGATGTATAAAAACCAGCATTTCCTCCTGAGTTTTATTACTCTGTGCTGTGTTTATAAAGCCAAGGACACGATATGTTGTTATTTTTTAGCAGCCTTCTCAGTGTCCTGCTGCCTCAGAAATTAGTACAGCCCGAGATCTGTCCATTCAACCACCCACATTAGTTTGCCTTTCCTCATATTTCCTACCGATATGTATCACTTCACAGTTCAATGTGTAAAGTTCAATCTGCCGGGTGACTGGCCATTTCACCAGTCACTCTCTGTCCTCATTGGGACAAACCAGGCTCCATCCTAAGGCTGTGCTGAGTATCCAGCTTTCACCCAATATGGTACTGAGCTCCAAATAGAGCAGAAAAGACTCACTTCTAACCCCGGCTTGTGTTAATCCCACCCGGTGTGGCACTGACACACACAGACAGCAGGAAAGACCCAATTCAATCCCAGGTGTGTCTTAATCCCACCCGGTGTGGTCCTGACCCACACAGAGAGCAGGAAAGACCGAGTTCAATCCCTGGCCTGTGTTAATCTCTCCCAGTGGTACTGACCCAGGCACAGAGAGCAGGAAAGATTCAATTCTATCCCTGGACGGTGTTAATCTCACCCGGTGAGGTACTGACCCACACAGAGAGCAGGAAAGACCCAATTCTGTCCCCGGCTTGTGTTAATTCGACCCGGTTTGGTATTGACACACACAGAGAGCAGGAAAGACCCAATTCTATCCCCGGCTTCTTAATCCCACACAGTGTGGTACTGGCCCACACAGAGAGCAGGAAAGTCCCAGTTCTATCCCCGACCTGTGTTAATCCCACCCGGTGTGGTACTGGCCCACACAGAGAGCAGGAAAGTCCCAATTCTATCCCCAGCCTGTGTTAATCCTACCCGGTGTGGCACTGATACACACAGAGAGCAGGAAAGACCCAATTCTATCCCTGGCCTGTGTTAATCCCACCCAGTGTGGTACTGAGCTCCAAATAGAGCAGAAAAGACTCAATTCCATCCCCGGCTTGTCTTAATCCCACCCGGTGTGGCACTGACACACACAGACAGCAGGAAAGACCCAATTCAATCCCCGGTGTGTCTTAATCCCACCCGGTGTGGTCCTGACCCACACAGAGAGCAGGAAAGACCCAATTGTATCCCCAGCCTGTGTTAATCCCACCCGGTGGTACTGACCCAGGCACAGAGAGCAGGAAAGATTCAATTCTATCCCTAGAAGGTGTTAATCTCACCCGGTGTGGTACTGAACCACACAGAGAGCAGGAAAGACCCAATTCTGTCCCTGGCTTGTGTTAATTCGACCCGGTGTGGTATTGATACACACAGAGAGCAGGAAAGACCCAATTCTATCCCTGATCTGTGTCATTCCCACATAGTGTGGTCCAGACACAGCAAGAAATTTCTATTTCTCTCCCTGGCCTGTGCCAATCCAACATGTTGTGTTAATGACCCCCACACATAGAGCAGGAGATTTCCATCTCTCTCCCTCGCCTGTGTTAATCCAACAAGGTATGTTCCAAGTGCAAGTAACGATCAGCCTCTGCTTAAAATTGCTGACCGTCTATCCCTGATCAGTGTTACTTCCACACAGTGTGGTACTGACCAAACAAACAGAGCAGGAAAGGACTAATTCTCTCCCTCATCTGTGTTCATCCAACATGATGTTTTCCAGAACCATATCAAAGTACAAGTAATGATCAGCCTCTGCTTAAAATTGTTGACCGTCTGTTGTACAAATCAGGAAAGGTTTCAATGGTTTCTGTTTCCACAGACTCAAAGAATCATACAGCACGGAGGAGGCTATTTGGCCCATCGTGTCTGTGCATGCTGTTTGAAGGAGCAATCCCATTTGTCCCTCTCCTCTACACAATTACCACTTCGCTGAAAATCTCCTCTGATACTATTGAATCAATTCTCTTTTTAAAATTTATTATTGAATCTGCTTCACCACTCTTTCAGGCTGTGAATTCCGGTTTATAATAAATTTGTTATGGGGGACTTTAACTTTCCAAATATCGACTGGAAATACTATAGTTCGAGTACTTTAGATGGGTCAGTTTATGTCCAGTGTGTGCAGGAGGGTTTTCTGACACAGTATGTAGACAGGCCAACCAGAGGCGATGCCACATTGGATTTGGTACTGGGAAATGAACCCGGCCAGGTGTTAGATTTAGATGTAGGTGAGCACTTTGGTGATAGTGATCACAATTCGGTTAGGTTTACCTTAGCGATGGGCAGGGACAGGTATATACCGCAGGGCAAGAATTATAACTTGGGGAAAGGAAATTATGATGCGATTAGGCAAGATTTCGGATGCGTAGGATGGGGAAGGAAACGGCAGGGGATGGGAACAATCGAAATGTGGAGCTTATTCAAGGAGCAGCTACTGCGTGTCCTTGATAAGTATGTACCTGTGAGGCAGGGAGGAAGTTGTCGTGCGAGGGAGCCGTGGTTTACTAAAGAAGTTGAAGCGCTTGTCAACAGGAAGAAGAAGGCGTATGTTAGGATGAGACGTGAAGGCTCAGTTAGGGCGCTTGAGAGCTACAAGCTAGCCAGGAAGGATCTAAAGGGAGAGCTAAGAAGAGCAAGGAGAGGACACGAGAAGTCATTGGTGGATCGGATCAGGGAAAACCCTAAGGCTTTCTATAGGTATATCAGGAATAAAAGAATGACTAGAGTTAGAACAGGGCCAATCAAGGATAGTAGTGGGAAGTTGTGTGCGGAATCAGAGGAGATAGGGGAAGCGTTAAATGAATATTTTTCGTCAGTATTTACAGTAGAGAAAGAAAATGTTGCCGAGGAGATTACTGAGATACAGCCTACTAGGCTAGATGGGATTGAGATTCACAAGGAGGAGGTGTTAGCAATTTTGGAAAGAGTGAAAATAGATAAGTCCCCTGGGCCAGATGGGATTTATCCTAGGATTCTCTGGGAAGCCAGGGAGGAGATTGCAGAGCCGTTGTTGTTGATCTTTAAGTCGTCATTGTCGACAGGAGTAGTGCCGGAGGACTGGAGGATAGCAAATGTTGTCCCCTTGTTCAAGAAGGGGAGTAGAGACAGCCCTGGTAATTATAGACCTGTGAGCCTTACTTCGGTTGTGGGTAAAATGTTGGAAAAGGTTATAAGAGACAGGATTTATAATCATCTTGAAAAGAATAAGTTCATTTGCGATAGTCAGCACGGTTTTGTGAAAGGTAGGTCGTGCCTCACAAACCTTATTGAGTTTTTCGAGAAGGTGACCAAACAGGTGGATGAGGGTAAAGCCGTGGATGTGGTGTATATGGATTTCAGTAAGGCGTTTGATAAGGTTCCCCACGGTAGGCTATTGCAGAAAATACGCAAGTATGGGGTTGAAGGTGATTTAGAGCTTTGGATCAGAAATTGGCTAGCTGAAAGAAGACAGAGGGTGGTGGTTGATGGCAAATGTTCATCCTGGAGTTTAGTTACTAGTGGTGTACCGCAAGGTTCTGTTTTGGGACCACTGCTGTTTGTCATTTTTATAAACGACCTGGATGAGGGTGTAGAAGGGTGGGTTAGTAAATTTGCGGATGACACGAAGGTCGGTGGAGTTGTGGATAGTGTCGAAGGGTGTTGTAGGGTACAGAGGGACATAGATAGGCTGCAGAGCTGGGCTGAGAGATGGCAAATGGAGTTTAATGCGGAGAAGTGTGAGGTGATTCACTTTGGAAGGAGTAACAGCAATGCAGAGTACTGGGCTAATGGGAAGATTCTTGGTAGTGTAGATGAGCAGAGAGATCTTGGTATCCAGGTACATAAATCCCTGAAAGTTGCTACCCAGGTTAATAGGGCTGTTAAGAAGGCATATGGTGTGTTAGCCTTTATTAGTAGGGGGATCGAGTTTCAGAGCCACGGGGTCATGATGCAGCTGTACAAAACTCTGGTGAGGCCGCACCTGGAGTATTGCGTGCAGTTCTGGTCACCGCATTATAGGAAGGATGTGGAAGCTTTGGAAAGGGTGCAGAGGAGATTTACTAGGATGTTGCCTGGTATGGAAGGAAGGTCTTACGAGGAAAGGCTGAGGGACTTGGGGTTGTTTTCGTTAGAGAGAAGGAGGAGGAGAGGTGACTTAATAGAGACATACAAGATAATCAGAGGGTTAGATAGGGTGGATAGTGAGAGTCTTTTTCCTCGGATGAGGATGGCAAACACGAGGGGACATAGCTTTAAGTTGAGGGGTGAAAGATATAGGACAGATGTCAGAGGTAGTTTCTTTACGCAGAGAGTAGTAGGGGCGTGGAACGCCCTGCCTGCAACAGTAGTAGACTCGCCAACTTTAAGGGCATTTAAGTGGTCATTGGATAGACATATGGATGTAAATGGAATAGTGTAGGTCAGATGATCGGCGCAACATCGAGGGCCGAAGGGCCTGTACTGCGCTGTAATATTCTAATTCTAATTCTAATTCTAGAGTTAGATTAGGGCCAATCAAGGATAGTAGTGGGAAGTTGTGTGTGGAATCAGAGGAGATAGGGGAAGTGTTAAATGAATATTTTGCGTCAGTATTTACAGTAGAGAAAGAAAATGTTGTTGAGAATACTGAGATTCAGGCTACGAGGCTAGATGGGATTGAGGTTCACAAGGGGGAGGTGTTCGCAATTTTGGAAAGTGTGAAAATAGATAAGTCCCCTGGGCCAGATGGGATTTATCCTTGGATTCTCTGGGAAGCTAGGGAGGAGATTGCAGAGCCTTTGTCCTTGATCTTTATGTCGTCATTGTCGACAGGAATAGTGCCGGAAGACTGGAGGATTGCAAATGTTGTCCCCTTGTTCAAGAAGGGGAGTAGAGACAGCCCTGGTAATTATAGACCTGTGAGCCTTACTTCGGTTGTGGGTAAAATGTTGGAAAAGGTTATAAGAAATAGGATTTATAATCATCTTGAAAAGAATAAGTACATTAGAGATAGTCAGCACGGTTTTGTGATGGGTAGGTCGTGCCTCACAAACCTTATTGAGTTTTTCGAGAAGGTGACCAAACAGGTGGATGAGGGTAAAGCAGTGGATGTGGTGTATATGGATTTCAGTAAGGCGTTTGATAAGGTTCCCCACGGTAGGCTATTGCAGAAAATACGCAATTATGGGGTTGAAGGTGATTTGGAGCTTTGGATCAGAAATTGGCTAGCTGAAAGAAGACAGAGGGTGGTGGTTGATGGCAAATGTTCATCCTGGAGTTTAGTTACTAGTGGTGTACCGCAAGGTTCTGTTTTGGGGCCACTGCTGTTTGTCATTTTTATAAATGACCTGGATGAGGGTGTAGAAGGGTGGGTTAGTAAAATTGCAGATGACTCTAAGGTCGGTGGAGTTGTGGATAGTGCCGAAGGATGTTGTCGGGTACAGAGAGACATAGATAGGCTGCAGAGCTGGGCTGAGAGATGGCAAATGGAGTTTAATGCGAAAAAGTGTGAGGTGATTCACTTTGGAAGGAGTAACAGGAATGCAGAGTACTGGGCTAATGGGAGGATTCTTGGTACTGTAGATGAACAGAGAGATCTTGGTGTCCAGGTGCATAAATCCCTGAAGGTTGCTAACCATGTTAATAGGGCTGTGAAGAAGGCATATGGTGTGTTAGCTTTTATTAGTAGGGGGGTCGAGTTTCGGAGCCACGAGGTCATGCTGCAGCTGTACAAAACTCTGGTGAGACCGCACCTGGAGTATTGCGTGCAGTTCTGGTCACCGCATTATAGGAAGGATGTGGAAGCTATGGAAAGGGTGCAGAGGAGATTTACTAGGATGTTGCCTGGTATGTGGGGAAGGTCTTACGAGGAAAGGCTGAGGGACTTGAGGTTGTTTTCGTTGGAGAGAAGGAGGAGGAGAGGTGACTTAATAGAGACATATAAGATAATCAGAGGGTTAGATAGGGTGGATAGTGAGAGTCTTTTTCCTCGGATGGTGATGGCAAACACGAGGGGACAGAGCTTTAAGTTGAGGGGTGATAGATATAGGACAGATGTCTGAGGTAGTTTCTTTACTCAGAGAGTAGTAAGGGCGTGGAACGCCCTGCCTGCAGCAGTAGTAGATTCGCCAACTTTAAGGGCATTTAAGTGGACATTGGATAGACACATGGATGAAAATGGAATAGTGTAGGTCAGATGGTTTCACAGGTCGGCGCAACATCGAGGGCCGAAGGGCCTGTACTGCGCTGTAATGTTCTAAAAAAAAAACAATGCATTTTTGTTGGCCCATCACCATAAAAATGTGTCCTCTGGTTACTGACAGTACTTCCAATGAAACCAAATTCTCTGTCTTTACTCCATCAAATATTGTTCAAGATTTTGCATATCTCTATTCAATCTCCATTTAACATTACTGCTCTAAAGAGAACAATTCCAATTTACAGTCAAGGGACACGAGATAGAGGGGAGGGCGTAGAATTCAGCTCGGACTCTAACACAAAACACCATCACCTCCACATTCCCCTCCTCCGAGCCAAATACCATCTAGACTTGGACAGAAATCACCGTTCCTTCATCATCACTGGGTTAAAAGCCTGAAATCCTTTCTGCAACAGTATTGTGGGAACACTTTCACCACACGGACTGCAGTTGTTCAGGATGAAGGCCCATCATTTTCTCATGGTAACCAGGCATGGGGAAGTAATGCCAGCCTTGTCAGTATCACTCATATCTTGAGAACAAATAGGCAAGAAATAAAATGGGAATAAAATCAATGTGTTTGTAACTGACTGATTGAAGTGATCAAAGAGAGAGACGTCATAACCCAATATAGCAAATTGTCAACATAATTCAGCTCACCTGGCCCTTGTGTTAGCCTTTCTTCTGTTATCTGTGTGAGGATACAAGTAACAATGAGCCGCTGGCTTAAGAACTGCTGGACATCAATTGTACACACGAAATAAGGACTCAATGGATTCTGTTACCATAGAATCGGAGAATCACAAAGCATGGAAGCAGTCCATTGGCCCATCGTACCTGTGCCATCTTTGAAAGAGCTTTTTATTTTGCCCCTCTTTCCTCCTCTTTTCCCAAAGCCCTGCAAATCCCCCTCTGCAGCATTTATCCAGTTCCCTTTTGAAACTTGCTCTTGAATCTACTTCCAGCACATCTTCAGGCCGTGTATTCCAGGTTAAAGCAACTCACTGTATAAAAAAATGTTTTCCTTATGGCACCTCTGCATCTTTTGCCAAGTATTTTGAGTCTTGTTATCGGTCCTTTTCCCAAAGGAAACAGTTTACCCTTACTCTGTCAAAACAGCACATAATTGTGATCTGTTCCATTAAATTCCCCCCTTTACCTGATCTACTCTGATTCCTGTTTCTGTAGTCTCCCCATGTTCCTGAACTCCCACATTCCTGGACCATTCCAGTAAATCTCCTCTGCACCTTCTCCAACATTCTGACATCCTTTCTAATAAGTAATGCTCAGAATAGGACACAATTCCTCAGCTGAGACCTAACCAGTGATTTACAAATTTGCAGTTGACTTCCCTCCTTTTGCACGCTATGCCTCTATTTATAAAGCTCGATATCTTGGATGTGTTTTTAGTAATTTTATCGACTTGTTCTGCTATATTCAAAGACATCTGTTCATGCACCCAATTTAAAACTGCCCCATTTCATTTACATTGCCTCACCTTATTCTTCCTCCCTTAGCCCATGTCTGCACTAAATTTCATCTGCTTCATTTCCTCATTTCATTGGTCTTCCTGAATCCTTCTAATATCATCCTCATTTCTTTTGCATTTCCGAGATTCTGACACCTGAGAACATTGAAATTATGCCTTTTATATATAAGTAAATGTCACACACAAACACAGTACACAGATATATGTTTATGTATGTTTTATAAAAGAGCAATGGCCTGAATACCGACCATTGGGGACCATCACTGTATAATCCCCTCCACTGTCTGAGCAACAATAGATCACCACTTCCCTCTGTATTCTATCCCTTAGCCAATGTCATATCCACACTGTCACTGCCTCTTGAATCCATGTGGTTCAGACTTCCTAACAAATCTATTAAATGGCATTTGATTCCACGACTTTTGATTGTTCATATACAAAGTAGCAACCATGCTATCCGCAGCAACACTCTCCATTACTTCATCTAAGAATTTGATCAAGTTTTTCAGACATGATTTGCCACTAATATATCTTCTGGACCTTCTTGTCATTTATAAACTCATGCTATTTAAACCACAATTATCTTGTCCCAGATTACAGACTCTACAAGCTTCCCCAACATTTCAATGAGGTTAGACTGATGGGTCAGTATTTCCCGGGTGTAGCCTATCACTACTGTTTTGAACAGGGTGTAGAATTTGCAACACTTGAGTCCTCTGACATCACTGCCATATCCAAGGAGGATTGGACGATTCGGGCCAGTGGCTCCGCTATTTCCAACATTCCTTCCCTCAGCAACCCTCATACATCCCATCTAGACTGGATAATTGTTTATTGCGGTACAGAAAGTGTTGGATTGAAAGGTGTTGACTGAACTTGTTTGTTCAGTGACTGTAATTAATGTAAGTCTCCATGGACCCTAATTGTGTCACTGGAGGGTTTCCCACTTCTATTAATACAGGACTCCTTCCAATGTGTTATCCCGTAGTATCAGCGGGAGCCTCCACCCCGCCCACCCCCACCTCCATCCCTCTCACCGGCACTGACAGGGATAAGTGGCTCCAGAGAGAGGGAGAAGATAGATCAGAATCTGAGAACAATCGATTGGAATGTGACAACAATGGGTCAGAATCTGAGAACAATCGATTGGAATGTGACAACAATGGGTCAGAATCTGAGAACAATCGATTGGAATGTGACAACAATGGAGAGGAGTTTCTCGTGGGCGTCTGACTATCTTTCTACAAATTATCATCGGCTTTCTTTACAATATCGGATCTATTTCGCGCTTTTGACTATTCAAACGATTTACTATCCGGTCCTCATTGTTGGTGTCCCTGGTAAGTCTCTCTCTACCCAGCTATTAATGTTATAACCGATGATTAACTTCAGTACTGTTCTTGTCAATTACTCTGCCCTTCTTGCGAATATTATTGTTCCTGGTAAACCTCTCTATCCAGCTATTAGAACTATAGATCATGTTTCACTGCATTGCTGTTCCTTTTATTTAAATATTGGGAATACTAAATCCACTGCCATCGGTTTCTGTCACACATTCTGTCCCTGTCCACCGACTCTATCACACTTCCTGCCCAATGTCTGAGAACAAACCAGACTCTTCACAACGTCAGCGATTCCTTTCATCCTAAGCTAAGTTCCAATTCAATATCCTGTCGATCACTAACCCTGCCTACAGCCACCTCTATAATTTTGTTCATTTCCACATCTCCTTCAGTTCATCTACTGACAAACCCTCAGCCGTGCCTTTCTTAGATCCACACTTGATGATTCCAATGTCTTCCTGCTCATGCTCACAATAACAAAGCTCGATAAACTGCAGCTCATTCAGAAATCTACTGGCTGCATCACAACTCACACCCAGTCCAGATCACCCATCACCACTGTACTCACTCACATAACCTACCTCCCAGTCTGGCAATGCCACAATTGTAATATAATCATACTTGGATTAAAAGCTCTAAATGGCCTCTGCCTTCCAATTATCCCCATTCCCCTGTCCGTTTCCCATATTCCTTCCATTTGTTCTATTTGAAGTGTTTGACATTTCTCGTTTTGAAGTGGATTTCATTAGCTATGGATCTGTCTCTGACTCTGATTTGGTCTCAGTACTATCACTGGTGCTGGTGCAGTGGAATCCACACTGATGGGCAGTTCTGGTGTGGCCGACACAGTTCTCATGCTGGACAGGGCACGAGTCCAAGAGTACCCGGCATGGACTAGAAGACTGAACAGGGGTCTGGATGGCATATCAACAACCTGTTCCAGCAGCTTGGAAACTTGGCCTATGCATGTTCACTGACCGCCTGTGTTAGTCACTGTCAGTTAAGCATCCATTCAGGGGGCACAAGGAATCCCCTCTGGGGTTATTTAAAAGGACCGAGCATCCAACTTGCAGGTGAGGGCATTTGACTTACTTCTGCTATTGTAAAGTTAGTGGAGGTGCTGTGGATGGTTTTCTGGAGTTTGTGTTGTGAGCTGCTGCAGACATTCAGGGAGGACAGAGGATTTAGTGATCCAACTCTAGACGAGGTATCGGGACTGTAGTTACAGTGTCTCTGGGTCTGTAACATGATCAACAAATGGAGCAGAGGCTGCAGAGAGGGAAAGCTCTGGATGGGAACCAAATGAGGTCAGTGGAGAGTTCGGATGTATGAACGAAAGCCTGTAAGGAACGAGATAATGAAGTCAGCGTGACGAAGGGAAAGAGTCGGCAGGGAGCAGATGATGAAAGCAAAGGGACTGGTGGTCTGAGGTGTACTTGTTTTAATGCAAGAAGTGCAGTAGGTAAGGCAGATGAGCTTAGGGCCTGGATTAGTACCTGGGAGTATGATGTGATTGCTATTACTGAGACGTGGTTAAGGGAAGGGCATGATTGGCAACTAAATATCCCAGGATACTGATGCTTCAGGCGTGATAGAGAGGGAGGTAAAAGGGGTGGAGGAGTTGCATAACTGGTCAAAGAGGATATCACAGCTGTGCTGAAGGAAGGCACTATGGAGGACTCGAGTTGTGAGGGAATATGGGCAGAACTCAGAAATAGGAAGGGTGTGGCAACAATGTTGGGGCTGTACCACAGGCCTCCCAACAGCGAGCGTGAGATAGAGGTACAAATATGTAAACAGATTATGGTAAGCTGTAGGAGCAACAGGGTGGTGGTGACAGGAGATTTTAATTTTAGAACAGAGAACATAGAACATTACAGCGCAGTACAGGCCCTTCAGCCTTCGATGTTGCGCCGACCTGTGAAACCATCTGACCTACACTATTCCATTTTCATCCATATGTCTATCCAATGACCACTTAAATGCCCTTAAAGTTGGCGAGTCCACTACTGTTGCAGGCAGGGCGTTCCACGCCCCTACTACTCTCTGTGCAAAGAAACTACCTCTGACATCTGTCCTATATCTATCACCCCTCAAGTTAAAGCCACGTCCCCTCGTGTTTGCCATCACCATCCGAGGAAAAAGGCTCTCACTATCCACCCTATCTAACCCTCTGATTATCTTATATGTCTCTATTAAGTCAGCTCTCCTCCTCCTTCTCTCTAACGAAAACAACCTCAAGTCCCTCAGCCTTTCCTCGTAAGACCTTCCTTCCATACCAGGCAACATCCTAGTAAATCTCCTCTGCACCTTTTCCAAAGCTTCCACATCCTTCCTACAATGCGGTGACCAGAACTGCACGCAATACTCCAGGTGCGGCCGCACCAGAGTTCTGTACAGCTGCAGCATGACCTCGTGGCTCCTAAACTCGATCCCCCTACTAATAAAAGCTAACACACCATATGCCTTCTTAACAGCTCTATTAACCTGGGTGGCAACTTTCAGGGATTTATGTACCTCGAAACCAAGATCTCTTTGCTCATCTACACTACCAAGAATCTTCCCATTAGCCCAGTATTCTGCAATCCTGTTACTCCTTCCGAAGTGAATCACCTCACACGTTTCTGCATTAAACTCAATTTGCCATCTCTCAGCCCAGCTCTGCTGCCTATCTATGTCCCTCTGTAACCTACAACATCCTTCGGCACTATCCACAACTCCACCGACCTTCGTGTCATCCGCAAATTTACCAACCCACCCTTCTATACCCTCATCCAGGTCATTTATAAAAATGACAAACAGCAGTGGCCCCAAAACAGATCCTTGCGGTACACCACAAGAAACTATACTCCAGGATGAACATTTACCATCAACCACCACCCTCTGTCTTCTTTCAGCTAGCCAATTTCTGATCCAAAGCACTAATTCACCTTCAATCCCATACTTCTGTATTTTCTGCAATAGCCTACCGTGGGGAACTTTATCAAACGCCTTACTGAAATCCATATAGACCACATCCACGGTTTTACCCTCATCCACCTGTTTGGTCACCTTGTCAAAAAACTCAATAAGGTTTGTGAGGCACGACCTACACTTCACAAAACCGTGCTGACTATCTCTAATGAACTTATTCTTTTCAAGATGATTATAAATCCTATCTCTTATAACCTTTTCCAACATTTTACCCACAACCGAAGTAAGACTCACAGGGCTGTCTCCACTCCCCTTCTTGAACAAGGGGGCAACATTTGCTATCCTCCAGTCTTCTGGCACTATTCCTGTCTAAAATGACGACATAAAAATCAAGGACAAAGGCTCTGCAATCTCCTCCCTGGCTTCCCAGAGAATCCTAGGATAAATCCCATCTGGCCCAGGGGACTTATCTATTTTCATACTTTCCAAAATTGCTAACACCTCCTCCTTGTGAACCTCAATCCCATCTAGCCTCGTAGTCTGTATCTCAGTATTCTCCTCGACAACATTTTCTTTCTCCACTGTCAATACTGACGAAAAATATTCATTTAACACTTCCCCTATCTCCTCCGATTCCACACACAACTTCCCACTATTATGCTTGATTGGCCCTAACCTATCTCCAGCTATTCTTTTATTCCTGATATACCTATAGAAAGCCTTAGGGTTTTCTTTGATCCTATCCGCCAATGGCTTCTCGCGTCCTCTCCTTGCTCTTCTTATCTCTCCATTTAGATCTTTCCTGGCTAGCTTGTAACTCTCAAGCGCCCTAACTGAGCCTTCATGTCTCATCCTAACATAAGCCTTCTTCTTCCTCTTGACAAGCTCTTCAACTTCTTTAGTAAACCACGGCTCCCTCGCTCGACAACTTCCTCCCTGCCTGACAGGTACATACTTATCAAGGACACGCAGTAGCTGCTCCTTGAATAAGCTCCACATTTCGATTGTGCCCATCCCCTGCAGTTTCCTTCTCCATCCTACGCATCCTAAATCTTGCCTAATCGCATCATAATTTCCTTTCCCCCCGCTATAATTCTTGCCCTGCTGTATATCCCTGTCCCTGCCCATCGCTAAGGTAAACCTAACCGAATTGTGATCACCATCACCAAAGTGCTCACCAACTTCTAAAGCTAACACCTGGCCGGGTTCATTACGCAGTACCAAATCCAATGTGGCATCGCCCCTGGTTGGCCTGTCGACATACTGTGTCAGAAAACCCTCCTGCACACACTGGACACAAACTGACCCATCTAAAGTACTCGAACTATAGTATTTCCAGTCAATATTTGGAAAGTTAAAGTCCCCCATAACCACTACCCTGTTACTCTCGCTCCTGTCAAGAAACCTCTTTGCTATTCTTTCCTCTACATCTCTGGAACTATTTGGAGGTCTATAGAAAACTCCCAACAGGGTGATCTCTCCTCTCCTGTTTCTAACCTCGGCCCAGAATACCTCAGTAGACGAGTCCTCAAACGTCCTTTCTGCCGCTGTAATACTTTCCTTGATTAACAATGCCACACACCCGCCCTCTTTTAACATCTTCTCTGTTATTCGTGAAACATCTAAATCCCGGATCCCGCAACATCCATTCCAGTCCCTGCTCTTCCCATGTCTCTGAAATGGCCACAGCATTAAGTGGGATTGAGTGAACCAGTGGGTCTAGATAGAGCAGAATTTGTAAGGAGCATCCAGGAGGGTTTTCTAGAGCAGGATGTAAATAGTCCAACTCGGGAAGGGGCCATACTGGACTTGGTGTTGGGGAATGAGCCAGGCCAGGTGGTTGAAGTTTCAGTTGGGGACTACTTTGGGAATAGTGATCACAATTCCGTAAGTTTTAGAATACTCATGGGTAAAGACGAGAGTGGTCCTAAAGGAAGAGTGTTAAATTGGGGGAAGGCCAACTATACCAAAATTCGGCAGGAGATGGGGAATGTAAATTGGGAGCAGCTGTTTGAAGGTAAATCCACTTTTGATATGTGGGAGGCTTTTAAAGAGAGGTTGATTAGCGTGCAGGAGAGACATGTTCTTGTGGAAATGAGGGGTAGAAATGGCAAGATTAGGGAACCATGGATGACAGGTGAAATTGTGAGACTAGCTAAGAGGAAAAAGGAAGCATACATAAGGTCTAGGCGGCTGAAGAAAGACGAAGCTTTGCAAGAATATCGGGATTGTAGGCGCAATCTGAAACGAGGAATTAAGAGGGCTAAAAGGGGTCATGAAATATCTTTAGCAAACAGGGTTAAGGAAAATTCCAAAGCCTTTTATTCATATATAAGGAGCAAGAGGGTAACTGGAGAAAGGATTGGCCCACTCAAGGACAAAGGAGGAAAGATATGCGTGGAGTCAGAGAAAATGGGTGAGATTCTGAACGAGTACTTTGCATCGGTATTCACCGAGGAGAGGGACATGACGGATGTTGAGGTTAGGGACAGATATTTGATTACTCTAGGTCAAGTCGGCATAAGGAGGGAAGAAGTGTTGGGTATTATAAAAGGCATTATGGTGGACAAGTCCCCAGGTCCGGATGGGATCTATCCCAGGTTTCTGTGGGAAGCGAGAGAGGAAATAGTTGGGGCCTTAACAGATATCTTTGCAACATCCTTAAACACGGGTGAGCTCCCGGAGGACTGGAGAATTGCTAATGTTGTCCCCTTGCTTAAGAAGGGTAGCAGGGAAAATCCAGGTAGTTATAGACCGGTGAGTCTGACGTCAGTGGTAGGGAAGCTGCTGGAGAAGATACTGAGGGATAGGATCTATCCCCATCTAGAGGAAAATGGGCTTATCAGTGATAGGCAACATGGTTTTGTGCAGGGAAGGTCATGTCTTACCAACTTAATAGAATTCTTTGAGGAAGTGACAAAGTTGATTGATGAGGGAAGGGCTGTAGATGTCACATACATGGACTTCAGTCAGGCGTTTGATAAGGTTCCCCATGGTAGGCTGATGGAGAAAGTGAAGGCGCATGGGGTCCAAGGTGTACTAGCTAGATGGATAACGAACTGGCTGGGCAACAGGAGACAGAGAGTAACAGTGGAAGGGAGTTTCTCAAAATGGAGACGTGTGACCAGTGGTGTTCCACAGGGATCCGTGCTGGGACCACTGTTGTTTGTGATATACATAAATGATTAGGAGGAAAGTATAGGTGGTCTGATTAGCAAGTTTGCAGACGACACTAAGATTGGAGGAGTAGCAGATAGTGAAGGGGACTGTCAGAGAATACAGCAAAAAAAGATAGATTGGAGAGTTGGGCAGATAAATGGCAGATGGAGTTCAATCAGGGCAAATGCGAGGTGATGCATTTTGGAAGATCCAATTCAAGAGTGAACTATACAGTAAATGGAAAAGTCCTGGGGAAAATTGATGTACAGAGAGATTTGGGTGTTCAGGTCCATTGTTCCCTGAAGGTGGCAACGCAGGTCAATAGAGTGGTCAAGAAGGCATACGGCATGCTTTCCTTCATCGGACGGGGTATTGAGTACAAGAGTTGGCAGGTCATGCTACAGTTGTATAGGACTTTGGTTCTGCCACATTTGGAATACTGCGTGCAGTTCTGGTCGCCACATTACCAAAAGGATGTGGATGCTTTGGGGAGTGTGCAGAGGAGATTCACCAGGATGTTGCCTGGTATGGAGGGCGCTAGCTATGAAGAGAGGTTGAGTAGATTAGGATAATTTTCATTCGAAAGACGGAGTTTGAGGAGGGACCTGATTGAGGTGTACAAAATCATGAGAGGTATAGACAGGGTGGATAGCAAGAAGCGTTTTCCCAGAGTGGGGGATTCAATTACAAGGGGGCACGAGTTCAAAGTGAGAGGGGAAACGTTTAGGGGGGATATGCGTGGAAAGTTCTTTACGCAGACGGTGGTGGGTGCATGGAACGCATTGCCAGCGGAGGTGGTAGACGCGGGCACGATAACGTCTTTTCAGATGTATCTAGACAGATACATGAATGGGCAGGAAGTAAAGAGATACAGACCGTTGGAAAATAGGCGACAGGTTTAGATAGAGGATTTGGATCAGCGTAGGCTTGGAGGGCCGAAGGGCCTGTTCCTGTGCTGTAATTTTCTTTGTTCTTTGTTCTTTGTTCTTTGTAAAGAGGGAGGGGGCTTTCCGCTACCCACCCCGGGTTTCCCAAGAGCACTTTTCCTACCTGCACCTAACCCAGGAGCAGTGTGTGAGGTGACTCTGATTCAATAAGGAGGTGGTCACATAGCAGTGTCCCCTCCTGTAACACGACCTGGAGCCTCACACCAGGGTGAGGACGGAGCTGTCCATAGCCGTTAAGGTCACAGTTTCATTGAACTTCTATGTATCAGGATCTTCCCATGCAGCAGCGTGTGACGTATCCATTGTCTATCTCTATGCTGTCCAATGATGTATCTGCTGGTTAATGGAGGCCATCTATGTCGGGTGAGGTGAATATATAATTTTCACCTCCGCAGGGTGAAGCAGGGTGAGAGGTCCCGTGGCTTTGTCAGGGTAGCGGGATTCCTGCTGGTGGAGGTGGCTCTGCGCGGCCCGAATGTCAACGGGGAGAGGTACAGGAACTGAAAGAACTCTCACTCCATTAATGTACAGTTAGTGTGTGAGCATGCCCAGTACATCATGTTGGTCAATGTCCACATCCTGTCAGCAGTCATCACACCTTCATTCTGAAGCAGGCAGCCAGTCCCAACACTTCGGGCCTGTCTGCAGAACCAGAATGCGGCTCCTCGGAGACAATGCCTACCTCACTCTGTGCATCACTCCGAATTCTACCCCCAGCATCAATGCCAACAAACCGCATGAAAATAACCCGTGGATAACGTGAGCAATGGAGTCACCAGGAACATGGTGGAACAGACCATCGGTGTGATGAAGCAATGCTTCTAACGTCTGAACCGCTCAGGGGAAGCCCTCCAGTACTCACTGGAGCAGGTGTCCAAGTTCATGGTGTTCTGCTGCATCCTTCATATCATCACCATCATGAGGACACAGGCATTGGCACCAGGAATCCGGAGGCTACCTCAGGAGGAGGAGTGAGGGAGGATATTTCCTGGATGCCTTTGAACCGGGCAGGCTGTCGGAGAGACCCTGCGAGAATTTCGGTTCCCACAGGACAACTTCCCTTTCCCACCATGGATCCTCCATTCTCCCCCATTACACCCATCTGAGACGCCCCATCACAGTGTCCTGCAATAAAAAAACACCAACAAAAACCTTTTCATTGACATCTTTATCCAATAACACATCCAATTATACAAACAAAGCTGAACCATTCACCCTTGAATATTCCCTTAGTGCCTGTCTTGTGGATCCCTCGACTTGCCTAGTGCTCCGACACAGTGTTTCCCCAGTGACTGCAGCATGGCTGGTGGAAGGCTGCTGACTTTCGCTGGGGGAGACTGCAGATGGCCTTGCAGGACGTCCTCGAGCAGCTCAGGGCCTTGAGGGCACGGATTCAGACTGCACCACCACGACATGGGCAGCAGCAGCCTGGGCTGGCTAATGGGTAACAACAAGGACATTGGTGGAGTGCCAGTGAAAGGAGAACAAATACTGTCATCCTGAGAGAGGACAGCAGGTTCATACTCCACGGAGACACTGTCACTCCCACGGGGCGACATCTCAGTAATCTCAGTAATCTACTGGATCACAGATTGCTGGACTGTTGTGAGAGCCTGCAAACCCCTTTGAACACCGAGATCCACAGCCATAATGACAGCAGTCTGATCCTGCATGGCAGCAAGCAGTCTGAGTTTCCACTGCATCACAGAGACGTTGGGTGTCTGCCGTCTGTGCTGCAGTGGAAGCTGAGACAATGGTCACCAGACACTGCATCAAGGCTGGGTCCGCTAGTGCTGTCATGGAGTTAGTGACCACTTCCACAGGGGAAAAAATGGGCTTCAAGCTGTGTGCAATGTCCTGTGCCATGTTGGAGCTGGACTCCTCCATGTTCTTTGATAGTGACAACAGACTGTCTGACAGGCCTGTCAATGGACAAAGTATCTCAGTGTCCATATCCATCATCATTCTCCTGTATGCTGCTCCAGCAAAGTTCATATCTGAGTCCTGTGTATTATAACTCGTTTGTGACATTGCCCTCCGGTCATCTGACGCATGAACTATCCTTTCCCCCTGGCCTGGCGGCAGCTCACTCGTGCTCGGTAACTCACCACGTGTAGATTCTGACTCTTTACCAGCCTCAAAAGCACACACAGTGTAAGTATTTGATCTGTTGTCTGTGAGTATCAGACCAAGTGATGGGGCTTCACCATCAGTGCTGTGCTGCTGCTCTCTCTCTCTCTGTCTCCTGGAGCTGCTGTGACTGGGAAGCTGGCAGTTTTCAGTTATCGTTGGAAAGTATAAATCAGAATTGGAAGGTTGGGGTGTGGGATTGGGGGTGGGATGGAAAGCAGGAGGTCCATGGTCCCACCATCTGCAGCTTGTACATCATCCCAGACAGCAGGATGAGGGGGAGGTGGGAGTTAAGAAGGGACATAAGGCAGGAACATAGCAACAGCCTGAATGCTGTCGGCGAGGCCGGATGCCACGGGCTCTGTGACAGCCAGTCCCATGATGTGGAGAACCATCTCCTCCCTCAGGCTCAGGGGATGAAGATATGCCTGGCCCCCGCTTGTTCACTTCTGCCCCCTGTGATTATGGGCCACCTTGTCCTGTAAGAGAGGGGGTGCAATATCAGTAATTGTGTTTCACAGTGTTTGTGTGATGTGCCTTCCATAGCTCAATAGCTGGTGGTATGTGGAGACAGTGAGATGTGGGTGTGAGGCTGGTATCAGTGGAAGGTGTGTGAGGGTGAGGTGGAGTATGTGAATGTTATGTGTGAGTCCTGAGTGTTAGGGACAGCTGATGGGTGAGTGATGGGGGTGTGGTACATTGAGCAGTGTGAGAGGTTGAAAGATATTATTGAATCTGCTTCCATATTGTTTTCAGGCAATGAATTCCAGATCCCAACAACTTGCTGTGGAAGAAAATTCTCCTCATTTCACCTCTGGTTCTTTGTCAATTACCTTCAATCTGTGTCTTCTTAATACTGCACTTTCTGACACTGGAAACAGTTTCACATTAATTACCCTATCAAAACCCCTCATGATTTTGAATTCCATATTAAATCTCCCCTTACCCATCAGTGCTCTAAAGCGAACAATCCCAGCTTTTCAAATTTCTCAACGTAAATGAATTCCCAGATCCCTGGTCCCATTCCAGAAAATCACCTCAGTATCTTCACTAAGTCCTTGACATCCTTACCAAACCGTGGTGATCAGAATTGGACACAATTCTCCAGCTGGGACCTAACCAATGATGTATAAACATCAGCATTTCCTCCAGAGTTTTATTACTCTGTATCTCTCTCTCTCACACCAAAGACACTACATCTTACCTTCTAAGATCTGTGTGTGTACACACCACTTCTCTCTAATCCTTCACCCGATTTATAATGGTACCATTGAGTTTATATTTTTTCACCTCATATTTCCTACCCAAATGTCTCACTTCACACTTCACTGTGTTAAATTACATCTGCCATGTTCCTGTCCATTTCACCAGTCAGTCTCTGTCCTCCTGAAGTCTGTTACTATCCTTCAGACTGTTTATTAACATTTCTGAGATTCCTGCCCTCTGAAAACTTTGACATTATCCTCTCTGTACACAAGCCCATTGCATTAACATACAGCAACAGTGATCCCAACAGTAACCCTGCGGAACCCCACTGTGTACTTCCCTCCAGACTGATCAACAACCATTTTCTACTACTGTCTGCTTTCTGTCACTGACCTAATTTCCTGCATGCTGACATTGAGAATAAAAAAGGACTTCCATTTATGTAACGCCTTCATGATCACTGCATGTCCCAAAGCGATTTACAACCAACGAGTCGTTTTTAACGTTCAGTCAGTCTTGTAAATGCAGGAAAAACAAAGTCAATTCCCGCACAGCAAGATCCCACAAGTAGCAGTGTGATCATGATCAGATCTGTTTTTGTGATGTTGAATTGAGGGGTAAATGTTGACCAGGACACTGGGAATAATTCCCCTGACCTTCAAAATAATTCCATGGGATCTTTACATCCACCTGAGTGGGCAACACGGGGCCTGGCTTTACCTTTTCGTTGATAAGGCGGTACCTCTGACAGTGAAACACTCCCTCAGTACTGCACTGCAGTGTCAGCCTTGATTCTTGTGATCAAGTCCTGCAGTGACACTTGATCCTAGACGCTTGTGATTGAAAGGGGAGAGAGCGACAAACTGAGCCACTGCTGACATTGGTCCTTTAATCCCATGTGTTTCTAATTTGGTAACACGGCTGTTATGTGGTAATTTATCAAACAGCTGCTGAAAGGATAGGAATATTGGGAAAGTACAGGCTGGAACAATCATAGAATCATAGAATAGCACAGCCCTGAATGATGTCATTCGGCCCATCAAGTCAATGCTGAACCCTTTCAAAGAACAATCCAGTTAGTCCCACTCCCTGACTCTTTCACAAAATCCGAACATTTTTTCTTCTTCAGATATTTATCCAATTCCCTTTTGGGATATACTATAGAATCTGTATCCATCAGCCTATCAGACAGTGCATCCCAAATCCAAACCACTCAGAAACAAAAATCCTCATGTCTGCTTCTTTTGCCAATCGCCTTAAATCTGTGTCTCTGATTACCGGTCCCTTGGACATTGGAAACAGTTTCTCTTTATTTAATTTATCTAAACCCTTCCTAATGTTAAACAGCTCAATCGAATCTCCTCTGAAAGTTCTCTGCTCGAAGCAGAACAACCCCAGCTACATAACTGTCATCCCTCATGCCTGCACAAATTCTCGTAAAACAGTTCTGTACCCTCTCCGAAGGCTTCATGTCCTTCCTAAAGTTTGGTTCCCAGTATTCGACACAAGACTTCAGGTGCAGCTGAATTAGTATTTTATATATGTTTCACATAATGTCCTTGCTTTTGCTTTTTTTGCCTCTATTTATAAAACCGAGGATCCCATATATTTATTAACGGTTTGGCTACAAAGATTTGTGTACAAATACTCCAGGTGTCTCTGTTATTTCACCACCTTTATAGTTATACCATTTAACTTGTATTGTCTCTCCTCATTCCTCCTTTCAAAATGTATTACCTCACACATCTGCAATGCCAATTAAATATTGAGAAGATTGAAGCCATTGCTTTCTGTCTCTGCTTCAAATATTTCCTAGCTACACACTCCATCCCTCTCCTTTGTAAATGTTTGAGACGAAAAGCCAAACTGTTCACACACTTTGTTACATAGTTAAGCTTGAGATGCCTTGCGATGAGCTTCTGACCAAATATTCACACCATCAGTAAAATGGCTTATTTCCACCCGTGGTGGAGTTGCATTTCTGGTTAAAAAGGAAAGTAATACAATAGTGAGGAAGGATATGAGAGCTGATGATGTGGAGTCTGTATGGGTAGAGCTGAGAAACACTAAGGGGCCAAAAACGTTAGTGGGGGTTATATATAGACCCCCAAACTGTGGTGGTGATGTGGGGATGGTCTTAAACAGGAAATTAGAGATGCATGCGATAAAGCAACATCTGTAATTATGGGTGACTTAAATCTGCATATAGATTGGTCAAATCAAATTTGTCACAATAACGTCGAGGAGGAATTACTGGAGTGTATACGGGATGGTTTTCTGCACCAATATGTTGAGGAACCAACTAGAGAACAGGCCATCCCAGACTGGGTATTGTGTAAAGAGAGAGGAATAATTGACAATCTAGTTGTGTGAAATCCCTTGAGGATGAGCGACCATAAGAGAATAGAATTCTTCATGAAGAAAGCCAACAGTGACGTCAGAGGAGAGCTGCAAGCTGATTGGTTGGGTGAGGATCAGCTATTAGTGCATGTAGATATATTTAAAAAAGTGAAAAGTTTATTTTTGTGGGAAAAGAACTCTGGTGATAAGGTGAGTACTACTGAAGTGTTTCTTTTTTAATTCAGTGCAGTTTATTCAGAATCTTAGATTGAAGTGGGTAGAAAAAGGCCCCTCATGTAATTAGTATTTTTTAAATTAAGGATGTAACTAATTAGTCTAAGGGTAGGTCATGACAGGAGAGTTCAGCCCCGTGATCTGCTCCTCCTGCACTTTGTGGGAAATCAGGGATGCTTCCAGTGTCCCTAGTGAGCATGTGTGCAGGAAGTGGATCCATCTGCAGCTACTGGCGACCCGCATTATGGAGATGGAGCTGCAGGAGAATTCACTGTGGAGCATCCATAATGCTGAGGAAGTCGTGGATAACATGTTTAGCGAGGTGGGCACACCGCAGATAATAGCTGCACAGGCAGAAAAGGGATGTGTGACCACCAGACAGAGTAGTAGGCACAGGCAGGTAGTGCAGGAGTCCCTTGTGGCCACCACCTCTCAAACAGATAGACCGCTTTGGATACTGTTGGGGGGGATGACCTCCCAAGGGAAAGCAGCAACAGCCAGGCCCATGGGACCACAGAGGGCTCTGCCGCACAGCAGGACAGGAAAAGGTGTGTAAGAGCTATCGTGATAGGAAATTCTATCGTAAGGGGTGCAGGTAGGCGTTTCTGTGGCCGCAAAAGAGGCACCAGGATGGTATGTTGCCTCTCTGCTGCGAGGGTCAAGGATGTCTCGGAGTGGCTGCAGGAAATTCTGAAAGGAGAGAGTGAGCAGCCAGAGGTCGTGGTCCATATTGGTGCTAACGACATAGACAGGAAGAGAGATAAGGTCCTGCAAAGTGAATATAGGGAGTTAGGCAGAAGGTTAAAAAGTAGAACCTCTAGGGGTAATCTCAGGATTTGGCCTAACCATCAGCCTCAAGAAAATGAACACCATGGGACAGGATGTCAGAAATCCTCCATCCATCAATATCGGCGGCCACGCTCTGGAAGTGGTTCAAGAGTTCACCTACCTAGGCTCAACTGTCACCAGTTACCTGTCTCTAGATGCAGAAATCAACAAGCGCACGGGAAAGGCTTCCACTGCTATGTCCAAACTGGCCAAGAGAGTGTGGCAAAATGGCGCACTGACACGGAACACAAAAGTCCGAGTATATCAAGCCTGTGTCCTCAGTACCTTGCTCTATGGCAGCGAGGCCTGGACAACGTATGTTAGCCAAGAGCGACGTCTCAATTCAGTCCATCTTCACTGCCTCCGGAGAATACTTGGCATCAGGTGGCAGGACCGTATCTCCAACACAGAAGTCCTCGAGGCGGCCAACATCCCCAGCTTATACACACTATCAACCTGCAAGTCTTTGGCTGTGGGAGGAAACCGGAGCACCTGGTGAAAACTCACGCGGTCACAGGGAGAACTCGCAAACTTCGCACAGGCAGTACACAGAATCGAACCCGGGTCGCTGGAAATGTGAGGCTGCGGTGCTCCAGATTACCCATGACCTTTTCAAAAATACTGGACATAAAATGTGTGCCCTGATCCGACTGGATCTCAGCAGGAAGCCCATATAGTGTAAAGAATTGAGATAGCCCCTTCACCACTTCTTTGGCAGAGATAGTTCTTCGGGCGAATGGCCTCTGGGAATCGGGTCACCACATCCATAATGGTGAGAAGATACTGGTCGTCCCGTTATATTTTCAGCAGGGGTCCCACACAATCTACAGGCATTCTGCTGAAGGGTTCCCACAACCTGGCACGTGAGACCAATTTTACAGAAATCCACAACATCTTTGTGGAATTGTGGCCATTCAAAATGCTGTCTTCTGTGGTCTTCGATTTTTCATATACTGACATGTCCATCCATTAGAAGTTCGTGGGCCATTGTTAATATTTCTTTAAGGGACTTCAGCGGCACCACTATCTGGAGAACCACTGTCCACTCTTCATCCGCTGTTCTGTGAGGAGGTCTCCACTTCCTCATTAGCTCCTCATTCTTTAAATAGTAACAGTCTGCAACTCCCTCTGCTTCAGTTTTGGTTTGGACAGTCTGTGCTATTTTTTAACACTGGGTCGGGTTGTGGAGCCACAAAAAAGGAAGAACAGTTTCACACATCCTTTGGGTCCTCGAACTTCCCAACGAAGGTTTCAGACAACCAGACAGTAGGGTCATCCGTCTGCAGTCTCAGTTCAGGGGATTGTTTGGCCATGGACCGAGTCACCACACAATCAGGGATTTCTGCTGTAACTACCCTGTCTGCCGGACCTCTTTTGGTCTCTCTAGAACTACTGGGGAAGCTGCCACCTTTTCCCCTGTCAGATCATTACCCAGGAGCAGTTCGACCCATCAATCAGTAAACTAGGGACAATCCGCATGGTAAAGAGTCATGAAACTGGGTCAAACTCCAAGTACACCGGATATAAGGGTATGGACATATACTGTCTTCCGATACCATTCACTAACGCTCTAGCATTCACTGCACTTTCTTTGTCCCAGCAGAAGGGATTGGCAGGCCCCTGCATCCATGAGTATGACTATTGGTTTACTTCCCTCACTCAAGGGGTATGGTTTCACCTTTCCTTCGGATACAAATTCCTGGTAGCTCTCAAGGATTTTGTTTATTTCCCCCCCCCCCCCGCCCCCTCTCTGTGGTAGGTCTGACTGGGTCTGGGTCTGACTTACTGGGTCTGACTGCCGCAGTTGGAGGCACAGCCTGATCTGTTGTGATTTCCATCAGGGCCCTTTTTCCTGCTATGATCTGGTGGACCCTGATTAATCCTCCAGGTTTTCCCCGTCACTTGCATCATTCAGCTCGATGGCGACCTACCTTATTACACTGGAAACACACAGGTCTTCGGCCGTTTCTCCTGCTCTCAGTACCATCCTATTTGACCTGAGGATGGGCCCCCGTGTGTCCAGCTTTTCCTCCTTGCCCTTGGCTGTTCGGGTTTCTATAACCCCCCCCGACCTTTTATTCTCGGGTCTTTGTGGTGACCAGGGAAGTGTTTCCCTTTGGGGTTACGGCCTTGTGTGCAAGGGAAAATTCATCACCAGAATTGCAACTTGTCTAGCTCTTTGAACCCTTTGTTCCTCTTTGTGGGTTTTCATGGGAGGGGGAGCGAGTTTGTGAACTCCTTGAGATGGATCACCACTCTGAGGTTTCGATATGTGGGCTGTAATTTGAGTGTTTCTATCCACTGGTCAAAAGTAAACACAAAAACTGACTTTAAATATTCTTTAGCTACCTAAAAATGAAACATTTGGCGAAGACAAATGTGGGTCCAATACAGGCAGTGTCAGGGGAATGTACAATGGTGAATAGAGAAATGGCAGTAAAACTAAATGATTACTTTGTGTCTGCCCTCATTGAAAAAGATACAAGGAAATTTCCAGAATTAGAGATCCAAGGGATTAGGGAGATTGAGGAAGTGAAGGAAATTAATATCGGTAAGAATGTTGTATTGGAGAAATTAATGGGGCTGAAGTTTGATGAGGCGCCAGGATGTGATATTCTGCATCCCAGGGTGTGGGAAGAGATAGCTATGGAGATGGTGGCTGCATTGGTGATCATCTTCAAAAATTCTATAGATTCTGGAGCGGTTCCTGCAGATTGGAAGGTAGCAAATGTCACCCCACTATTTAAGAAGGGAGGGAGAGAGAAAACAGGGAATTATAGACCTGCTCTCATACATCAGTCGTTGGGAAAATGCTGGGATTTTATTCTAAAGGATGTGATAAATGGACAGTTGGATAATAATCTGTTTGGGCATCGCAAACATGGATTTATGAATGAGAAATCATTTTTGGCGAACCTGTTGGAATTTTATTGGGGATGTTACTAACAGAATTGATAAAGGGGAGTCGGTGGACGTGTTCTCCTTGGATTTTCAGATGGTTTTTGATAAAGTACCCCACAGGAGGTTGGTTAGCAACATTAAAGCACATGGGATAGGAGGTAATATACTGGCATGGATTAAAGATTGGTTAACAGGCAGAAAACAGAGAGTAGGAAGAAACGGGTCGTTCTCACTTTGGCAGCTGTGACTATTTGGGGACCGCAAGGATCAGTACTTGGGCCCCAGCTCTGAACAATATATGTCAATGATTTGGATGTGGGGACCAAATGTAGTATTTCCAAATTCGCAGATGACACAAAACTAGGTGGGAATGCATGTTGTGAGGTAGATGCAATGCGTCTTCAAGGGGATTTGGACAGACATAGTGACTGAGTAAGAACATGGCAAATGGAATGTAATATGGGCAAATATGAGTTATCCACATTGGTAAGAGGAACAGATGTGCAGAGTATTTCTTAAATTGTGAAAAATTAGGAAGTGTAGATGTACAAACGGACCCGGGTGTCAGTTAATCACTGAAAAAGATGCAGGTGCAGCAAGCAATTAGGAAGGCGAATAGTCTGTTCGCCATTATCAGGAGATGATTTGAGTACAGGAGTACTGAAGTCTTGCAGCATGTGTATAGAACCTTGCTTAGACCACACCTGGAATATTATGTGCATTTTGGGTCACTTTACTTTAGGAAGGATATTATTGCCATAGAGGCAGTGCAATGAAGGTTCACCAGACTTGTTACCGGGATGGCGGGACTGTTCTATGAAGAGAGATTGGGGAAACTGGGCCGGTATTCTAGAGAGTTTCAAAGAATGTGTCGGGATCTCATTGAAACGTATGAAATAATTAAAGGGATAGACAGCGTAGACGTATGTACGAAAATTCCCCTGGTTGCGGAGTCTGGAACTAATGGATACAATTTCGAAATAAGGGGGAAGCAATTTAGGACAGAGACGAGGAGCAAACTTTGACTCAGAGGTTTCTGAATCTTTGGAATTCTGCATCCCAGGCGGATGTGGAATCTCAGTCGTTGAGTATATTTAAAGTAGAGATTGACAGATTTCTAACTGCAGATGACAAAAATGGGATATGGAGATTATTTGTGGAAAAGGCATTGAAGTGGATGATCAGCCATGGTCATATTGAATGGTGGAGCAGCCTCGATGGGCTGAATGGCCTACTCCTGCTCCTTTGCCCCTATGTTCGGAAGCTGCTCAACACTTTCAAACTCGAGGTCAGTTTAGTCAGGCTGCTTTCTGAGGGTTTGGAATGTTTGACGGTACACTTCCGGTACTATTTCATGTACACCCAGGATAGCAATTTTGGTCATCTCATAATCTGATGAACTTTCATCTGGCAACAGTGAATAAATCTCATGGGATTTTCCTGTTACTTTGTTTTGTAAAAACAGTGTCCAGCTCTCTGCTGGCCATTTCAGTTGCATTACAAGCTTTTCACAATTGACGAAAAATTCTGCCACATCCTCCTCATTGAACTTTGTCATGAACTGGGAGAACATTAAGAGCTCAGTACATGGTCCTGAGCTAGGGGCAGCTCCCACACTAGCTGTGCCTTCACTGGGTGTATGGGTCTTCCTCTAGTTGTTTGAGCTGCCTTAACTCCCTTTCCTCCTTCTCATTCTGGAACACTCTGACTTTTTCCCTTTCTTGACACTCACTCTGCTCCTTCTCGCTCTCTCTGGAATTCTAATTCTAGTCTATTCTGTTCTAGTTCTACCTTAGCTAACATTACTTTATCTGTTAGTGATTCTAACCCTGTTTGAGTCTTCAGCTTCAAGTGAAATATGTTTGGCCAAAAGTCTTAGGATTTCGGGTTTCCTACCTTTTGGACGGATAGTAATCCCTAACTGTCCAGCTACATTACTCAACTTTTCAACAGACAGGCGTTTTGACCTGTACCAAGTTACTTCACTCTGTATGCAACTCCTTTCTTGGGAATGTAACTCCTTTAGTAAGAAAGGGAGGGAAACAGAAAACAGGAAACTACAGGCAAGTTAGCAACACATCTGTCTGAGGTAAAATGTTGGAAGCTATTATTAAAGACAGTGTAGCCGGCACTTAGAAAAATTCAACGTAATCAGGCAGAATCAAAATGGTTTTATGAAAAGGAAATCATGTTTAATCAATTTGTTGGAGTTCTTCGAAGAGGTACCATGTGCTGTGGAGAAAGGGGAACCGGTGGATGTACTGTACATAGATTTCCAGGAGGCAATTGATAAGGTGCCACATCAAAGGTTTTGTGAAAATAAAAGCTCATGTTGAAGGGGGTAACATGTTGGCATGGATAGAAGATTGGTTAGCTAACAGAAAACAGGCAGTAGGCATAAACGGGTCATTTTCTGGTTGGCAAGATGGAACGAGTGGTGTGCCACAGGGATCAGTGCTGAGACCTCAACCTTTTACAATTTATATAAATGACTTGGATGAAGAGACCGAAGGCATGGTTGCTAAATTTGCTGATGACACAAAGATGAGTAAGAACGTAACATGGCAAGGGGACATAAGTAGGCTGTAAATGAATGTAGATAGGTTAAGTGTGTGCGTGAAGACCTGGGAAATGGAGTATAATATGGGAAAATGGGAAATTGTCCATTTTGGCAGGAATTATAAAAAAAGAAGCATATTATCTAATGGTGAGAGATTGCAGAACTCTGAGATGCAGAGGGATTTGGGTGTCCGTGTGCATGAATCACAAAAGGTTAGTATGCATGTTCAGAAAGTAATTAGGAAAGCTAATAGAATGTTATCATTTATCGGAAGGGTAATTGAATACAAAAGTAGGGATGCTATGCTTCAGCTATAGAGGGCATTGGTGAGACCACATCTGGAGTACTGTGTACATTACTGGTCTCCTTATTTAAGGAAGGATGTAAATGCATTGGAAGCAATTCAGAAAAGGTTTACCAGACTAATACCTGGAATGGGTGAGCTGTCTTATGAGGGAATATTGGACAGGCTCGGCTTATATCCACTGGAATTTAGAAGGGTAAGTGGCGACTTGATTTGAACATCGAAGATCATGAGCGGTCTTGACAGGGTGCATGTGGAAAGATGTGTGTATCTTGGTGTATCTAGAATTAGGGGTCACTATTTAAAAATGAGGGGTCGCCCATTTAAAACAGAGATGAGGAGAATTTTTTTTCTCTGAGGGTTGTGAGCCTTGGGAATTCTCTTCCTCAAAAGGCAGTGGAAGAGACTCTTTAAGTGCGTGTAAGGCAGAGATAGATAGATTTTTGACAAGCAAGGGGGTGAAAGATTATCGAGGGTAGGTCGTAATGTGGAGTTGAGGTTTCAATCAGATTGGTCATGATCTTACTGAATGTCAGAGCAGCCTTGAGGGGCGGAGTGGCCTCCATCTGCTCCTAATTCATATGTTCATATGTTCGTATGCTCTGTCTTCGAACATGGGCATTTCAGTGTTCCAGCAGTGAAAGCCACAATAAAACCTTCATTGACATTTTAAGTTTTTCTCAGGATCAATTTTTTTCCCCTACTTCCAATTTCTCATTTGTTGTTGGTTTACGATCACTCGAATTTCCAGATTTCTGTGACAGCCAGGTGAGGAGGGGTCCCAGGCTCCCCTCTTGTCTTATATCTTATTTCACCACAACAGAGTTTATTCCTTTTTAGCAGTGGACGTGCTGACCACCTCAGTGAGTGTTTTACCTTTTATCTTTGATGTGATCGTGAAAGAGCCAATAGGAGAGGTTTTCCTGAGCTTAAACAAGAGGTGAGTTTATTATACTTAACAATCTAAGCTGTATCTAAATAAAATAATAAGAATATACGCTACACATTCATGCACACACTCACTCGAGAATCACGCACAGATAAATTAGAGTGAGAAATAAATTTGTGATGGATTAATGTCCAGAATGAATAAATTTTAAAGAACAACGTCTGTGAAGTTGGATAAATCTCTGGTCTGCATTTTCCCACCTTTAGTTATGTCATCTGCAAGAGTTGAAATTATGTTTTTTTTTACGTATACGTTTGTGTCATTTATATATCTATCTATATGCCAGGAACAGCACTGGTTCTAATACCGAAACCTGCGAAACAGCACTGCATACTCCCCCTCCCCCAGTCTGAACAATGTCTGTTCACCACTTCTCTCTGCTTTCTGTCCCTGAGTCAGTATCATATCCACACTGTCACTGTCACATTAGTCCATATGTTCCATTTTTCATAACAAGTCTATGTAATGGCATTTAATCACCGGCCTTTTGAAAGTCTGTGCACATAACACAAAACATGTTGTCCTCATCAACAGTCACAGTTATGTCATCAACGAACTTGATTAAGATTATCAGACATGATTTTCCATTAACCTATCCGTGCTGTTTGTCATTTATAATCCCATATTTTCACAAGAAAGATATATTTTTGAGCTGGGTTCTGGCCTCTTGTAATTTCCAACCACCGACATTAGACTGACTGACAGGATTTATCTAATCTCTCCTTTTGTAACAGGGAGTAACATTTACAGCCCTCCAGTCCTCTGTCGTGACTCCCATATCCAAGGAGGATTGGAAGATTCTGACCAGTGCCTCTGCTATTTCCACCATTCCTTCCCTCAGCAACCGTCTCCATTGTTTTATCAAAGAACTGCATAAAGTTCAGTTTTCCTAATCTGTCTATTGAATGACACTTTATCAAACACATTTTGAAAGTCTATAAATATAACTTAAATCACACCACCCTCATCAACCCTCTCCATTGTTTCATCAAAGAACTCCAACAAGCTTAACTCACCACCACCTCTCTCCTCTCCTCCACTGTTGTTAAATTATCAAACTGCTTATCTGATATCCAGTACAGGATGAGCAGAAATATCCTCCAATTAAATATTGGGAAGATTGAAGCCATTGTTTTCACTGCCTACACCAACTCTGTTCCCTTGCTATTGATTCCATCCCTCTCCCTGCTAACCGTCTGAGATTCAGACAGTCTGTTTACAACCTTGGTGTCATATTCGGGACAACATTAATAGGCACATGGACAAATGTGGGTTAATTAAGGAAAATCAGCATGGATTTGTTAAGGGAAAATGGTGTTTAACAAACTTACTGGCGTTTTTTGAAGAGGTAAAAAGGAAGCCTGATGAGGGCAATGCTGTGATGTGGTGTAAATGGAATTCCAAAAAGCATTTGATAAAGTGTCACACAACAGACTTGTGAGCAAAGGTACAGCTAATCAAATAAAAAGGACAGTAACAACATGAAACTAAACTGGTTGAGTGACAGGAAACAGAGATTAGTGATTAATGGATGCTTTTCGGGCTGGAGAAAAGTTTGTAGTGGAATCAAAACAAAATACTGCAGATGCTGGAAATCTGAAATAGAATCAGAAAGTGCTGGAAATACTCAGCAGTGTCTGTGGAGAGAGAAACAGAGTTAATGTTGCAGGCTTGTGAGCTTCCATCAGAACTGGCTTAGGTTAGAAATGTAATAGGTTTTAAGCAAGTGAAGCGGGAGTGGAGGGTGTAAACACAAGAACAGAAATTTAGTCATGAGAGCGGGGTTGGGGGATGGAGTGTGTTGCAATGACAAGCGAGCGGAAGCTCGGGGTCATGCTTTTGGACTGAGCGGAGGTGTTCCACAAAGCGGTCACCCAATCTGCGTTTGACGTGCTGTGGTGTTCCAGTGAACATCAATGCCAGCTCGAGGAACAGCACCTCATTGTCCATTCTACAGACTTCTGGAGTAAACATTGAGTTCAATAATTTCAGAGAATGACTGGTCCATTTTTTATTATTATTTTGTTTCATCAGTTTTTTTTTACCATGTGCCAGACTTAAACTGGGATGTTTATGTTGGTGCTTTTAGCTCGGGCTGTTCATTATTCTGTCATTTAACACCTGCTCTGCACTAATGCTTTGTCTTTCACCACACCATGAGCACACTTTCTTTGCCTTTGCCCCATGACCTCCTGGTCAGTTAATCTCTCTGACCCTCTGTTCTATCAACACCCCTTTTGCTCCATTTTGCCCCATCCCTGCTTTATCTGCTTCAAACTTGATATTTCTAACCTTTTCCAGTTCTGATGAAAGATCACAGATCTGAAACATTAACTCTGTTTCTCTCTCTCAACTCAGATGGTGCCAGACCTGTTGCGTATTTCCAGCACGTTAAGTTTTTTTTATTTAAGATTTGTGGTGGAGGTCCCCGGGGATCAGTGTTAGGACCCTTTTTCTTCCTGACATATATTAATGACCTGGACCTTGGTGTACAGGGCACAATTTCAAAGTTTGTAGATGATGCAAAACTTGGAAACATTGTGAACTGTTAGGAGGATACCATAAAACTTAAAAAGGACATAGACAAATTGGTGGAATGGGCAGACTGGTGGCAGATGTAGTTCAATGTGGAGAAATGTGAAGTGATTCATTTCGTAGGAAGGACATGGAGGGAAAATATAGAATAAAGGTTACAATTCTAAAAGGGGTTCAGGAGCAGAGGGACCTGGGTGTATATGTGCATCGGTCATTGCAGGTGGCAGGACAGGTTGAGAGAGTTTTTCATAAAGCCTACAGTATCCTGTTGCATGGAATACAAGAGCGAGTAGGTTGTTTTGAACTTGTACAAGACACTAGTTCGGCCTCGGCTGCAGCGTTACGTGTAGTTCTAGGCACATTAGATAACGTGAAGACATTGGAGAGTGTGAAAAAACATTCACAAGAATGGTTCCAGGGATGAAGAATACCAGTTAAGAAGATAGACTGGAGAAGTTGGAACATTTTCCTTGGAGAAGAGAAGGCTGAGAGGAGAGTTGATAAACGTCTGCAAAATTATGAGGTGTCTGGACACAGTTGATAGGGAAAAACTGTTCCCACACCTGAAAGGATCGAAAACGAGAGGACAAAGAACTAAAGTAATTGGTAAAAGCAGCAGAAGTGACATGAGGAAAACATTTTCATACAGCGAGTGTTAAGGCCTGGAATGCACTGCCTGAGAGTGTGGTGTAGGCAGATTCAATCGAGGCATTCAGGAGGAAATTGGATAGTTATCTGAAAAGGAAGATTGTACAGAGTTACAGGGAGAAGGCAGGGGAGTGACACTAGATGAATTGCTCTTTTGGAGAGCCAGTGCAGACACGATGGACAGAATGGCCACCTTCTGTGCTGTAACAATTTTGTGACTCTGTGGCATTCGACCACAAAATGAGCTTCCAACCTTATATTCGAACCATCACTATGGCCACCTATTTCCACCTCAATAACATTGCCCAACTTCACTCCTGTCTCAACTCATCTGCTGGTGAAGCTCTCCTTCATGCTTTCATTACCTGTAGACTAGACAATTCAAACTCATTCTCCCACATTCTACTATCTGTAAACTCGAGGTCATCTAAAACTCTGCTGCCTGTGTGTTAACTCACAACAAGTCCCATTCCCCGATCACTGACCTACATCAGCTCACAGTCAAACAATGTCTTGATATTAAAATTCTCAACACGTTTTCAAATCCCTCCATTGCCTCATCCCTCACTATCTCTGTAATCTTCTCCTGCCCGACAACCCTCTGATATATCTCTGCTCCTCTAATTCTGGCCTCTTGTGCATTCCTGATTTTAATTACTCCACCATCGCTGGCCGCACCTTCAGTTGCCTCGGTCCAGAGCTCGGGAATATCCTCCCTACACAGCTCTACCTCTCCACCTCACTTTTATCCTTTCAGACACTCCTTTAAAAGTTGCCTCTTTGACCAAGCTTTTGGTCTCTTAACCTAATATCTGCATTTGTGGTTCAGTGTTATACTTTGTTTCATAATGGTGCTGTGAAGTACCTTGGGATAAGTTCTTGTTGAAGTTTTCCAGACATGATTTGCCATTAACATATCCGTGCTGCTTGAAATTTATTATGCTATGTTTTTCCAACCAACGAATATTTCTGTTCTGGGTTGTGAAATTTCCCCACCACTGACGTCAGATGGACTGGACACTACAGGGTCTACTCCATCTCTCCATTTGTAATCAGGGTGTAACATTTACAACCCTCCTGTCCTCTGTCACCACTCCCATATCCAAGGAGAATTAAAAAATTATGTCATGTGCCTCTACCAGTTCCACCATTCCTTCCTTCAGCAATCCTTAAACATCCCATCCCTACTGGGTAAATTTTCTACTTTATTCTGGTACAAAAGGTGTTGGATTGAAAGGGGTTAACTGAAACTGTTTGTTTATTGACTGTAATTAATGTCAGTCTCCATGGACTCTAATTGTGTCACTGGAGGGTTTCCCTCTTCTATTAATAAGGGACTGCTTTCAATGTGTTATTCCATAGTGTTAGCGGGAGCATCAGCCCCAGCACTAACAGGGATGAATAGCTCCTGAAAGAGGGAGATGATAGATCAGAATCTGAGAACAATAGATTGAAATGTTCCAACAATGGATCAGAATCTGAGAACAATTGACTGGAATGTTACAACAATGGTTCAGAATCTCAGAACAATAGACTGGAATGTTACAACAATGGGCAGGAGTTTCATCTGGGAGTTTGACTCTCTTTCTGCAAATTATGGTCGGTTCTCATTAGACTATCGGATCTTTCTCGCATTGAAGATTATGCAACACTTTTACTATCCTATCCTTGCTATTATCGGTGTCCCTGGTAAGTCTCTCCATCTAGCTATGAATGTTATAAACTAAGTTTAGCAACATTAATGTTCTTGTCATTTACTCTGCCCTCCTTGCTGCATTTGTTATCCCTGGCAAAACTCTATCTCCGGCTATGAGATCTATAAACCATTGCTACTTGTATTAGAGTTCATGTAAGTTACTCTACCATCTTTTCTGTTGTTGCTGCCCCTGCTAAGTCCCTATTTCCCGCTAAGTGTTTCACTGTTTCACTGAAATAATGTTCTTTCAATTTAAATTTTGGGAAGAGTGGAGCTCGTGCCATCAGTCTCCATAGGAAATTCTGTCCATATCCATGAACACGTACCCCTAACTGGCTAATATCTGAGGTTCAAACAGACAGTTTGCATCCTCTGCATTCTATGTAACCCTGAGCTGAGTTCTGACCCCTTAATCTCTCCAGGACCAACCCTGCCGACTACCAGCTCTGTAATATCACCCGTCTGCCTCAGCTCATCTGATACATAAATCCTCATCTGTGCCCTTGTTAACACAGATAGAAACACATAGAAACACACATAGAAAATAGGAGCAGTAATAAGCCATTCGGCCCTTCGAGCCTGCCCAGCCATTCATTATGATCATGGCTGATCATCCAACTCAATGACTTGTTCCCACTTTCCCCCCATATCCTTTGATCCCTTTCATCCTAAGAGCTATATCTAACTGCTTCTTGAAAACATGCAATATTTTGTCCTCAACTGCTTCCTGTGGTAGCGAATTCCACAGGCTCATCACTCTCTGGGTGTAGGAATTTCGCATCTCAGTCCTGAAAGGTTTACTTCATATCCTTTGACTATGACCCCTGGTTCTGGACTCCCCCACCATCGGGGACATCCTTCCTGTATCTGCTTTGTCAAGTCCAGTTAGAATTTTATAGGTTCCTATGAGATCCCCGCATCATTCTTCTGAACTCCAGTGAACATAATCCAAAACGACTCAATCTCTACTCATACGTCAGTCCCGCCATCCAGGGAATCAATCTGGTAAGCCTACAGCATGAACATCCTTCCTTAGATAAGGAGACCAAAGCAGCACACAATATTCCACGTGTGGCCTCACCAAAGCCCTGTATAATTGCATCCCTGCACCTGTACTCGAATCCTCTCGCTGTGAAGGCCAACGTACCATTTGCCTTCTTTACTGTCCTTTGCACCTGCATGGTTACCTTCAGTGACTGGTGTACAAGTACACCCAGCTCTCCTTGCATATTCCCCTCTCTCAGTTTATAGCCATTCAGATAATAATCTGCCTTCCTGTTTTTGCTACCAAAGTGGATAACCTCACATTTATCCACATTGTACTGCATCTGCCATGCATTAGCCCACTCACTCAAATTGTCCAAATCGTCCTGAAGCCTCTCTTCATCCTCCTCACAACTTACCATCCCACTCAGTTTTGTGTCTTCTGCAAATTTGGAGATATTACATTTATTTCCCTCATCGAAATCAGTAATATATATTGTGAATAACTGGGGTCCTAGCACCGATCCCTGTGGTACCCAACTCGTCACTGCCTGCCATTCGGGAAAAAAAGACCCATTAATTCCTCCTCTCGGGTTTCCTGTCTGCCAACCAATTTTCTATCTATCACAATACACTAGCACCAATCTCATGCGCTTTAATTTTACAGGCTAATCTGTTATGTGGGACTTTGACGAAAGCCTTCTGAAAGTCCAAATAAACCACATCCACTGGCTCCCCCTCATCAACTCTACTGGTTACATTCTCGAAGAATTCTTGTAGATTTAGATTTTTTTAGATTAGAGATACAGCACTGAAACAGGCCCTTCGGCCCACCGAGTCTGTGCCGAACATCAACCACCCATTTATACTAATCCTACACTAATCCCATATTCCTACCAAACATCCCCACCTGTCTCTATATTTCCCTACCACCTACCTACACGAGTGACAATTTATAATGGCCAATTTACCTATCAACCTGCAAGTCTTTTTTGGCTTGTGGGAGGAAACCGGAGCACCCGGAGAAAACCCACGCAGACACAGGGAGAACTTGCAAACTCCACACAGGCAGTACCTGGAATCGAACCCGGGTCCCTGGAGCTGTGAGGCTGCGGTGCTAACCACTGCGCCACTGTGCCGCCACTGTGTCAAGCATGATTTCCGTTTCGTAAATCCATGCTGACTCTGTCCGATTCTACCACTTTTCTACAAGTGCTCTGCTATAAAATCGTTGATAATGGACTCTAGAACTTTCCCCACTACCGACGTCAGGTTGACTGGTCTATAATTCCCTGCTTTCTCTCAACCTCCCTGGGGTTACGTTAGCTACCCTCCAATCTGCAGGAAATGTTCCAGAATCTATAGAATCTTGGAAGATGACCACCAATACATCCATTATTTCTCGGACTAATTCCTTCAGTACTCTGGGATGTAGATTATCAGGCCCTGGGAATTTATCGGCCTTCAATACCATCAATTTCTCCAACATCATTTCTCTACTAATACAGATTTCCTTAAGTTACTCTCTCTCACTAAACCCCGTGTTCCCCAACATTTTTGGTATGATATTTGTGTGCTTATTTGTGAAGCCAGAACCAAAGTATGCATTTAGTTGGTCAGCCATTTCTTTGTTCCCCATAATTAATTCCCCTGTTTCTGATGGTAAGGGACCTACATTTGTCTTGACCAATCTTTAAATCTGTTAAATCCACTCTTGACTATTCCAATTATATCCTGGTCACCCTCCCAGTTATAAACCTCGATAAAGCACAGCCCATCTAGAACCTGCTGCCTGTAAACTAATTCGCACCAAATCCTGATCACCGATCACCACAAATCCTGATCACCCATCACCCCAAATCCTGATCACACATCACCCCTGTGCTCAGTGATCTACTTTGGCACCGGGACCGGCAGCACCTTAAATTTAATATTTTCATTCATGTGTTTGAACCTCACCCTCAATTAGTCCCATTGCCCTGTCCATTCCCATATTGCTGCCTTCAAGTCTTTTCTTCAATTCCCATTTAAAAGAAGGCTTCTTTCCCTCTGTTTCTGTCTATGGCAGGTATTCTCAGCTTTGCAGTGTCACTGGGCCCAATGCCATGGACGTTTGGATCCATGAAATGGTATGAGCTGAGCTGCCGGTCACTTCCTGTGCTCCAGGCCTGGACAGGGCTCTTGTCCCTGTTCACCAAGTATGTGCTGGTAGTGTGCAGAGGGATCTGATCTGACACCAATCAGCCATTCCAGCAGCTTTGCTATACGTCTTTGAAACGAAGTGATGTGGGCGGGGGGGGGGGGCGGTACATTGAGCAGTGTGAGAGGTTGGTGGCGTTGAGTGTATGAGATGCCATGTGGAGACGAATTCACTGACATTGACCAACAGTGTGAGCTCATTAAACTTCTTCTGGCTCTGCTGCCAGGTCCTCGGGGCCAGACCTCTTGCATTGACCTCCCTGGCCACCTGCTCCCATTCCCTTCGGAAGACGTTCCTTAAGGATCTCCGCCCCACCCCACAGAAACATGACCTCTCTCCTCCGGTCACCCTCCATGACTAAGGCCTCCAGCACCACAGCTGTGAACAGCAGAGCCCTCTTTGTGTCCTTGTATTCCATTTACCTCGTCTCCAATTGCAGCATTCACAGTCAGCAGCAGCAGCCTTCTGTGATTCATTACAGCTTCCCTTTAAGAGGGACAGACTACCTTTAAGAGCTGAATCCTGGCTGAAGCACGTGCCAGCCTCACACACAGTTAGGTCCCTGTTAAGCTTGCAGATAGACAGCAGTGCGGGTCACCCTGGGCAGCACGTAGAATTCAT
This sequence comes from Heterodontus francisci, assembly GCF_036365525.1. Lineage (NCBI taxonomy): Eukaryota > Metazoa > Chordata > Chondrichthyes > Heterodontiformes > Heterodontidae > Heterodontus > Heterodontus francisci. Next base: position 1,271,610 of record NW_027141269.1, read on the forward strand.
GAAAATGAGGAGACAGCAGGAAGCTTGTGTGTCACCTGCCTCAACAGGAACGGGCACGGGCAGATCACGAATCACAACCCCTACCCCTGAAAACTGGTACAAACTTCTCTTCCACTCTGTCTCTATTTTCCTTCCCCTCTTTCACCCTTTCTCCCTCTCTCTTTGTGTCTCTTGTTCATATAATCAGAGATTGATGCAGCACAGAAGAAGGCTATTCGGTCCGTTGTGTCAGTGCTGTCTCTTTGAAAGAGATATCGAATTAGTTCTACTCCCTCCTCTTTCCCCAGACTCCTATTGTTTTTTTTCCTTGTCAAGTTTTTGTTAAATTCCCTTTTGAAAGATATCATTGAATCTGATTCCACCATGATTTCAGACAGTCAAATCCAGATCACAACCATAGAACGACAGGCCCAAATATCCATGGAAAGGTTACGGCACAGAATAAGGTTATTCAGCCCATCGTGTCTCTGCTGGCTGAAAAAACTAGTCACCCAATCTAATCCCATCTTCCATCCGCTGGTCCATGGCCTTGCCAGTTGCAGCACCTCAGGTGTAGGTCCAGGTAAATTTTAAAATAATTGATGGCTTCTGGCTCCATCACCGTTCCTGGCATTGAGTTTCAGACACCCACCACCCTCTGGGTGAAAAGTTTTTTCCTCATGTCCCCTCTGATCCGTCTACCAATCACTTTAAAACTGTGCCCCCTGGTAATTGACCTCTCTGCTAGGGGAAACAGGTCCTTCCTGACTACTCTACCTGGGCGCCTCATAATTTTGTACACCTTAATCAAGTCACCCCTCAGTCTCCTTTGTTCTAAAGAAAACAATCTTAGCAGAACAGTACACAATACTCCAGCTGTGGCCTAACCAGTGTTTTATACAATTCCAGCATTACATCCCTACTTTTGTATTCTATATATCGGCCAGTAAAGGAAAGCATTCCATATGCCTTCTTCACCTCTCTGTCTACCTGTCCTGCCACCTTCCAGGACCTGTGGACATAAACTCCAAAATCTCTAACATCTTCTGCACCTTTCAATATCCTCCTGTCTGTTGTGTATTCCCTCACTTTATTTGCCCTTCCCTAATGCATTACCTCACAGTTCCCCAGATTGACTTTCATTTGCCATTTTTCCATCCACTCAACCAAACCATTTAAACCATTGATATCATTTTGGAGTCTGCAGCTATCTTCTTCACTATTAACTACATGACCAATTTTTGTGTCATCAGCAAATTTTCCAATCATACCTCCCGGATTTAAGTCCAAATCATTAATATACATCACAAATTGCAAGGGACCCAACACTGAGACCTGTGGAACGCCACTAGAGACCGCTTTCCATTCGCAAAAAACATCTGTCGACCATTACCTTTTGTTTCCTGACATTGATCCAATTTTGGATCCAACTTGACACATTCCCCTGTATCTCATAAGCTTTTACTTTTCTGAAGAGTCTGCCACGTGGGACCTTACTAAAATCCATGTAGACCACATCCATTGCACTACCTTTATCAATCCTTCTTGCTACTTCCGCACAAAACTTAATTATGTGAGTAAGGCAAGACCTTCCATTAACAAATCCATGCTGACTATCCCAGATTAATCTTTGCCTTTCTAAGTGACAGTTTATCGTAGCTCTGAGAATTGATTCTAATAATTTGCCCACCGATATCCGACTAAAGGCCTGCTCGGGTCTGGAAATAAAACCCGACCGAACCCGACAGAACAACATCGGACCCGAGTCCGAGCCGGCCCGAGCCTGACCCGACCATATTGCACTCACTGTACTTAGCACTTTTGGATGGAATGGAAGGAAGCTGCATCATGAGCGCGGTGACATCATAGAGGTACTCACATGCTCACTGCGCAGACTCAGAGTCTGTGGAGTCAAGATGCACGTTTCCCTCCTTGACGTCCCAGACTCCCAGCTCAGGCAGGCTTTTCAAATGTTCATGCTTACTTACTCAACTTCCCTTTTCCTCACAGCCGATCCAAATGTAGTACTGTGTGTGTCCGACCCAACCCGAGTCCGAAAGCCGGATCCGGAAGAGCGATCCGATCCATCCCGAACCCGACATATGTCGTCGGGTCTTGTCCGGTTTGGGTCGGGTAGCAGGCCTTGAGCTCAGACTGAAACGCCTATAATTATTTGGCTTATCCTTGGCACCATTTTAAAACATTGGTACTACGTTCACAGACCTCCAATGGTCTGGTGCCTCTCCTGTATCTAGTGAGAATCTGAAGATGATCTTCGGAGCATCTGCTATTTCCTCCCTGGCTTCTTTTAATAGCCTGGGATACAATTCATCTGGTCCTGGCGATTTATCCACTTTCAAGGATGTCAGACCCTCTAGTACTTCCTCTCTCATTATGCTTATCATATCTAATATTTCACAGTCCTCCTCTTTAACTATAATGTCTGCATCATCTCTCTCCTTTGTGAAGACAGAGACTCAGTAAGAACCCTGCCCACATCTTCTGCATCCACGCATAAACTACCTTGTACATCTCTGATATGCCCTCCCCTTTCTTAGTTATCCTTTTATTCCTAATGTACTGGGTTTTCCTTGATTCTACCTGCCAATATTTGTTGACGTCCTCTCTTTACTTTTCTAATTACCTTTTTTACTTCACCCCTGCACTTTCTTTACTCCTCTCAGCTTTCTAAAGTATTGTTTTTTTGTGACTGTCATAAGCTTCCTTTATTCTGATTTATCTTACCCTGTATGTTTCCAGATAACCGGGGGCTCTAAATTTGACAACACACTGTGCAAGAAAATTATCTTCATTTTGCCTCTGGTTCTTTGCCAATTACCTTAAATGTGCATCTTCTTAATGATGTTGGGAGCACAGTCCCAGCAAATCCAGACCATTTCGTTTGACATCAGTAGTGGATAATGTATTTCAAACAATAATTAGAGAAGAAATAACAGAAACTTGGAGCGGTTTGAGTTAATGAAGGATAGCAAGCACGTATTTGTAGGAAGACAGGAGCAGGAGTAGGCCAATCAGCCCATCGAGCTTGCTCCGTTATTCAATTGGATCATGTCTGATCATCTACCTCAACGTCACTTTCCCGTGCTATCCCTGCATCCGTTGATGTCATTTGTCTCCCAAAATCCATTGATTTCTGTCTTGAACATTCTCAGTGTCGATCTTCCACACCCTCTGTGGCAGTGAATTCCAAAGATTTACAATCCTCTGAGTGAAGAAATTCTTCTTCATCTCAGTCTTAAATTGCTTACCCATTATTCTGAGATTATGTCCCCTGGTTTAAGACTCACCAGCCAGGGGAAACATCCGATCTGCATCCACCCCGTCACCCCCTGTAAGAATTTTGTATGAGATCACTTCTCATTTTTTGAAACTCGGGAGAATGCAGACCCAGTTTCTCAATCTCTCCTCGTACGACAATCCTGCCATCACAGGGATAGTCTGCCTAACCTCCGTTGTACGCCATGTATGGCAAATATATCCTTCTTTGGACAAGGAGACCAAGACTGTGCGCAATATTCCAGGTGTGGTCTCACCAAAGTTGAATACAATTGCAGCCAGATATCATTACTCCTGTACTAAAAAACCCCTTGAGATGGAGGCCAACATACCATTTGCCTTCCACATTGATCGGTGCACCTGCATACTCGCTTTCAGTGACTCATGAACAAAGACACCCATATCCCTTTGGAAATCAACACTTCCCATCCTCTCACCCGTCAAAAAATATTCTGTTTTTCTGTTTTTGTTTTACCGGAGTGGAGCACTTGATACTTATTCATATTATATTCCAGCTGCCATGTTCTTGCCCATTCACTTAGCCTGTCCAAATCCACTTGAAGCCTCCTTGCATCCTCTTCACAACCTACTTTCCCACCTCGTTTTGTATCATCAGCAAACTTGTAAATATTACATTTGGTCACCACATTCAAATAATTTATATAGATTGTGAACAGCTGTGGCCCTTGTGCTGATCCTTGTGGTACCCCCACTCATAAGAGCCTGCCATCCTGAGAATGACCCGTTTATTCCTACTCTCTATTTTCTGTCTGTTAACCAATTCTCAATCCATACCAATATTTTACCCCAATCCCATGTGCTGTAATTTTGTTTACTAACCTCCTGTGTGAGACCTTATCAAAAGCCTTCTGTAAATCCAAATACACCACATCCACTGGTTCTCCTTTAGTAATGTTGCAACATCCTCAAAAAACTTCAGCAGATTTGTTACACATGATGCCTCTTTCATAAATCCATGTTCACTCCGCCAATTTTGCCATTATTTTCTAGATGTCCAGTGATCACATCCTTTACAATAGATTCTAACATTTTTCCTATTACTGACGTTAAACTAACAGGTCTGTGGTTCTCATTCTCCCTCTCCCACCCTTCTTAAATAGTGAGTTTACATTAGCTACTTTCCAGTCTTTCGGATCTCTTACAGAATCTATGGAAGTTTGAAAGATGCCACCCAAAACATCCATCATCTCTATTGCCACCTCCTTCAACACTCTGGGATGTAACTCACCTGGTCGAGGGATTTATCAAACTTCAATCCAGTTAACATTTCAAGTACTACCTCTTTACCAACACTAAATTGCCAATTTGCCCTTCGTACCTTCATAGTTCCCCTTGTTCAAATTGAACACCCCAGTTTCAGAATTATCAAATTCAAATGGAATGTGAAATTTTATCATAATATGGTCATTATTTCCCAAAAGCTGCTTTACAGCAATGTTATTAACTAATGCTTTCTCGTTACATAAAATAGCCCGATTAGTTAGTCCTTCAATGTACTTCTCCAGAAACCCATCTCGTACACACTCGAGTAAAGGCAGATCATACTTCACTCACGTAGTTGAAGGTTTTGATGAAGTAACAGAGATGGTTGATGAAGGGAATGTCGTGGATGTTGTGTCTATGTATCTTAAGAAAATGTTTAATAAGGTACCACATAAAAGGCTGGTTAGTAAAATTGAGGCTCATGGAATAAGAGGATCATTGTCAAATTGAATTAAGGACAGGAAACAGTGAGTTGTAATAAATTGTTGTTTTTAAGTGTGGAGGATGGTAGACAGTGGGTGTCCCCCAAAGGTCAATGTTGGGACCAATGCGTTTTTGCGATATCGAAATGAATTAGATATTGCAATACAGAGTAGAATCTCCAAATTTGCCTAAGACATCATCTTTGAGATTTCTGAGCCAGACCCGATGCTGATCACATGTCTTTGAGTGCACATTCTCTCTCTCCAGCTCTCTGTCACAATTCTTACCCAGACTTCGCAATAACCACAGGTATTTGACAGATTGTAATCTCTCCCTGTCTCCAAATCTCCTACTCATTCCCAGTAATGATCGCTTAGCTGAGTTTGTCATTTCTCACAAACCAAGTAAACTAAGCCTGTGATCCAGATCTCTGTTATCCCTCTCCTGCACTACTGTAAGAGCTTATCAACGGTCACAGATTAACCAAAAGGAGGGAGAAGGTTCACAAGCAGCAAATTCACTAATGACAGTTCAAATATAGCACAACTTCAGATTAGAAACAGTAGACATATTAGAACATTACAGCGGAGTACAGGCCCTTCGGCCCTCGATGTTGCGCCGACCTGTGAAACCATCTGACCTACACTATTCCATTTTCATTCATATGTCTATCAAATGACCACTTAAATGCCCTTAAAGTTGGCGAGTCTACTACTGTTCCAGGCAGGGCGTTCCACGCCCCTACTACTCTCTGAGTAAAGAAACGACCTCTGACATCTGTCCTATATCTATCACCCCTCAACTTAAAGCTATGTCCCCTCGTGTTTGCCATCACCATCCGAGGAAAAAGACTTTCACTATCCACCCTATCTAACCCTCTGATTATCTTATATGTCTCTATTAAGTCACCTCTCCTCCTCCTTCTCTCCAACGAAAACAACCTCAAGTCCCTCAACGTTTCCTCGGAAGACCTTCCCTCCATACCAGGCAACAGCCTAGTAAATCTCCTCTGCACCCTTTCCATAGCTTCCACATCCTTCCTATAATGTGGTGACCAGAACTGCACGCAATACTCCAGGTGCGGTCTCACCAGAGTTTTGTACAGCTGCAGCATGACCTCGTGGCTCCGAAACTCGATCCCCCTAGTAATAAAAGCTAACACACCATATGCCTTCTTAACAGCCCTATTAACTGGGTAGCAACCTTCAGGGATTTATGCACCTGGACACCAAGATCTCTCTGTTCATCTACACTACCAAGAATCTTCCCATTAGCCCAGTACTCTGCATTCCTGTTACTTCTTCCAAAGTGAATCACCTCGCACTTTGCCGCATTAAACTCCATTTGCCATCTCTCAGCCCAGCTCTGCAGCCTATCTATGTCCCTCTGAACCCGACAACATCCTTCGGCACTATCCACAACTCCACCGACCTTAGTGTCATCCGCAAATTTACTAACCCACCCTTCTACACCCTCTTCCAGGTCATTTATAAAAATGACAAACAGCAGTGGCCCCAAAACAGATCCTTGTGGTACACCACATATGACCTGTAACAGGTGAGAAAGGCTTTCTGGCTATGGATCAAACGTTACAACCTATTATAAAAGACGTTATAGCAGCGCACGTAGAGAAATTCAACGTGATCAGGCAAAGTCAACATAGTTTGGTGAAAGGGAAATCATGTTTAACCAATTTATTGGAACTCTTTGTTGAAATAACATGCGCTGTGGATAAAGGCGAACCAGTGGATTTACTGTTCTTAGGTTACCAGAAGACATTTGATAATGTGCCACATCAAAGGTTATTATGAAATATAATAGCCGTGGTATAGGGGGTAACATATTGGCATGGATAGAAGATCGGCTAGCTAAGAGGAAACAGAGAGTAGGCATGAATTGGTAATTGTCTGGTTGGCAAGATGTAATGAGTGGTTGCCACAGGGATCAGTGCTGCGACATCAACCTTTTACAATTTATATAAATGACTTGGATGAAGGGTCCAAAGGTATGTTTGCTAAATTTGCTGATGACACAAAGATAGGTCGGAAGGTACGTTGTGAAGAGGACATAAGGAGGGTAAAAAGGGATGTAGATAGGTTAAGTGAGAGGGAAAAGATCTGACAAATGGAGTATAATACGGGGAAATGTGAAATGGCCCATATTGGCAGGAAGAATTTAAAAAATAAACATAATATATGAATGGTGAGAGAAAACAGAGCTCTGGGATGCAAAGGGATTTGGGTGTCCTAGTTCATGAATGGCAAAAGTTAGCATGAAGGTTCAGCAAGTATTTAGGAAAGCTAATAGAATTGTTTTTTTAAGAGAGTAGTTAAATGCAAAGGTAGGGAGGTTATGTTTCAGTTGTACAGGCATTGATGAAACTGCATCTGACGTATTGTGTAAAATACTGGCCACCTTATGGAAGGAAGGATGTAAAGGCTTTGGACGCAGTTTAGAGAAGGTTTACTAGACTAATACCTGGAATGGGTGTGCTGTCTTATGAGGAAAGGCTGCAGAGGCTAGGCTTACATCAGCTGGAGTTTAGAAGTGTAAAAGGCGACTTATAGAAAGATATCAGATCCTAAGAGGGTCAGAGCAAGTGAAGTCGACAGAGAGAGAAACAGAAAAAGGGAGAGAGTGAGGGGGAGAGAGTGGTCACATCAGCTCATCTGCTGCTGAAACCCTCATCCCTGCCTTTGTTACCTCGAGATTTGACTATTCCAACACACGCCAGGATGGTCTCCCACATTCTACTCTCTGTAACCTTGTGGTCATCCAAAACTCTGCTGCCATCTTCTAATTTACACTACATTCTGTTCACCCAGCATCCCTGTGCTCAGTGACCTACATTGGCTCTTGGTCCAGTAACACCTCCGTTTTAATATTCTCACACGTGTGATCAAATCCCTCCATGCCCACACCCTTCTGATTGTCCCAATCCCCTGTCCATTTCCAATATTCCTGAAGCTTGTTTATCTGAAAGTCTTTTGCTACTTTCCTTTTTATAGTCCATTTCTTTCCCTTAGTCTCTCTCCCTGACCACACATTTCATCTCTCCAGTTCCACTGGTGATGTGGAAGTTTGGATCCATAAAATGGTGTGAGCTGCACTGCCGGTCACATCCAGCGCATTGTACAGGACACCCAGGCTGGCCGGGGTGCGAGCGTGGGTGTAACGGGTGTGTGTCTGTAGAGTGAGGAGGGGTCTGAATATGGTGTCAATCAGCCATTCCAGCAGCTGTGACGTACATCTTTGAAACTTGGTCTGTGCATGTCCACTGACCGCCTGTGTTAGTCACTCTCAGCTGAATGTACATTTAGCAGCACGAGGAACCTCCTCCAGTGTTATTTAAAATTACCAGGCATCCAACTTACAGGTGAGGGACTTCTGACATACTTCTGCTATTGTAAAGTTAGTGGAGGTGCTGTGGATGGTTTTCTGGAGATTGTGTTGTGAGCTGCTGCAGACGTTCAGGGAGGGCAGCGGATTTGGTGACCCAAATGTGGACGAGGTATGGGAACTGTAGTTACAGTGTCTCTGGGTCTGTAAAATGACCAACAAATAGAGCAGAGGCTGCAGAGAGGGGAAGCTCTGTAAAGAGAGAGGAGGATGGGGCTCTGTCCTACCCACCCCGGATTTTCCAAGCGTACCTTTCCTATTTCCACCTCAGTTCATCGCCTCACTTCACCCCTGTCTCAGCCCTCAATCATGCCTTCGTCACCTCTCGATGTGATTATTCCAACTCACTCCTGGCTGATCTCTCACATTCTACTCTCTGTAAGCTTGAGGTCATCCAAAACTCTGCGGCCCATGTCTTAGTTCACACCAAGTCCCGTTCATCTATCACTGACCGACATTGGCTTCAAGCCCAGCAATGTGTTGATGTTAAAACTCTGATCCTTGTTTTCAGATCATGTTCTCACCTCCATTTTCTCACCCCTCCCTATCTCTGTAACCTCCTCCAGTTGCACAACCCACCGAGATATCTGTGCTCCTCTAATTCTGGCCTCTTGTGCATCCCTGATTTTATTCACTGCACCACTGGTGGCCGTTCCTTCAGCTGCCGGGGCCCCATGCTCTGTAATATCCTCCCTACACCTCTGCACCTTGCTTTCCTCCTTTAAGACACTCCTTAAAACCTACCACTTTGACCAAGCTGTTGGTCATCTGACCGAATATCTCCTGTTGTGTCTCAGTGTCATACTTTGTTTCATAATACTCATGTAAATCACCTTGGGATGCTTTGTAACGTTAATGTCACTATATAAATATAAATTGTTGTTGTTGTTGTTGAAGTTTGCCAGTCATCATTTGTCATTAGCATATCCAAGTTGCTAACTAGTTACTACCCACTGTTTTTCTCAGCAACAAATATTTTTCTCCTCGAAATTTCCCCAGTCATGACACAAGTCTGACTGATCAGTAATTACAGGGTTTACACCATCTCTCCTTTTTTAAACAGGGTGCAACATTTACAATCCTCCAGTCCTCTGTCATCACACCTACATCCAAGGAGGATTGGAAGTTTCTGGCCAGTGCCTCTGCTATTTCTACCATCCCTTCTCTCAGAAACCCCCATCCTGACTGGATAAATGTTCCAGTTTATTGCAACACAATAAGTGTTGGATTGAAAGGGGTTTACTGAACTTGTTTGTTCAGTGACTAATTAATGCCAGTCTCTATGGACCCTAATTGTGTCACGGGAGGGTTTACCTCTTCTATTAATAAGGGACTCCATTCAATGTGTTCTCCCATAGTGTCATTGGGAGCATCGTCTCCGGTACTAACGGGTATCAGCGGCGCCAGAGAGAGGGAGAGGATAGATCAGAATATGAGAACAATAGATTGAAATGTTACAACAATGGGCAGGTGTTTATCCTGGCATCTTTACATTCTTTCTACTTATTTTGATCAGCTACCATGAGAATCTAGCATCTATCATGCACTGAGGATTAGTCAATACATTTACTATCCCAGTCCTCGCTATTGTTGGTGTTCCTGATAAGTCTCTATATCCAACTCTTCATTCGATAAACCATTTTCAACTGCATTACTGTACATGTCATTTACTCTGACCTTGTTGCTTTTGGTATCCCTTATAAACATCTATCTCCAGCTATTATATAGTGCCGAAGGATGTTGTAGGTTACAGAGGGACAGAGATAGGCTGCAGAGCTGGGCTGAGAGATGGCAAATGGAGTTTAATGCGGAAAAGTGTGAGGTGATTCACTTTGGAAGGAGTAACAGGATTGCAGAATACTGGGCTAATGGGAAGATTCTTGGTAGTGTAGATGAGCAGAGATCTTGGTGTCCAGGTACATAAATCCCTGAAAGTTGCCACCAGGTTAATAGAGCTGTTAAGAAGGCATATGGTGTTTAGTTTAGTTTTGTATAGAGATACAGCACTGAAACAGGCCCTTCGGCCCATCAAGTCTGTGCCGACCATCAACCACCCATTTATACTAATCCTACCCTAATCCCATATTCCTACCACATCCCCACCTGTCCCTATTTTTCCCGACCACCTACCTATACTAGGGGCAAATTATAAAGGCCAATTAACCTATCAATCTGCAAGTCTTTGGCAAGTGTGTTAGCTTTTATTAGTAGGGGGATCGAGTTTAGGAGCCACGAGGTCATGCTGCAGCTGTACAGAACTCTGGTGCGGCCGCACCTGGAGTACTGCGCGCAGTTCTGGTCACCGCGTTACAGGAAGGATGTGGAAGCTTTGGAAAAGGTGCAGAGGAGATTTACTAGGATGTTGCCTGGTATGGAGGGAAGGTCTTACGAGGAAAGGCTGAGGGACTTGAGGTTGTTTTCGTTAGAGGGAAGGAGGAGAAGAGGTGACTTAATAGAGACATATAAGATAATCAGAGGGTTGGACAGGGTGGCTGGTGAGAGCCTTTTTCCTCGGATGGTGATGGCAAACACGAGGGGACATAGCTTTAAGTTGAGGGGTGATAGATATAGGACAGATGTCAGAGGTAGTTTCTTTACAAAGAGAGTAGTAGGGGCGTGGAACGCCCTGCCTTTAACAGTAGTAGACTCGCCAACTTTAAGGGCATTTAAGTGGTCATTGGATAGACATATGGATGAAAATGGAACAGTGTAGGTCAGAAGGTTTCACAGGTCGGCGCAACATCGAGGGCTGAAGGGCCTGTGCTGCGCTGTAATGTTCTATGATCTATGTTCGATTACCTTTATCAACCATTGCTAACTGTATTAGGGTTTGTGTAAATTACTCTCTCATCTTTGCTTCTCTTGCTGCCCAGGTAAGACTCTAGCTCCAGCGATGAGATATGTAAACCCTGTTTCACGGAAATACTGATCTGGAATTTAATTTTTTTCGAAGACTAGGCCAGTGACATTGGTCTCCATAAGAAACTCCATCCCCTATTTGTGAACCCGTACCCCTCACTGGCCAATGACTGTGGCTGCACCAGATGGTTTACAAACTCTGTAATCTTTTAAACCTGAGCTGAGTTCATCACCATATTCTCTCCATCACCACATCTGCCGACTACCACCTCTGTAATGTCACCCATCTCCACCTCTGCCTCAGCCCATTTGCTGCATAAACCATCATCCATGTCATTGTTAAATCCACACTTGACTATTCCAATTCTATCCTGGTCACCCTCCCAGTTATAAACCTCCATAAACCACAGCCCATCCAGAATTCTGCTGCCTGTATTCTAACTCACACCACATCCCGATCATCCATCACCCGGATCTACATTGGCTCCTGGTTTGGAAGCACCTTAATTTTAATATTCTCATTCTTGTGTTTGAGTCCCTCCATGACCTTACCCCTCTAATTAGTCCCATTCCCCTGACCATTCCCATATTCCTTTTGGCCTTCTAGTCTTTTCTGTTACCTTTACTTGCCCTCTGTAGGTTTATCTGGCCACAATTTTCAGCTTTCAGCTTTATAAAGCCACTGGGCCCAAAGACATGGCCGCTTGGATCCATAAAATGGTATGAGCTGAGCTGCTTGTCACTTCCAGTGCTCCAGCCTAGTCGGGGCTCTAGACCCAGTTCCCCAAGCAGGTGCTGGTAGTGTGAGGAGGAGTTTGAAGTGACATCAATCAGCCATTCCAGCAGCTTTGATGTACGTCTTTGTAACTTGGTCTGTGCTTGTCCACTGACCACCTGTGTTAGTCACTCTCAGCTGAACATACATTCAGCAGCACGATGAACCCCCTCGAGCTTTATTTAAAAACATCAGGCATTTAACTTACAGGTGAGGGGCTTTTGACCTACTTCTGCTACTGTAAATTTAGTGGAGGTGTTGTGGATGGTTTTCTGGAGGTTGTGTTGTGAGCTGCTGCAGACATTTATGGAGGACAGAGGATGTGGTGATCCAACTCTGTCCGAGGTATGGGGACTGTTGTTTCTATGTCTCTGGGTCTGTAACATGACCAACTAATGGAGTAGAGGCTGCAGAGATGGGAAGCTCTGGAAAGAGGGTGCTCTGCCCTATTCACCCGGGTTTTCCCAGATCACTTTCCTACCTACACCTAACCCAGGAGCAGTGTGTGAGGTGACTCTGATTCAATAAGTAGGTGGTCACAGACTTGTGTCACCTCCTGCAACACGACCTGGAGCCTCACAACAGAGTGAGGACAGAGCGGTCAGTGGCTGTTAATGTCACAGTTTCATTGAACATCTATGTATCGGATCTTTCCAAGCAGGAGCGGGTGACATATCCAACGTAGAGTCATAGAGGGTGATGCAGTCACTTATGGCACTGAAGGAGGTTGTTCTGTCCATCATGTCCATGCTGGCTCTCCATAGAGCAATCCAATCAGTCCCAGTGCCCCGATGTCCCAATACCTGTAGCAAATCAATTTCCTTCAAGTGCCCATCAGCTTTCTTATAAAATCACTGATTTTCTCCGCGTCCACCACACTTGTGGGCAGTGAGTTCCAGATCATTAACACATGCTGCATAAAAACATTTTTTCCACTTACTCCCCTTGCATCTCTTGTCCAAAACCTTCAATCTGTGTCCCCTCGTCCTTCTTCCATCAGTTAATAGGAAACGTTTTTATCTTGTCTAAATCACCTAAATTTGTCATAATCTTGTAACCTAACCTTGTAACTAAAATCCTCCATCCCTGGAACCATTCTGCTAAAACCCCTCTGCATCATTTCAAGGACCTTCACAATCTTTCTGAAATATGGTGACCAGAATTGGACACAATAGTCCAGCTGAGACCTAACCAGAGACTTTTAAACATTCATCATAACTTCTCTCCGTTTGTACTCAATACCTCTATTTATGAAATGTAAGATTAGATGTGTTTTCCTAACCACTCTCTCAATATGTCCTGTCACCTTTAAAGGTGGATACACATGCACCCACAGATCTCTCTGTTCCTGCACACTGTGTCCAACTGTGCTATTAAGTCTATATGATCTTCCTATCCCTTCTGTCAAAATACATCACCTCACACTTGTCTCACACTTCCATCTGCCACTTGTCTGCTCATTCTCCTCAGTATCTGTGTCCTGTCACAGGTGGTTCTGAACATCCTCACTGTTTGCCACTGCTCCAACCTTGGTATCAGAGACAGATTTTGAAGTTCCACTGGGTACTCCAAGATCCAAGTCATTTATACACAGCAAAATAAAACAGTGGCCCTGGCACTGACCCTGGGGAAACACCCACTGTCCAACATCCTCCAGTATGAAAAGCAGCCATTTACTATGACACACTGTTTTCTGCACATTATCCATCTTTTTTATTCAATTGTACACTGACCCTCCCATTCCATGAGACTCGATGTTGGTAATTTACCTTTTATATGGTACTTTAGCAAACACATTCTTCAAACTAATATAGACAACATCCAGCACATTCGCCAACTTTAAGGGCATTTAAGTGGTCATTGGATAGGCATATGGATGGAAATGGAATAGTGTAGGTCAGATGGTTTCACAGGTCGGCGCAACATGGAGGGCCGAAGGGCCTGTACTGCGCTGTAATGTTCTAATTCTAATTCTAATTCCCTTCATCAACCTTCTCTGTTACATCATCAAAAATATCAATTTGATTTGGCAAGCATGACTTTCCTTTTGTAAATCTAAGCTGGCTATCCTTAATTAACTCAGACCTCTCCAAAAGACTGCTGTTATCCAAGATTATTTCTAAAACCTTCCTCACCACAGATCTTAAATCAACAGACTTGTAGTTACTAGGCCTATGTGTTGTCCATTGATAATTCTGGGAGGTGACGGTGAGCACCTATGTCATCATTTTCTTCCTCAGCAGAGAGAAGCAGGATGAGAGATCCCGTAGCTTTGTCAGGATAGTCACATTCCTGATGGTGTAGGTTGCTCTGAGGGGCCCCCATGTCAACGGGGAGAGGTACAGGAACTGAAAGAACTCTCGCTCCATTAATGTACAGTTGGTGAGTGAGCATGCCCAGTACATCATGTTGGTGAATGTCCACTACCCTGGCAGCAGACACCATACCTTCATTCTGAAGCAGTCAGCCGGTCCCAACACTTCGGGACTCCATGAAGAACCAGAATGTGGCTCCTTGGAGACAAAGGAAAGCCCCTTCTAGACACAGCCCATGTTTCTACAGCTACAAACCACCTCCCACCGTCAACCGTAATTACGCAATTAACATGTGTATAATGTGAGCAATGGAGTTGCCAGGAACATGGTGGAAGAGACCATCGGTGTGATGAAGCAATGCTTCCGAAGTCTGAACCGCTCGTGTTGGAGGGGGGGGGGGCGGCCTCCAGTACTCACTGGAGCAGGTGTCCAAGTTCATGGTGTTCTGCTGCACCCTTCATATCATCACCAGCATGAAGACACAGACATTGGCACCAGGAATCCAGAGGACACCTCAGGAGGAGGAGGCAGGGAGGATATTTCCTCGATGCCTTCGACCTGGACAGGGTGTCGGAGACTCTCTGCTTAGATTCCAGTTCCCAAAGGACAACTTCCCTTTCCAACCATGAATTCCCCATTCTCCACCATTACACCCATCTGAGACGCCCCATCACAGCGTTCCCTTGGTCAGCATCCTGTAATAAAAGCATCAGAGAATTATGACAGCACAGAAGGACCAATTCAGTCTTTCGTGTCTGCACAGGCTCTCCGAATGAGCAATTCACCCAGTGCCGTTCACTGCATTCTCCCTGTAACCCTGCACATTCTTCCTTCTCATATAACGGTCTATTCAGCTTCAATTGAACCTGCCTCCACCACACTCTCAGGCAGTGCATTCCAGACTCTAACCATGCACTGTGTGAAAAAATATTTTCCTCAGGTCGTCTTTGCTTCTTTTACCCATGACTTTAAATCTGTGCCCTCTCGTTCTCGATCCTTTCACGAGTGGGAACTGTTTCTCTCTATCTACTCTGTCCAGCCACCTCATGATTTTTGAAATCTTTAATAAATCACCTCTCAGCCTTCTCCGAGAAAAACAGTCCGAACTTCTCAAACCTATCTTCATAACTGAAATTCCTCATCCTGGGAATAATTCTGGTGAATCCTTTCTGTACTCTCTCCAATGCCCTCACCTCTTTCTTCAGGTGTGGCACCCAAAACTGGACACAATGCTCCAGCTGAGGCTGAAATAGCGTCTTATAAAAGTTCAACATAACTTGCTCTTGTACTCTATGCCCCTATTAATAAAGCCAGGATACGGTATTCTTTATTAAACACTTTGTCAACCGGTCCTGCCGCCTTCAATGACTTCTGCACATATACACACAGGTCCCTCTGCTCCTGAACACCCTATAGAATTGTATATTGTCACCCCATGTTCTTCCTACCAACATGAATCACTTCACTTTTCTCTGTATTGGACTTCATCTGCCACCTGTCTGCCCATTCCATCAACTTGTGTGTGTCCTTTTGAAGTTCTACACTATCCTCCTCACAGTTCACAACGCTGCCAACTTTCATAACAGCTGCAAACTTTGAAATTGTGCCCTGTACACCCTGGTTTAGGTCCTTAATATATATCAGGAAAAGCAAGGATCCCAACACTGATCTCTGGGGGACTCCAATGCAAACCTTCCTCCAGCCTGTAAAACATCCATTAACCACTACTCTTTGTTTCCTGTCACTTAGCTAATTTCGTATCCATGTTGCTGATGTCCCTTTTATTCTATGAGCTACAAGTTTGCTCACAGGTCTGTTGTGTGGCTTTGTATCAAAAGGTTTTTGCATGCAGGGAATAGTTAAATGTCTGGAATGCACTGCTTGAGAATGGTGGAGGCAGGTTCATTTGAAACTGAATAGACCGTTATATAAAAGTCAATGTACACCACATCAACAGAATTGCCGTCATCAACTCTCTCTGATACCACCTCAAACATCTCAGTAAATTACTTAAACATGATGTTCTCTCACGAAATCCATGCTGGCTTGTTTAATTAATTAATAGTCCATGTGACTATTAGCTTTGTCCAAGATTATTTCTTTCTAGAAGTTTTCCCACCACCGACGTTTAACTGACAGGCCTGTAGTTGCTGGCCTTATCTTTACACCCTTTTTTGAACAAAGGTGTAACGTTTGCAATTCTCCAGTCCTCTGGCATCGCCCCCAAGTCTAAGAAAGACTGAAAAATTATGGCCAGTGCCTCTGCGATTTCCACCCTTACTTCCCTCAGTATCCTTGGATGCATATCATCTGTTCCTGGTGCTTTATTCAATTTAAGTCCAGACAGCCTATCTAATACTTCCTCTTTATCAATTTTAAACCCCACTAGTGTCCGACTTACCTCCTCTTTCAACATTGCCTGGGTTGCATCTTAGAATCATAGAAAGTTTATGGCACAGAGAAAGGCCACTTGGCCCATCGTGTCTATGCTGTCCAAAAAACGACCCATCCATTCTGATCCTACCTTCCAGCATTTGATAGATTACAGCACCTGAGGTGCATATCCAGACACCTTTTGAATGAGTTGTGGGTTTCTGCCTCAACTACCCTTTCAGAAAGTGAGTTCCAGACTCCCACCACCTGCTGGGTGAAAAATAAAATCCGCAGCTCCCTTTTAATCTTTCTACCAATCACTTTAAGTCCATGCCCCCTCGTCACTGACCTCTTTGCTCAGGTGAATAGACCCTTCACCGCCACTCTACCCAGTCGTCTCTCGGTTTTGGACATTTCAATTAGATTTCCCCTCAGCCTTCTCTATTCCAAGGAGAACAACCCCAGCCTGTCAAATCTTTCCTCATAGCTGCATTTTTCCAAACCTGGCCACATCCTCATAAATCTTCTGTGTACCCTCTCTGGTGCAATTACATCCTTTCTGTAATGAGGTGAGGAGAACTGCACACAGTACTCAAGTTGTGTCCTAACCAATGAGTTGTACAATTCTAGCATAACCTCCCTGCTCTTATATTCTATACCTCGGCTAATAAAGGAAAGGATTCTATATCTTCTTCCTTGGTAAAGACAGGTGGAAATTATTCATTCAGAACCTCAGCTATACCATCTGCCTCCATGTGCAAATCCTCTTTATGGTCCTGAGTCGGCTCCATTGTTCCTTTTACTACACTTTTACTATTCAGGTGCCTGTAGAAAACGTTGGGATTTCCTTCAATGCTCGCCTCTTTTCATGCTCACTCTTTGCTTCACTTATTTGCTTTTTTACTTCCCCACTGGACCTTCAATATTCAGCCTGCTTCTCAATAGTGTTTTCTACCTGATGTCTGTTATATCAGTCATAAACTTGTCAACTTTTCGTGCGACCTTCAAAGATCTGTCTGAATACACACCAAGTCTCTCTGTTACTGTCTCCTCATTTAAACAATTCCAATTTGTTTCTGTTGCCTTCCCTTGCACTTCCTACCCAAATGTCTCACTTCACACTTCACTGTGTTAACTAATATTTGCCATCCGCCTGCAAATTTCACCATTCAGTCTCTGTCCTCCTGAAGTCTGTTACTATCCTTCTCATTGTTTATTAACATTTCTGCCTTTCCTGCCATCTGAAATATATGACATTATCACCTCTGTACACAAGCCCATTGCATTAACATACAGCAACAGTGACCCTGGGGAACCCCATTGACTACTTCCCTCCAGACTGAACAACAACCATTCTCCACTATTCTCTACTTTCTGTCACTGAGCTAATTTCCCGCATGCTGACATTGAAAATAAAAGAACAGACTTCCATTTATGAAACGCCTTTCGTGACCACTGCATGTTCCAAAGTGATTTACAACCAATGAATACTTCTCAAAGTGAAGTCACTCTTGTAATGTAGGAAACAGGCAGACAATTTCTGCACAGCAAGATCCCACAAGCAGCAATGTGATAATGATCAGATCTGTTTTGTGATGTTGATTGAAGGAAACATTTTGACCAGGACACCGGGAATAATTCCCCTGCTCTGCTTCTACATAGTGCGATGGGATCTTTAACATTCACCTGAGAGGACAGACTGCAACTTGGTTTAAAGTTTCATTCGCTAGACTGCACCTCTGACAGTGCAACATACCCTCAGTACTGCACTGCAATGTCAGCATTGATTCTTGTGATCAAGTCCTGCAGTGACACTTGATCCTGGAAGCTTGTGACTGAAAGGGGAGAGAGCTACAAACTGAGCCACGGCTGATATTGGTCCTTTTATCCCATGTGTTTCTAATTCGGTAACATGGCTTTTATGTGGTACTTTATCAAACTCCTTGTGAAAGAATAGGAATATTGTGAAAGTCCAGGTGGGAGCCATCATAGATTAATAGAATAGCACATACAGAATGAGGTCATTCGGCCCATGAAGTCTGTGCTGGCCCTTTCAAAGAGCAATCCAGTTAGTCCCACTCCCTGGCTCTTTCACTATATCCTTGCATTTTTTTCTCCTTCAGATATTTATCCAATTCCCATTTGGGAACTACTATTGAATCTGTATCCATCAGCCTATCAGACAGTGCATTCCAAATCCAAACCACTCAGAAACAAAAATCCTCATATCTGCTTCTTTTACCAATCGCCTTAAATCTGTGTCTCTGGTTAGTGACCCCTTGGACATTGGAAACAGTTTCTCTTTATTTAATTTATCTTAATCCTTCTGAATGTTAAACACCTCAATCAAATCTCCTCTGAAAGATCTTTGCTCTAAGCAGAACAACCCCAGCTACATAACTGTAATCCCTCATACCCTGACAAATTCTAGCAAAACAGTTCTGTCCCCTCTCCGAAGGCTTCATGTCCTTCCTAAAGTGTGGTTCCCAGTATTCGACACAAGACTCCAGGTGCAGCTGAACTAGTATTTTATATATGTTTCACATAATGTCCTTGCTTTTGTTCTTTTTGCCTCTATTTATAAACCCTAGGATCCCATACATTTATTAACTGTCAAGATAACCTTTCCTGCCACCTTCAAAGATTTGTGCTCACACACCCCAGGTGTCTCTGTTATTTCACCATCTTTATAGTTGTACCATTTAACTTGTATTGTCTCTCCTCATTCATCCTTTCAAAATGCATTACCTCACACATCTGCAATGTCAATTAAATATTGAGAAGATTGAAGCCATTGTTTTCTGTCTCTGCTCCAAACATTTCCTAGTTACACACTCCATCCCTCTCCTTTGTAAACGTTTGAGACGAAGCCAAACTGTTCACAGACTTAGTTACATAGTTAACCCTGAGATGTCTTGAGATGAGCTTCCTACCAAATATTCACACCATCACTAAAACGGCTTATCTCCACCCCTCGTGGAGTTGCTTTGCTGATAAAAGAGTAAATGATCGCAATAGTGAGGCAGGATATTAGCTCTGATGTTATCGAATATGTATGGGTAGAGCTGAGAAACACTCAGGGGCAGAAAACGTTAGTGGGGGTTGTATATAGACCCCCAAACTGTAGTGCTGAATTTGGGAATGGCATTGAACAGGAAATTAGAGACGCATGCGATAAAGGAACATCTGTAATTATGGGTTTCTTGAATCTGCATATAGATTGGGCAAATCAAATTGGTCAGAATACACTGTGGTGGAATTCCTGGGGAACATGCGGGATGGTTTTCGGGGCCAATTCTTTGAGGAACCAACTGGAGAACAGGCCATCCTAGACTGGTTATTGTGTAATGAGAGAGGAATAATTGACAATCTAGTTGTGCGACATCCCTCTGGGATGAGCGAGCATAATATGATAGGATGGTGGTATAGAGAGATTGGACGTCCATAGTGAAGAGGAGGTGGGTAGGGCCAGGAAACTGGAAATTATCGTAGTCCGTGCGAAGAATAACGTAAGTAGGAGGGAAGAGACTTGTCAAGGGGAGAAAAAATCGAGCCAAGATAGGAAGAAATAAGTTAAGTGGGACAGGAACAGTCTAAAAAGATGGGTCACTAGGATAGTCCTGCATGTGTGGGGTTGTGTGACTGAGGTTGGAAGCTGCAAAGGGACAAAGTCTGGAGAAGATGAGGTCAGTGACAGTGTCCAGCAGACAACGTCTTGATGTTCTGTGGTGGGGTCATGATCCAGGGGGAGGTTGGAAGAAGTGTCTGAGAGTTGGCGCTGAGCCTCTGCAAGGTAGAGGTTGGGACACCAGACAAAAACAGCAACACCCTTATCTGCAGGTGTCATCGCCATGTCAGGGTTAGACCTGAGAGAATGGGGTGAGGCAAGTTCAGAGGGAGACAGATTAGCGTCAGTAAAGGGAGCAAAGAAATTGAGATGGCCGATATTTCACCGACAGTTCGCAATGAAAAGATCAATGTGGGTAAGAGGCCAGAGGAAAGCGTCCAGGTCGAGGCGAAATATTGCAAGTGGCTGAGTGGGTCCACTGGTCGGGGGAAAAATCCCTGGCCAAGAAGTGGGCAGGAGGCGATGGCATTGCAAAGAGCTCAACGTCATGCTGAGTGTGACATGAATTGAGGTGGGAGTGTAAGGGGATAAAACTGAGTCCTTTGCTAAGTACAGTTCGTTCAGTGAGAGAGGAGAAGGTGCCACTGTTTAAAAATAAGGGATCACCCATTTAAAACAGAGATGAGGAGAAGTTGTTTCCTCTCAGAGGCTCGTGAGTCTTTGGAATTCTCTTTCTCAAAAGACAGTGGAACCGGAGTCTTTGAATATTTTTTAACTTGGAGATAGATAGATTTTTGATAAGCAAGGGGGTGAAATGTTATCGGAGGTGGGGGTGAAATGTTATGGAAGGTAGGAGGAAATGTGGAGTAATCAGTTCAGCCATGAAATCATTGAATGGCAGAGCAGGCTCGAAGGGCCGAGTGGCCTACACCTGCTCCTACTTCGCATGTTCATATATAAACATATGTTGTTGTTATTGATGTCTTCGGAACAGCTCTGTATTCTTCTCCACAGCCTGAAAAACAATTTATTTTCTGTGCCTTAGTCAATTGGATGTTTACACAACCTCTGCAACTTTGATCAATTGGGTTCAGTTTTCCTAAGAAGTCTATTAAATGGCACTTGATCAAATGCCTTTTATAAGTTTATATACATAACAGCAGCTGTGCCACCCTCATCAATCCCCCCTATTACTATATCAAATTAATCCGTCAAATTTGTTCTGTACAATTTGCCTTTAACATGTTCATGGTAGCTGACATTTATAAACCCTTGTATTGAAAATCAGCAGGTATCTTTGTACACACTGATGGTTGTAATTTCCCCACCAGGGACACTCGTCTGACAGGTCAGTAAATACAGGGTTTATTCCATCTCTCCTTTTTTAAATGGGGTGAAACATTTCCAACTCTCCAGTCCTCTGCCACGTCTCCCATATCCAAGGATTGGAAGATTCTGGCGAGTGCATCTGCTATTTCCATCATTCATTACCTCAGCAACCCTCATACATCCCATCCAGACCGGGTAAGTATCATTCATTAAAAAGTGTTGGATTGAAAGGCTTTAACTGAACATGTTTGTTCAGTGATTGTAATTAATGTCAGTCTCTATGGACCCTAATTGTGTCACTGGAGGGTTTCCCTCTTCTATTAATAAGGGGCTCTTTTCAATTTGTTATCCCGTAGTGTCAGTGGGAACATCAGCCCCGGCACTAACAGTGATCAGCGGTTCCAGAGAGAGGGAGAGGATAGATCAGAATCTGAGAGCAATAGCTTGGAATGTTACAACAATGGGTCAGAATCTGAGAACAATACATTGGAATGTTACAACAATGGGTCAGAATCTGAGAACAATACATTGGAATGTTACAACAATGGGTCAGAATCTGAGAACAATAGATTGGAATGTTACAACCATAGACAGGAGTTTATCCTCTTGGTTTGATTATCTTACTGCGGATTATTATTGGATAACATTGGAGGATCGGATCCGTTATGCACTGATAATAATTCAACACATTTATTATCCCATCCTCGCTATTGTTGGTGTCCCTGGTAAGTCCCTCTATCCAGCTATTAATTCTATAAACCATGATTAAATGTTTTACTGTTCTTAACAACAACTACCTCTGAAATATCGTTCTCCGTGTGAGCCCATTTGCTGCATAAACTCTTGTCTGTGCCCTTGCCAAATCTACTATTCCAATGCTCTCCTGGTTCCCTTCCCTATTGCAAACCGCCATAAGCCACAGTCTACCCAAAACTCTGCTGTCCATATCCTCACTCACACTAAATCACATTCACGCAACATCCATGTGCTCAGTGACAGACATTGGTTTTTGTCGGATAGAGAATGTGGAAGAAATAAATGGGGTGTGTAAGAAAGGTACCACAACAACTATGGGTGAGTTTAATCTGCATATAGATTGGACAAATCAGATTGGCAAAGGTAGCCTGGAAAACTTTGAGTGTATTTAGGACAGGTCCTTACAGTAGCACGTTCTAGAGTCAACCGGAGTGCAGGCTATTCTAGAACTGGTAATGTGCAATAAGACAGGATTGATCAAGAACCTCCTGGTAAAGCAGCCTCGAGGCAACAATGACAGGATTTCAATGTTCAGATTGAAGGGAAAACTGTGGGCCTATGTCAGGTTTGTTAAACCTAAATAAAGTTAATTATAAGGATATGAAGGTATAGCTAGCAAGAGTGAACTGGGAAACCAGGTTAAAAGTTAAGACAATAGAGATTCAGTGTCCTCTCAGGACAGTTCAGGCAAAGTTTACCAGACTAACACCTGGAATGAGCGGGTTGTCGTATGAGGAGCGGTTGGAGAGGCTCGGCTTGTATCTGCTGGAGTTTAGAGGAATAAGAGGCAACTTGATTGACACATAAAAGATCCTGATGGCATTTAACAGACTCGATGCGGGAAGAATTTTTCCTCTTATGTAGAAACATAGGAAATAGGAGCAGGAGTAGGCCATTCGGCCCTTCATGCATGCTCCGCCATTCATTATGATCATTGATGATCATCCAACTCAGCAGTCTGTTCCAACTTTTGCTCCATACCCTTTGATCCCTTTAGACCCAAGAGCTATATCTAACTCCTTCTTGAAAACATACAATGTTTTGGCCTCAACTGCTTTCGGTGGTAGCGAATTCCACAGGCTCACCACTCTCTGGGTGATGAAATTGCTCCACATCTCAGTCCTGAAAGGTTTACCCCGTATCCTTAGACTATGGCCCCTAGTTCTGGACTCCCCCACCATCGGAAATATCCTTCCTGCATCTCCCCTGTCAATTCCTGTTAGAATTTTATAGGTTTCTATGAGTTCCCCCTCACTCTTCTGAACTCCAGCGATTATAATCCTAACCGACTCAATCTATCCTCACACGTCAGTCCTGCCATCCCAGGAATCAGCCTGGTAAACTTTCACTGCACTCCCTCTGTAGTAAGAACATCCTTCCTCAGATAAGGAGACCAAAACTGCACACAATATTCCAGGTGTGGCCTCACCAAGGCCCTGTATAATTGCAGCAAGACATCCCTGCTTCTGGAATCGAATCCTCTCGCTATGAAGGCCAACATACCATTTGCCTTTTTTACCGCCTGTTGCACCTGCATGCTTACCTTCAGCGACTGGTGTACGAGAACACCCAGGTCTCGCTGCATATTCCCCTCTCTCAGTTTATAGCCGTTCAGATAATAATCTGCCTTCCATTTATTGCTACGAAAGTGGATAACCTCACATTTATCCATATTATACTGCATCTGCCATGCAATAGCCCACTCACTCAACTTGTCCAAATCACACTGAAGCCTCTCTGCATCCTCCTCACAACTCACCTCCCACCCAGTTTTGTGTCATCTGCAAATTTGGAGACATTACATTTAGTTCCCTCGTCTAAATCATTAATGTATATTGTGAATAGCTGCTGTCCTAGCACCAATCCCTGTGGTACCCCACTGGTCATGCCTGCCATTCAGAAAAAAGACCCATTTATCCCTACGCTTTGTTTCCTGTCCGCCAAACAATTTTCTGTCCCTCGCAATACATTACCCCCAGTACCATGCGTTTTAATTTTACATGCTAATCTCTTATGTGGGTCTTTGTCAAAAGCCTTCTGAAAGTCCAAATAAACCACATCCACTGGCTCCCCCTCATCAACTCTACTCGTGACATCCTCGAAGAATTCTAGTAGATTTATCAAGCATGATTTCCCTTTCGTAAATCAATGCTGACTCTACCCAATTCTCCAAGTGCTCTGCTATAAAATCTTTGATAATGCACTCTAGAATTTTCCCCACTACTGACATCAGGCTAACTGGTCGATAATTCCCTGCTTTCTCTCTACCTCCCTTTTTAAATAGTGGGGTTACATTAGCTACCCTCCAATCTGTGGGAACTGTTCCAGAGTCTATAGAAACTTGGACGATGACCACCATCGCATCCACTATTTCCAGGGCCACTTCCTTAAGTACTCTGGGATGTAGACCATCAGGCCATTGGGATTTATCACCCTTCAATCCCATCAATTTCCCCAGCATCATTTCTTGGCTAATATGGATGTCCTTCAGTACCGCTCTCTCACTGAGCCAACATTTCTGGTATGATATTTGTGTCCTCCTTTGTGAAGACAGAAACACAGTATGCGCTTAGTTGGTCAGCCATTTCTTTATTCCCCATAATAAATTCCCATGTTTCTGACTGTAAAGGACCTACATTTGTCTTCACCAATCTTTTTCTCTTCACATACCTATAGAAACTTTTACCGTCAGTTTTTATGTTCCCTACAAGCTTGCTCTCGTACTCTGTTTTCCCCTTCTTAATCAATCCCTTGGTCCTCCTTTGCTGAATTCTAAACTGCGCCCAATCCTCAGGTCTGTTGTTTTTCATGGCAAATTTATATGCCTCTTCCTTGGATCTAATCTCTAGTCTCTAATTTCCCTTTAAAGCCATGGTTGGGCTACATTTCCCATTTTATTTTGGCGTCAGACAGGTATAAACAAATGTTGCAGTTCATCCATGCGCTATTTAAATGTTTGCCATTGCCTATCCACCGTCATCCCTTTAAGTAACATTTCCCAATGCGTCATGGCCAACTCACGCCTCATACCTTCGTAGTTTCCTTTACTAAGATTCAGGACCCTGGTCTCAGAATCAACTCCGCCACTCTCCATCTTGATGAAGAATTCTATCATGTTATAGTGGCTCATCCCCAAGGGGTCTCGCACCACTAGATTGCTAATTATTCCACTCTCATTACAAGATACCCAGTCTAGGATGACCTGTTCTCTAGTTGGTTCCTCAACGTATTGGTCCAGAAAACCATCCCGTATACACTCCAAGAATTCCTGCTCTACAGTATTGTGACTCATTTGATTTGCCCAATCTATATGCAGATTAAGGTCACCCATAATTACATAATTACCCATAATTTATCGCATGCATCTCTAATTTCCTATTTAGTGCCATTTCCAACATCACCACTACAGTTTTGGGGTGTATATACAACCTCCACTAATGTTTTATGCCCCTTAGTGTTTCTCAGCTCTACCCATGCAGATAACACATCGTCAGAACTAATATCTTTCCTCACTATTGCGTTAATTTACTCTTTAACCAGCAATGCAACTCCACCGCCTTTTGCTTTTTATCTGTCCTTCCTAAATATTGACTATCCCTGGATGTTCATTTCCTATCCCTGGTCACCATGTCTCTATAATCCCGACTATATCATACCCGTTTACGTCTATTTGCATGATTAATTAATCCACTTTATTTTGAATGCTCCGTGTATTAAGGCACTGAGACTTAAGGCTTACATTTTTAACATTACTTTTCCTCTTCCCAATATTTTCCACTGTGTACCTGTTTGATTCTGGCCCTTGATTTCTCTGCCTATCACTATTCTTATTCCCCTTAATGTCGTTTGCTCTTTTCTTTGATCTCCTTCCTCTGGCTCCTTGCAAAGGTTCTCATCCCCCACCCATTTTAGTTTAAACTCTCCTCAAGCACTCCAGCAAATACTCCCCCGAGGACATCAGTCCTGGTCCTACACAGGTGTAGCCTACACAGTTTGTACTGGTCCCACCTCCCCCAGAACCGGTCCCAATGTCCCAGGAATCTAAACCCCTCCCCCTCACTCCATCTCTTCATCCACGTATTCATCCGATATATCCTGCTATTTCTACTCTGACTTGCACGTGGCACTAGCAGTAATCCTGAGATCACTATCTTTGAGGTCCCACATTTCAACTTACTTCCAAGCTCCCTATATTCTGCTTTTAGGATCTCGTCCTTTTTATTACCGATGTCGTTTATACCAATGTGTACCACGACCACTGGCTGTTCACCCTCCCCCTTCAGAATGTCCTGGAACCAGTCTGAGACATCCTTGACCCTAGCACCAGAGAGGTAACATACCATCCTGGAGTCTCTTTTGCGGCCACGGAAACGCCTATCTATTCCTGTTACTATTGAATCCCCTAAAACTATTGCATTCCCAGATGTTTTACTCCTCCCCTGTGCAGCGGAGCCAACCATGGTGCAACGAAATGGGCTGTTGCTGCTTTCCCCTTAGAGGCCATTCCCCCCAACAGTATCCAAAACAGTATATCTGTTTCGCAGGGGAATCGCCACAGGGGATTCCTGCACTGCCTGCCTAGTCCTCTTGCTCTGCCTGGTGATCACCCACTCCCCTCCTGCCTGTGGAGTCTGAGCCTACGGTGTGACCTCCTCTCTATACATGCTATCTACGATACTCTCCACCTCGTGGATGCCCCACGGTATTCTTAGCTGACGCTCCAGCTCCGAAACCAAGGCTTCCAGGAGCTGCAGTTGGACTCACTTCCTACACACATGCTGGTCCCAGGCATTGGAATTGTTCCCGGCTTCCGACATGGAGCACGAGGAGCACACTACGGCTTTGAGCTCTCCTGCCATGACTTAACCCTTTCAATTAAAATAAATCTTCTGGAAGATCTTAAAGTCCAATAATATCAATTACTCTAGATCCCTTTTTCCCTGGTCCTCGGTACTACAGAACTCCCTTTAAAAAAATAACTACTTACTTTCTTTGAAATAAACTTTAAACTTTTAAACTTTTTTTTGCCTTAGATACTTACCCAGCTGTTTAGAGGTATTCCCTAACAGCAGTAAATCAACTTTCTGCTCTCTTGTGATGTCACTGTTGTTGTTTTCTTTTATTTTCAAAACTCCGGCAGCTGAAAGAGCTCCGCTCCACTCCCAGAAGGTAAGAGACTGGAACTTGATCCTTGGGCTCGGGTTATAGGCTCCGCTCTCGGCGTTCTCCCCACAGGTCCACTCCACTCCCGGAAGATAAGATTTTCTCTTGTGGGAGAATCTAGAACTTCGGGTCACTATTTAAAAATAAGGTGCCGCCCATTTTAGACAGGGTTGTGAGTCTTTAGAACACTTTTCCTCAGAAGGTGGTGGAAGCAGAGTCTTTGAATATTTTTAAAGCAGAGGTAGATAGATTCTTGATAAGCAAGGGGTGGAAGATTATTGTGGTAGGCGAGAATGTGGAGTTGGGGTTACAATCAGATCAGCCATGATCTTATTGAATGGTGGAGCTGGCTCGAGGGGCCGAGTGGCCTACTCCACCTCCTACTACGTATGTTCGGATAACAAGTCCCCAGGACCAGATGGCCTGCATCCGAGGTCTTTAAAGTCAGTGGCTGCAGTGACAGTAGAGGCATTGGTTATAATCTTCCAAAATTACTTAGTTTCTGAAAGAGTTCCAGCGGATTGGAAAATAAAAATTGTAACTCATTTCTCCAAGAAAGGAGGAAGACAGGAAACTCTAGGTGAGTTAGCCTAAAATCTGTCACAGGGAAATTCCGATAATCCATTAATAAGGAGCTTGTAGCAGCATACCTAGAAAATCATCATGGGATCAGACAGAATCAACATGGTTTTTTAAAAGGGAAATAATATGTAACTAAATTATTAGAGATCTTTGAGGAAGTGGCAAGCAAGGTGGATAAAGGGGCACCTGTAGATGTGGTGTACTTGGATTTCCAAAAGGCATTATACAGGGGGTAACATATTTGTATGGAAAAAGGACGGGTTATCTAACAGGAAACAGTGACTGGGATAAATTGATCTTTTTGTGTTTACAAGCAGTAACTAGTGGAGTGCCACAGGGACCAGTACTGGG
The DNA here is from genome assembly GCF_036365525.1 of Heterodontus francisci. Taxonomy (NCBI): domain Eukaryota; kingdom Metazoa; phylum Chordata; class Chondrichthyes; order Heterodontiformes; family Heterodontidae; genus Heterodontus; species Heterodontus francisci. Next base: position 1,300,063 of record NW_027141269.1, read on the forward strand.
GCCTCAGCTATTTACAATGCATATCAATGACTTGGATGAAGTGACAGAATGGGAAGGAAAGTACTTTGTCAAGACGAGGTAAAGAGTTTACAAAGGGATGTAATTAGGTTAAGTGAGGTCGGAAAACTTTGGCAGATGGAGCAGAATGTGGGAAGATGTGAACGTGTCCAATTTGGTAGGAAGAATAGAAAAGCAGTATACTATTTAAATACAGATTGAAGAACTCGGTGGTACAGAGAGATCTGGGTATCCTGGTACATGAATCAGAACGAGTTAGTATACAAGGACAACAAGTAATTAGGAAGGAAAATGGAATGTCAGTGTTTATTGAAAAGGGAATCGAGCATCAAAGTGGAGAAGATTTACTGCAGCTGTGCAGGGCCTTGCTAAGGCCAAATCTGGAGTATTGTGTACAGTTTGGTCTCCTTATTTGACAAAAATGATATAATTGCATAAGAAGCAGGTCAACGAAAGTGAACTTGACTCATTTTCTGAATGAAGGGCTTATTTTATGAAGAAGGTTTGAACAGGTTGGAGTTCAGAAGAATGAGAGGTGTCTTATTGAAACCTATTAGATCCTGAGCGGATTTGATATAGTGGATACTGGAGGATGTTTCCTCTTGTGGGGGAGACTGGAACAAGGGGATAAAGTTAAAAATAGGAGATAAGACATATTCTTATCGAATGGTGGATTAGGCTCAATGGGCCGAATAGCCTACTCCTGAGTTCTATGTTCCTGTATCCAGTAAAACATCAATTTTAATATTCTCACTCGTGTGATCACATCACTTCATGGCCTCACCCCTCTGATTATCCCAATCCCCTGTCCATTTCCAATATTCCTGAAACTTGTTCATCTTAAAGTCTTTTTCTAATACCGCAGAAGATAGATAGATTGGAGAGTTGGGCAGAGAAATGGCAGATGGAGTTCAATCAGGGCAAATGCGAGGTGATGCATTTTGGAAGATCCAATTCAAGAGTGAACTATACAGTAAGTGGAAAAGTCCTGGGGAAAATTGATGTCCAAAGAGATTTGGGTGTTCAGGTCCATTGTTCCCTGAAGGTGGCAACGCAGGTCAATAGAGTGGTCAAGAAGGCATACGGCATTCTTTCCTTCATCGGACGGGGTATTGAGTACAAGAGTTGGCAGGTCATGTTACAGTTGTACAGGACTTTGGTTCGGCCACATTTGGAATACTGCGTACAGTTCTGGTCGCCACATTACCAAAAGGATGTGGATGCTTTGGAGAGGGTGCAGAGGAGGTTCACCAGGATGTTGCCTGGTATGGAGGGCGCTAGCTATGAAGAGAGGTTGAGTAGATTAGGATTATTTTCATTAGATAGACGGAGGTTGAGGGGGGACCTGATTGAGGTGTACAAAATCATGAGAGGCATAGACAGGGTGGATAGCAAGAGGCTTTTTCCCAGAGTGGGGGATTCAATTACAAGAGGACACGAGTTCAAAGTGAAAGGGGAAAAGTTTAGGGGGGATATGCGTGGAAAGTTCTTTACGCAGAGGGTGGTGGGTGCCTGGAACGCGTTGCCAGCGGAGGTGGTAGATGCGGGCACGATGGCATCTGTTAAGATGTATCTAGACAGATACATGAATGGGCAGGAAGAAAAGAGATACAGAACCGTAGAAAATAGGCGACATGTTTAGAGAGAGGATCTGGATCGGCGCAGGCTTGGAGGGCCGAAGGGCCTGTTCCTGTGCTGTAATTATCTTTGTTCTTTGTTCTTTGTTCTAATTCCCTTTTTAAAGTGAATTTCTTTCCCTCTGTCTCTCTCCCTGACCACACATTTTATCTCTCCAGCTCCACTGGTGATGTGGACGATTTAGTGACCCAACTCTGGACGAGGTATAGTGACTGTAGTTACAGTGTCTCTGGGTCTGTAACATGACCAATAAATGGAGCAGAGGCTGCAAAGAGGGGAAGCTCTGTAAAGAGGGAGGAGGAGGAGGCTCTGCCCTACCCACCCAGGGTTTTCCAAGAGCAAAAAGAACAGTGGTCCTAATACCAAGCCCTGGGGAGCACCACTGTATACTCCCATTGAGTCTGAACAACAACCTTTCACCACTTCTCTCTGTTTACTGTTCCTTAGCCAATGTTATATCCACACTGTCACTGTCCCTTTACTCCATAGGGTTCGGTTTCCCTAACCTGTCTATTGAATGTCACTTGATCAAACACCTTTTGAAAGTCCATATATATAACTTCAATCACACCACCCTCATCAACCCTCTCCATTGTTTTATCAAAGAACTCCATCAAGTTTACCTCACCACCACCTCTCTCCACTCCTCAACTGTTGTTCAATTATCAGACTGATTATCCGACACCCAGTACTGGATGAGCAGAAATTTCCTCCAATTAAATATTGGGAAGACTGAAGCCATTGTTTTGACTCCCCACTCCAACTCTGTTCCCTTACTATTGATTCCATCCGTCCCCCTATTAACAGTCTGAGATTCAGGCGGTCTGTTTGCAAACTTGGTGTCATATTTGACCACAAAATGTTCTCCCAAATGCATTTTCAGGATATCATTACAACCGCCTATTTCCACCTCAGTAACATCGCCCGACTTCACCCCTGTCTCAGCCCATCTGCTGCTGAAACCTCATTCATGCCTTCGGCACCTCTGGATGTGATTATTCCAACTCACTCCTGGCTGATCTCCCACATTCTACCATTTGTAAACTTGAGGTCATCCAGAACTCTGCGAACCGTGTCCTAATTTCCTTTTCAGCTATCACTGACCGACATTGACTCCTGATTAGCAAAGTATTTATTTTAAAATTCTCCACCTTGTTTTCCCTCCATGATATCGCCCACATTCTATATGTGTAATATCCTCCAGCCCCACAAACCTTAAAGATATCTGCACTCCTCTCATTCAGGCTTCTTGTGTGTCCCTGATTTTAATTACTCCACCATTGAAAGCTGCACCTTCAGTTGTCAAGGCGGCAAGCTTCTGGAATAATCTCCCTTCAGAGCTCCACCTGTCTGCCTCTGCACCACTCCACTCATTTTCCTTCTTTAGGACACTCTGTAAAACCTACCTCTTTCACCAAGCTGTTGGTGATCTGACCCAATATCTCCATATATGGCTCAGTGTCATACATACAACCCTCTAGTCCCCTGTCACCACTCCTCTATCCAAGGAGGATTGGAAGATTCTGGCCAGTGCCTCTGCTATTTCCACCATCGCTTCCCTCAGCAACTCTCATACATCCCATCCAGACCGGCTAAATGTTATACTTTATTGTGGTACAAAAGGTATTGGATTGAAAGGGGTTAATTGAACCTGTTTGTTCAGTGACTGTAATTAATGTCATTCTCCATGGAGCCTAATTGTGTCACTGGAGGGTTTCCCTCTTCTGTTAGTAAGGGGTTCCTTTCAATGAGTTATCCCATCGTGTCAGCGGCAGTATCATCACCGACACTAACAGGGATCAGCACCTCCAGCGAGAGTAAGGGAGAGGATAGATCAGAATCTGAGAGCAATAGATTGGAATGTTACAACAATGGGTCAGAATCTGAGAACAATCGACTGGGATGTTAGAACAATGGACAGGAGTTTATCCTATTGGTTTGATTATCTTACTGTGGATGATTCTTGGATGACATTAGTGGATCGGATCTATTGTGCACTGAGGATGACTCAACATATTTATTATCCCATTCTTGCTATCGTTGGTGTCCCTGGTAAGTCTCTCTATCCAGCTATTAATTCTATAAACCTTGATTAACTGTTTTACTGCTCTTAACAACGGCCATTTCCATAATATCGTCCTCCATGGGAGCCCATTTGCTGCATAAACTCTGATCTGTGCCTTTGTCAAATCTACTATTCAAATGCTGTCCTGGTTACCATCCCTATTACAAACTGCCATAGATAACAGTCTATCCAAAACTCTGCTATCCATATCCTAATGGCACAAAGTCTCGTTCACCAACATCCCTGTGCTCAGTGACATACATTGGTTTTCTGTAGGACAGAGTTTATAGGAAGAAATAAATGGGGTGCGTAAGAAAAATGCCGCAATATTCATGGGCATTTTAATCTACATGTAGATTGGGCAAATCAGGTTGGCAAAGGTAGACTGGAAAATTAGTTCATAGAATTTATTCGTGAAAATTCCTCAGAGAAACACGTTCTGGAGCCAACCAGGAGCAGGCTGATCTGGAACTGGTAATGTGCAGTGAGACAGTATTAATCAAGAACCTCATGGTAAAGGAACTTCTAGGCGACAATGATCATAACATGATAGAATTTCAACGTTCAGATTGAAGAGAAAACTGTGGGCCTAAGACTGTTCTTTTTTTAAAATTAAAGGTAATGATAAGGATATGAAGGCATAGCCAGCCAAAGTGAACTGGGAAACTAGGTTAAAAGTTAGAACAGTAGAGATTCAGTGGCTGACTTTTAAAGAGATACTTAACAACTCTCAGCAAAGATTTAACTGAGTGAGAAAGAAAGACCCTTGGAGAAGGTTGCATCATACGTGGTTAAATAGGGAATTTAAGGATAATATTAAATTGAAAGAAACACTGTCCAAATCTGCCAAGATTAGTGGTTGGTGAAAAGATTGGACAGATTTTAAGAACCAGCAACGAATGACAAAAAAAGGGTAAAAGTAGAGTGTTGGAGAAAGCGAGCTAGTAATGTAAACAGAGAGTACGAGTTTCTACAAATATTTAAGTAGGAAAAGAGGAACTAAAGTCAGTGTTAATCCTCGAGTGAGTGCGTTTGGGGAATTAATCATGAGAAACAAGGACATGGAGGAGGGGTTGTGTTGTGTCTGTTATCACTGTAGCAAACTTAGAAAACCTTCCAAAGATACATGAATCAAGAGGCAAAAAGGGAGCGAGAGACTTCAAACAATCACCCTATCCAGAGAAAATGTACTGATAAAACTATGACAACTAAAGGCTGACAGGACCCGCCATCCGTGGTTAACTAAAACAGTTAAAGATAGTATCAACCTTAAAAAAAAAACATTTAATTATGCAAAGCTGGGTGGCAGGTCAGAAGATTGAACAGAATATAAACAGCAGCTAAGAACAACTAAAAGATTAATAATGTGGGGACAATTAGTATACGAGAGAAAGCTGGCAAGAAATATAAAGACAGATAGTAAGAGGTTCTAAATATATAAACAGGAAAATAGTTAACAAAGTGAGCGTTGGTCCTATAGAAAGTGAGTCTGTGGAATTAATAATGAATATTAAAAAGTTGACAACTGACTTGTACAGGAATTTTGCATTGGTCCTCACTATAGAGGATACAAGTAACACCCCAGTATTAGCTGTAATCCAGAAATGGAAAGGAGGGAGGAACTCAAGAAAATTACAATCACCAGGGAAGTGGTGCTAAACAAATAGATGGAGCTGCGGGCTGACAAATGCCCAGATCCTGACGGACTTCATCCTACGGTTTTAAAAGGAGTGGCTAGTGAGATAGTTGATGCGTTAGTTTTAATTTTCCAAAGTTCCCTAGATTTGAGGAAAGTTCCGTTAGATTGGAAAATAGCGAACGTAACTCCTTTATTCAAAACGTAAGGGAGACAGAAAGCAGGAAACTACAGGTCAATTAGCTTCACATCTCTCTTCGGAAAAATGTTGGAAGCTATTATTAAAGATGTTGTAGCAGGGCATTTAAAACAAATTAAGGTAATCCGGCAGAATCAACATGATTTTGTGAAAAGGAAATCATGTTTAACCAATTTATTGGAGTTCTTTGAAGAAGTAACATGTGCTGTGGATAAAGGGGGACTGATGGATGTACTGTACTTAGATTTCCAGAAGGCCATTGATAAGGTGCCACATCAAAGGTTTTTGCAGAAAATAAAAGCTCATGGTGTCGGGGGTAAAATATTGGCATGGATGAAAGATTGGCTAGCTAACAGGAAACAGAGAGTAGGCATAAATGGGCCATTTTCTGGTTGGCAAGATGTGATGAGTGGTGTGCCACGGGAATCTGTCCTGGTGTCGCAACTTTTTACAATTTATATAAATGACTTGGATGATGGGAGTGAAAAAATGGTTGCCAAATCTGCTGATGACACAACGATAGGTAGGAAAATAACTTGTGAAGAGGACATAAGGAGGCTGAAAAGGTATATAGATAGGTTAAGTGAGTGGGCAAAGATCTGACAAATGGAGTATAATGCGGGAAAATGTGACATTGTCCATTTTGGCAGGAAGAATAAAAAAGAAGCATATTTAGATGGTGAAACATTGGAGAGTTCTGAGATGCAGAGCGATCTGGGTGTCCTAGTGCATGAATTACTAAAGGTTAGTCTTTAGGTTCAGCAAGTAATTAGGAAAGCTAATAGAATGCTATAATGTATTGGAATGGGAATTGAATGCAAAAGTAGGGAGGTTGTGCTACAGTTATGCAGAAAATTGGTGAGACCACATCTGGAGTACTGTGTACAGTATTGGTCTCCTTATTCAAGGAAGGATGTAAATGTATTGGAAGCATTCAGAGAAGGTTGACCAGACTAATACCTGGAATGGGCAGGTTGTCTTATAAGAAAAGGTTGGAAAGACTAGGCTTGTATCCACTGGAGGTTAGAAGAGCAAGAGGCGACTTGATTGAAGCATATGAGATACTGAGGGATCTTGACAGGGTGGATGTGGGAAGGATGTTTCCCCTTGTGGGAGAATCTAGAACTCGGGTTCACTGTTTAAAAATAAGGGGTCGCCCATTTAAGACAGAGATGAGGAGATTCTTTTTTCTGAGGGTCGTGAGTCTTTGGAACACTCTTCCTCAAAAGGCAGTGGAAGCAGAGTCTTTGAATATTTTTAAAGCCGATGTAGATAGATTCTTGATTAGCAAGTGGGTGAGTGGTTATTTGGGATAGGTGGGAATGTGGATTGAGGTTACAATCAGATCAGCTATCATCTTATTGAATGGCGGAGCAGGCTTGAGGGGCCAAGTGGCTTACTCCTGCTTCTAATTCGTATGTTTGTATGTTCGTATGTCAAGTCCCCAATATTAAAGGCCTGCATCCTAGGGCCTTAAAGTATGTGGCTGCAGAGATAGAGGAGGCATTGATTAAAATCTTCCAAAATTCCTTAGATTCGGGAATGGTCCCAGCGGATTGGAAAACAGAAAATGTAACAGATTTATTCAAGAAAGGAGGGAGACAGAAAACAGGAATCTATAGGCCAGTCAGCCTAAAATCTGTCATAGAGAAACTGCGAGAATACAGTAAGAATGAGTTTGTAGCAGCACACCTAGAAAATCATCATGGGACCAGACAGAATCAACATGGTTTTGTGTAAGGGAAATCATATGTAACTGTTTTATTAGAGCTCTTTGAGGAAGTAACAAGCAAGGTGGATAAAGGGGCACCTGGAGATGTGGTATACTTGGATTTCCAAATGCATGATGTAGGGGGTAACATATTGGCATGGATAAAGGATTCGTTAGCTAACAGGAAACATAGACTAGGGATAAATGGGTCTTTTTGCGTTAGCAAACAGTAACTGGTGAAGTACTACAGGGATCAGTGTTGGGGCCTCAAGTATTTACAATCCATATCGATGACTTGGATGAAAGAACAAGATGTGTGGTAGCTAAATGTACCGATGACAGCAAGATGGGAAGGAAAACGGGTTGTCAAGAGCAGGTAAAGAATTTCCCAAATGACACAAATAGGTTAAAGGAGATTGGCAAAAATTTGGCAGGTGGAGTAGAATGTGGTATGATGTGAACTTGTCCATTTTGGCAGGAAGAATAGAAAAGCAGTATATTATTTAAATGTAGAGAGATTGCAGAACTCGGTGGTACAGAGGGATCTGAGTGTCCTGGTACAGGAATCAGAAAGAGTTAGTACACAGGGACAGCAAGTGGAATGAAAGAGGAAGGAAAATGTAATATTAGTGTCTATTGCAAAGGGAATCGTGTATAAAAGTGGGGACGTTTTACTGCAGCTATGCAGGACATTGGTGAGAACTCATCAGGTTTACTGTGTACAGTTTTGGTCGTCTTATTTGATAACAATGATATAACTACGTTTGAAGCAGGTAAGACAAAGTTCACTTGATTCATTCAGCGAATGAAGGGTTTATTTTATGAAGAAAGGTTGAAAATTTGGACTATAGTTTGAAAGAATAAGAGGTGATCTGAGTGAAACATGTAATATCCTGAGTGGACTTGATAGAGTCGAAACCGGGAGGATGTTTCCAGTTGTGGGGAGACTGGAACCAGGGGATAAAGATGATAATAAGAGTTCAGCCATGTTCATCCATGATCCGAACGAATGGTGGAGAAGGCTCAAAGGGCCGAATGGACTACTCCTGCCCCTGGGACCCATTTTACTACGTCCAGTAACACCTCAATTTTAATATTGTCACTCGTGTGATCAAATCCCTCCATGTCCTCACCCCTCTGATTATCCCAATCCCCTGTCCATTTCCAATATTCCTGTAACTTGAACATTTTCAAGTCTTTTTCTAATTCCCTTTTTAAAGTGAGTTTATTTCACCTCTCGATGTGATTATTCCAACTCACTCCTGGCTGATCTCCCACATTCTACTCTCTGTAAACTTGATGTTCATCCAAAACTCTGCTGCCCGTGCCCTAATTCCCTGTTCACCTATCACTGACCTACATTTACTCCTGATTTAGCAATGTTTCTATTTCAAATTTCTCCACCTTGTTTGCCCTCCATGACATCGCCCCCACCCTATATCTGTAATATCTTCCAGCCCCACAACCCTTAAATATATCTGCACTCCTCTCCTGCAGCCCTCTTGTGTGTCCCTGATTTTAATTACTTCACCATTGGAAGCTGCACCTTCGGTTGTCTAGGCCCCAAGCTCTAGAATAATCTTCCTACAGATCTCTACCGCTCCGCCTCTCCACTCACTTTCCTTCCTTAAGACACTCCTTGAAACCTACCTCTTTAACCGAGCTGTTGGTCATCTGACCCAATATCTTTATAAATGGTTCCGAGTCATACATTGTTTCATAATGCTCCTGTGAATCATTTTCGGATGTTTTATGACAAAGGCACTATATAAAATGAGTTGCTGTTGTTGATGTTTGCTGGACTTTTTTCTTTTTTGCATTTGCATATCCGTGCTGCTAGCCTGTTATTATCCCATGTTTTTACGTGTAATGAATACTATTCTCCTGCTTGTGAACGCCAGAAATTTCCCCACCAGCGAGGTTAGACTGATTGTTCAGTAATTACAGTGTTTACTCCATCTGTCCCTTTTTAAACAGGGAGTAACAATTACAACCCTCCAGTCCCTTCTCATAACTCCCATAGCCAAGGAGGATTGAAAGGTTCTGGCCAGTGCATCTGCTATTGCCACCTTTCCATCCCTCAGCAACCCTCACACGTCCAATCCAGACCAGGTAAATGTTCTCCTTCATTGTGGTGCAAAAAGTGTTGGATTGAAAGAGGTTAACTGAACCTATTTGTTCAGTGACTGTAATTAATGCCTGTCCCCATGGATGCTACTTGTGTCACTGGAGGGTTTCCCCCTTCTATCAATAGAGGGACTTCTTTCAATGTGTCACCGCACAATATCAGCGGGAGTATCATCCGGGGCACAAACAGTGATCAGTGGCTACAGAGAGACGGAGGGAATAGATCAGAATCTGAGAACAATAGATTGCAATGTTACAACAATGGATCATAATCTGAACAATAGATTGGAATGTTCCAACAATGGGTCAGAATCTGAGAACAATAGATTGGAATGTTACAACAATGGGTCAGAATCTGAGAACAATAGATTGGAATGTTACAACAATGGGTCAGAATCTGAGAACAATGGATTGGAATGTTACAACAATGGGTCAGAATCTGAGAACAATAGATTGGAATGTTACTACAATGGGTCAGAATCTGAGAACAATAGATTGGAATATTCCAACAATGAACAAAGAACAGTGTTCGCGGGAATGAATCTAGAACAATCACTTGACACTCAGGTCTGCTCCAATGTCAAACAGTTTATTTTGTTATGCCGGCGGGGAGCAGGTTACTGGGCTGTCCAGATGCCTCTCCATTGAACAAAGGAAAATCATCCATACTTATACATTTTCAAACAGTTACTCAGCCCATCCCGGCCGGACATGGTCCAATCACAACGATTATCGATTATATACATTGATTATTAGAGCCAATAGAAGCGGTTACTAGGCATAGAGGGGCTGCATGAACGGCCCACACACAGATAGGGGATTATTCATGATGTTTTCCATACCCCATTATCTTCATCTCGTTACCGGCCCATACACAGATAGGGGATTATTCATGATGTTTTCCATACCCCCTTATCTTCATGTCGTTACCGGCCCATACATAAACAGGGGATTATTCATGATGTTTTCAGCTCTTTACAGGCTAGCACCTTTGTCAGCATTCCACAAGGGCATCTGCTTTTCATTTTAATTAGCCTTTTGTTTGAGAATGGATTACTCAGCTCCTGTGGAATGTGGCCAAGTTAACTGAGCCCCATGGTTCTTTGCAACCTCCTCACTGTTCACTAATATTATATGGTACTGGTTACTCAAATAATAATTAAACATTATGATATTTATGGCAGGTGCCTCTGCGCTTGGGAATACCCTACAACAAACAGGAACAGGCCATTCGGCCCTTCAAGCCTGCGCCGATCTTGATGCCTGTCTGAACTAACACTTTCTGCACTTCCGGGGCCCATATCCCTCTATTCCCTTCCTATTCATGTATTTGTCAAGATTTCTCTTAAACGTCGCTATCGTATCTGCTTCCACCACCTCCCCTGGCAGCAAGTTCCAGGCACTCACCACCCTCTGTGTAAAAAAACCTGCCTCGCACATCACCTCTAACCTTTGCCCCTGGCACCTTAAACCTATGTCCCCTAGTAACTGACTCTTCCACCCTGGGAAAAAGCTTCTGACTATCCACTCTGTCCATGCTGCTCATAACTTTGTAAACCTCTATCATGTCGCACCTCCACCTCCGTCGTTCCAGTGAAAACAATCCGAGTTTTTCCAACCTCTCCTCATAGCTAAGGCCGTCCAGACCAGGCAACATCCTGGTAAACCTCCTCCGTACCCTCTCCAAAGCCTCCACGTCCTTCTGGTAGTGTGGCGACCAGAATTGTACACAATATTCTAAGTGTGGCCTAACTAAGGTTCTGTACAGCTGCAACATGACTTGCCAATTTTTATACTCTATGCCCCGAACGATGAAAGCAAGCATGCCGTATGCCTTCTTGACTACCTTATCCACCTGCGTTGCCACTTTCAGTGACCTGTGGACCTGTACGCCCAGATCTTTTTGCCTGTCAATACTCCTAAGGGTTCTGCCATTTACTGTATACCTTCCACCTGCATTAGACCTTCCAAAATGCATTATCTCACATTTGTCTGGATTAAACTCCATCTGCCATTTCTCCGCCCAAGTCTCCAACCGATCTATATCCTGTTGTATCTTCTGACAATCCTCATCATTATCCGCAACTCCACCAACCTTTGTGTCGTCCACAAACTTACTAATCAGACCAGCTACATTTTCCACCAAATCATTTATACATACTACAAACAGCAAAGGTCCCAGCACTGATCCCTGCGGAACACCACTAGTCACATTCCTCCATTCAGAAAAACACCCAACCACTGTTACCCTCTGTCTTCTATGACTGAGCCAGTTCTGTATCCATCTTGCCAACTCACCTCTGATCCCGTGTGACTTCACCTTTTGCACCGGTTTGCCATGCGGGACCTTGTCAAAGGCTTTACTAAAGTTCATATAGACAACATCCACCACCCCTCCCTCATCAATCATCTTCGTCACTTCTTCAAAAAACTCAATCAAATTAGTAAGACACGACCACCCCTTTACAAAACCATGCTGTCTCTGGCTAATAAGTTCATTTGTTTCCAAATGGGAGTAAATCCTGTCCCGAATAATCCTCTCTAATAGTTTCCCTACCACTGTCGTAAGGCTCACCGGCCTGTAATTTCCTGGATTATCCTTGCCACCCTTCTTAAACAAAGGAACAACATTGGCTATTCTCCAGTCCTCTGGGTCCTCACCTGTATCCAATGAGGATGCAAAGATTACTGTCAAGGCCCCAGCAATTTCTTCCCTTGCCTCCCTCAATTCTAGGGTTGATCCCATCAGGCCCTGGGGACTTATCTACCTTAATGCTTTGCAAGACACCCAACACCTCCTCCTTTTGATAATGAGATGACTGAAACTATCTGCACTCCCTTCCCTAGGCTCATCATCCACCAAGTCCTTCTCCTTGGTGAACACTGATGCAAAGTACTCATTTAGCACCTCACCCATTTCCTCTGGCTCCACACATAGATTCCCATCTCTGTCCTCGAGTGGGCCAACCCTTTCCCTGGTTACCCTCTTGCTCTTTATATATGTATAAAAAGCCTTGGGATTTTCCTTAATGAGTCAGATACTGAACGTTATATTGGAATGTTAAAACAATGGTTCTGAGTCTGAGAACAATAGATTGGAATGTTCCAACAATGGGTCAGATACTGTGAACGTTAGATTGGAATGTTCCAACAATGGGTCAGAATCTGTGAACGTTAGATTGGAATGTCAGAACAGTGGACAGGAGTTTTTTTCTCGGATCTTTTCATTATTTCTATGTATGATTGACTATCTTTGGCCTCTCGGATATATTGGGCACTGACGGTTATTCAATACATTTACTATCCCATTCTGGCTGTTATTGGTGTCTCTGGCAAGTCCCTCTGCCTCGCCATTAATTCTATCAACCATGTTTAACTAAATTACTGTTCTTGTCATTTACTCTGTCCTACTTTTTCCTGTTATCCCTGATGAATATCTCCAGCTATTAGCTCTCTCAACCATTGCTAACTATATTGCAGGTCTTGTAATTTACTCTCTCATCTTTGCTGCTGTCGCTGTCTCTATTTCCAGCTATAAGATCTGTAAACGTTGGTTCACTCAAATACAGTTCTTGCAATTTGAATTATGGGAAGACAAAACCATTGTCATTGGTCTCCATTATAAATTCCGTCCACTATCCCAGATCCACTTACCCTGTCCTGGGCAATGTCTGAGGCTCAACCAGACAGTTCTATTTCTGTGTTCTATTTATAACTGAGCTGAGTTCATCTCCTATTCTCTCCATCACCAACCCTGCCTACTACCATCTCTGTAATATCACCCAGCTCCTATTCAGTCCTTCTGCTGCATAGACCCTCATCGGTGCTTTTGTTAAAACACAGTTGATTATTCCAATTCTATCCTGGTCACTCTCCCAGTTATAGACCTCCATAAACCAGAGCCTACCCAGAATTCTGCTGCCTGTATCCTAACTCACACCAAATCGAGATCACCCATCACCCCTGTGTTCACTGATCTACATTGGCTTCCAGTCTGACAGCACCTTAATTTTAATAATCTCGTTCTTGTGTTTGAATCCCTCCATTGCCTCACCCCTCCAATTCGTCCCATTACTTCATATCTTTCGCCTTTAACACGTTTTTTAAAAAATGTTCCTTTTAAAGTGAATTCTTTCCCTCTGTATCTACCCCTGACCATGATTTTCTGCTCTACAGGGCCACTGGGCCAAATGCCACGGAAGCTTGGATCCATAAAATGATGCAATCTGAGCTGCTGTCCGCTTCCAGCATGGCCTGTACAGTCGCCAATTCTGAGCAGGGCTCCAGCCTGGATGTACCATGTGTACGTCTGTAGCAGGAAGTGGCTTCAATGCACCATTCCAGTAGCTTTGATGTATGCCTTTGTTGGTGTGTGAGCATGCCCAGTACATCATGTTGGTGAATGTCCACTATCTTGACAGCAGCCCCTTTACCTTCATTCTGAAGCAGTCAGCTGTTCCCACCATCTTCAGTTCTCCATGCAAAACCAGAAGGTGGCTCATCGGAGATAACGTAAAACCCCTTCTGGAGACAGCTCATGTTTCTACATCCCAAACCACCTCCCGTCGCCAACCAACCTCACGCGATTTACATGTGTATAACGTGAGCAATGAAGTCACCAGGAACATGGTGGAATAGACCATTCGTTTGTTGAAGCAATGCTTCCAATGCCTGAACCGCTCGGGTGTGGGGGGTGGGGGGTGGGGGGGGGGTGCCTTCCACTACACACTGGAGCGGTGCCCAAGTTCAATGTGTTCTGCTGCACCCTTCATATCATCACCCTGATTAGGACACAGGCATTGGCACCAGGAATCCGGAGGCCACCTCAGGAGGAGGAAGCAGGGAGGGTATTTCCTGGATGCCTTCCACAGAGACTTGCTGACTGCTCCTATACAGTGCTACCCCAGTGGCTGTAGCTTTTTATATTCATTCATGGAATGTGGGTATCGCTGACTAGGCCAGAATTTATTGTCCATCGTTAGTTGCCCTTGAGAAGGTGATAGTGAGCTGCCTTCTTGGACCACTGCAGTCCATGTAGGGTAGGCGCACCCACAGTGCTGTTAGGAAGGAAGTTCCAGGATTTTGCCACAGCGAAAGTGAAGGGATGGTGATATATTTCCAAGTCACGATGGTGTGTGACTTGGAGGGAAATGTGCAAGTGGTGGTGTTCCCATGCATCTGCTGCCGTTTTCCTTTGAGGTGGTGGAGGTCGCGAATTTGGAAGGTGCTGTCTAAGGAGGCTTGGTGAGTCGCTGCTGGTCATCTTGTAGATGGTACACACTGATGTCACTGTGACTGGTGCTGGAGTCATGGAGTCATTTATGGTACAGATTGAGACCATGCTGGCTCTCTGCAGAGTAATCCAGTCAGGCCCATTCCCCCACTCAATCCCTCTGTTCCTGCAAGTTTCTTTCCTTCAACTGTCCATCCAGTTTCTTCTGGAAATCATTGATCATCTCTACTTCCACCACCATTGTGGGTACTGAGTTCCAGCTCATTACAAATCACTGCGTAGAACAAAAAACAAGTTCTTGTTCAGATTCCCCCTGCATTTCTTGTCAAATCTTTCAATCTGTGTCTCTAGTCCTTGTACTATTCGTTAATACGGACAGTTTTCCTTTTCTAATTTATCAAAGCCTGTCATAATCTAGTACACCTCGATTAAATCACCCTTCAATCTCCTTTGTTCCCCTTCGAACAAAGGCACATTTTCCAATCTTACCTTGTAACTAATCCTCCTCCCCCTTCCCTAGATCCATTCTGGTAAACCTCCTCTGTACCCTCTCAAGGAGACTCACACCCTTCCCAAAGTGTGCTGACCAGAACTGGACGCTATATTACATTTGGAGCCTAACCACTGTTCTATAAATGTTCAGCATAACTTCCCTGCTTTAGTACTCAATGCCTCTGTTTTAAACCCAAATCCCATTTGCTTTGCTGTCAATTGTCAATATGTCCTGTTATCTTCACAGATTAATCCACCCGCAGGTTTCTCTGTTCCTCAACACTCTTTAGAACTGTGATATTAGTCAATACAGCTATTCTATTCCGACTGACAAAATGCATCACCTCACACTCCTCTCTATTAAATTCCATCTGTCAGTTGTCTGCCTATCAGTGTCCTGTTGCAGGTGGTTCATATCATCCTCACTCTTTGCTCTTCCTCCAAATTTGGTGTCATCGGAACATTTTGAGATTGTACTCATGGGACAATGGCCGCCCTGCGTTCCATCCCACCCCAATCCCTCAACCCAAACCTTCTGATTGTTTTTATTCTTTCATGGATTTGTGTCTCACTGTCAAGACTAGCATGTTCTGCCCATCCCGATTTGCCTTTGAACTGAGTGGCTTGCTCGGCCTTTTCAGAGTGCAGTTAAGAGTCAACCACATTGCTGTGGGTCTGGAGTCGCATGTAGTCCAGACCAGGTAAGGACAGCAGATTTCCTTCCCTAAAGGATATTCATGAAGCAGATGGTTTTATACTTTCCAATGATAACCCAAAACTGCCAGCTTCCCAGTCACAGCAGCTCCAGGAGACTGAGAGAGAGCAGCAGCACAGCACTGATGGTGAAGTCCCATCACTAGGTCTGATACTCACAGTCAGCAGCTCAAATATTAACACTGCGTGTACCTTCGAGGCTGGTGTAGAGCCGGAATCTGCACGTGGTGAGTCATAGTATCATAGGATTGTTGGAGCACAGAAGGAGGCCATTCGTCCCTTTGTGTCCGTGCTGGATCTCTGTGAAAATCAAGCAGCTCCTCCCACTGCCCCTGCCTTTTCCCAAAGACATTTTTTTTATCTTCAGATAATTATCCAATTACCTTTTGAAAATTACGTTTGAATTTGCCTCCACCACACTCTCAGGCAGGTCATTCCAGATTCTAACCACTCACTGTGTTTATCCTCATGTCACCTTTAGTTCTTCTACCAATCACCTTAAATCAGTGTCCTCTGGTCTTGATCCATCCACCAATGGGAACAGTTTCTCTCTATCCACCCTGTCCAAACCCCACATCATTTAAAACTCTTCTGTCAAATCTCATCTTCACCTTTTCTTCAAGCAGAACAGCCCCAGCTTCCCCAATCTATCTGTATAACGGAATTCCTCATCCCTGGAACCATTCCCGTAAATCTTTGCTGCGCCCTCTCTAATTCCTTTGCAACCTTCCTGAACTGAGGTGTCTAGGCCTGGACACAATACTCCAGTTGAGACTGAGGCTGTGTTTTATAACGTTTCATCATAACATCCTTGCTATTGTACTCTCTGTCTCTGTTTATTAAAGCCAGGATTCTGCATGCCTCACTAACTGCTTTCTCAACCTGCCTGCCACCTCCAACAATAGGATCACGTATACCCCTCAGGTCTCTCTGCTCCTGCATACCCATTAGAATTTGATCCTTTATTTTCACTTGCTTCTTCACGGTCTTGCTACCAAAACGAAACACTTCACATGTCTCCACATTAAATTTCATCTGCAATGTGTCCTCCCATTCTACCTGCCTGTCTCTGTCCTCTTGAAGTCTATCATATCCTCCTCTCTGTTCACAATAATGCCGAGTCTTCTGTCAGCTGCAAATTTTGAAATTGTTCCCTCTAGACTGAAATACAGGTCATTAATGTAGATCAAGAACAACAGTGGCCCTATCCTGACCCCTGGGGAACACCACTATAAACGTTCCTTCAATCTGAGAAATAACTGTTCACCATTACTCTCCATTTAACATGTCTCCAATTTCAGCATTCACAGCCAACAGCAGCAGCCTCCTGTGATTCAGTGCAGCTTCCTTTTTAAGAGGGACAGACTGCCTTAAAGAGCTGAATTCTGGCTGCAAAATGAGCCATCCACACACACAGTTAAGCCCCTGTTAAGTGTGCAGACAGACGGCAGCGTGGGTCACCCTGGGCGGCATGTAGATTTCATGGAAATGTTGAGGCCGCAGGAAGTTTGTGTGTCACCTGCCTCAACAAGAACGGGCACGGGAAGATCATGAACCATCTGCCCAAAAAAAGACACAAATCTGATTTTGTCACTCTTTCTAGTTCCCTTTCACTATTTCACCTTCTCTCTCTCTCTCTGTCTCTCTCTCTCTTCGCTCTCTGTGTCTCTTGCTCATAAAATCAGAGATTGCTGCAGCACAGAAGGAGGATATTGGGCCCATTGTGTGAGTGCTGTCTCTTTGAAAGAGTTATCCAGTTAGTTCCTCTCCCCTCCTCTTTCCCCAGACTCCTGCTTTGTTTCCCTTTCAAGTATTTGTTAAATTCCCTTTTGAAATATATTATTGAATCTGCTTCCACCATGTTTTCAGGCAGTGAATTCCAGATCCCAACAACTCGCTGTGCAAGAAAATTCTCCTCATTTCACCTCTGGTTCTTTGTCAATTACCTTCAATCCGTGTCTTAATACTGCACTTTCTGACACTGGAAACAGTTTCACATTAATTACCCAATCAAAACCGATCTATATCCTGCTGTATCCTCTGACAATATTCATCACTATCCGCAACTCCGCCAACCTTTGTGTCATCTGCAAACTTACTAATCAGACCAGCTACATTTTCCTCCAAATCATTTATATATACTACAAATAGCAAAGGTCCCAGCACGGATCCCTGCGGAACACCACTAGTCACATTCCTCCATTCAGAAAAGCGCCCATCCACTGATACCCTCTGTCTTCTATGACTGAGCCAGCTCTGTATCCATCTTGCCAGCTTATCTCTGATCCCGTATGACTTCACCTTTTGTATAAGTCTGCCATGAGGGACCTTGTCAAAGGCTTTACTGAAGTCCATGTAGACAACATCCACTGCCCTTCCTCCATCAATCATCTTCGTCAATTCCTCAAAAAACTCAATCAAGTTAGTGAGACACGATCTCCCCTTCACAATACCATGCTGTCTCTCGCTAATAAGTCCATTTGTTTCCAAATGGGAGTAAATCCTGTACCGAAGAATCCTCTCCAATAATTTCCCTGCCACTGACGTACGGCTCACCGGCCTGTAATTTTCCTGGATTATCCTAGCTACCCTTCTTAAACAAAGGAAGATCATTGGCTGTTCTCCATTCCTCTGGGACATCGCCTGTAGCCATTGAGGATACAAAGATTTCTGTCAACGCCCCAGAAATTTCCTCCTCTGGGGTAGATTCCATCAGGCCCTGGGGACTAATCTACATTAATGTTTTCCAAGACGCCCAACACCTCCTCCTTTGTGATTTCGACACGACCCAGTCTATCTACACTCCCTTCCCTAAACTCATCATCCACCAAGTCCATCTCTTTGGTGAATACTGAGGCAAAGTATTCATTTAGTCCCTCACCCATTTCCTCTGGCTCCACACATAGATTATCTCCTCTGTCCTTGAGTGGGCCAATCCTTTCCCTTGCTACCCTCTTGTTCTTCATATACGGATAAAAAGCCTTCGGATTTTCCTTAATCCTGTTTGCCAATGACTTATCATAATTTCTTTTAGCCTTCCTGACTCCTTGCTTAAGTTCCTTCCTACTTTCTTTATATTCCTCAAGGGCTTCGTCTGTTCCCAGCCTTCTAGCCCTTATGAATGCTTCCTTTTTGTTTTTTGACTAATCTCACTATATCCCTCGTTATCCAAGGTTCCCGAAACTTGCCAAACTTATCCTTCATCCCCACAGGAACATGCCGGTCCTGGATTCTGATCAACTGACGTTTGAAAGACTCCCACATGTCAGATGTTGATTTACCGTCAAACAGCCACCCCCAATCAAAATTCTTCAGTTCCTGCCTAATATTGTTATAATTAGCCTTCCCCCAATTTATCACCTTCACCCGAGGACTACTCTTATCCTTATGCACAAGTACCTTAAACCTTATGGAATTATGATCACTGATCCCGAAATTCTCCCCTACGGAGACTTCGACCACCTGGCCAGGCTCTTTCCCCAATACCAGGTCCAGTACGACCCCATCCCTAGTTGGACTATCTCCATATTGTTTCAAGAAGCCCTCCTGGATGCCCCTTACACATTCTGCCCCATCCAAGCCCCTAGCACTGAGTGAGTCTCAGTCAATATAGGGGAAGTTAAAATCAGCCATCACAACAACCCTGTGACCTTTACATCCTTACAAAATCTGTCTACCTATCTGCTCCTCTATCGCCTGCTGGCTTTTGGGAGGCCTGTAGTAAACCGCCAACATCGTGAATGCACCCGTCCTATTCCTGAGCTGTAACAATATTGTCTCGCTGCATGACCCCTCCGAGGTGTCCTCCCGCAGTACAGCTGTGATATTCTCCTTAACCAGTAAAGCAACACCCCCACCCCTTTCACTTCCCCTCTATCCCGCCTGAATTTCTAAATCCCGGAACATGCAGCTACCAATCCTGTCCTTCCCTCAACCAAATCTCTGTAACAGCAACAACATCATAGTTCCAAGTACTAATCCAAGATCTAAGTTCATCTGCCTTACCTGTTATACTTCTCACATCAAAACAAATGCACTTCAGACCACCAGTCCCGCTGAACTTAGCAACATCTCCCTGCCTGCTCTTCCTCTCAGTCTTACTGGCCTTACTCACTAGTTACGCTCAGTTATTTCACTTGCTAACCTACTGCTCCTGTTCCCACCCCCCGCCACACTAGTTTAAACCCTACCGAGTAACGCAGATTTGTTCCTCCACGTCCTTCCCACCAGCTGGTGACCTATAGACAACAAGAAGCAATGTAACTGCAACTTTTTTGCTCCTTCGCTCCACCCATTTAGATTCTGTCCCTGACCCACTCCCCCCTCCCCCCGCCTGGGACATTCTCTCTCTCCAGCGCTATAATATTCTCCTTAATCAATACCACCACCCCTATTGCTATTCTTCCTTCTATCATTCCTGAATACCTTGTATCCAGGAATATTTAACACCCAGTCCTGCCTTTCTTTGGACCAGGTCTCTGTTGTAGCCACAACACCATATTTCCACATGGCAATCTGCACCTATACCTCACCAGTCTTATTCACCACACTCCATGCTTTCACATACATGCACACCAACCCTCACGTAAATGTTATTACTTTCTCCCATTCTCTAACCCCACCTAATAACATTCTGAACCCTGCTGTAGTGCTATCCAACTCTTCCCGTATTCTGTGCACCTTGGAATTCCCATCTGATGTTTTCTCCTGGTTCCCATACACCTGCCAATTTAGTTTAAACCCTCTGCAATAGCACGAACAAATCGCCCCTCAAGGGAATTAGTCTTCTGCTCTGTTCTGGTGTAAATCGTCCAGCCTGTACAGATCCCACATTCTCCATAACTGGTCCCAGTGTCCAGGAATCTAAACCTCCCCGCTTCTGCAGCATCCTTCCAGCCACACATCCATCTGTACTATCCACCTATGTCTCTACTCACTCGCATGGTGTACTGAGAGTAATCCGGAGATTACGTCTTTGAAGTCTTGCTTGCTAACTTCTTTCCCAGCTCCCTGAATTCTGACTGCAGGACAACCTCCCTCTTTCTGCCTCTGTCGTTGCTTCTTATGTGAACCACGACTGCTGGCTGTTCACCCTCCACCTTCAGGATGCTCTGCAGCCGCTGGATGATATCCTTGACCCTGACCCCAGGGAGGGAACACACCATCATGGATACACATCTGCGGCCTCAGAAACCATTATCTATCGAATTTCCTATCACGATCAACATTCCAGTCTTCCCTGTAAACCCGCCCCCCCCCTCTTCCCCCAGTACAGCTGAGACAGCCCTGGTACCATGGCCTTGCCTGTGGCTGCAGTCTCCAGATGAACCATCAGTATTGAATACTGGTTGGAGAGTGAGATGCACTCAGGAGTCTCCTGTGCTACCTGCTGATTCTTCTTGACGTGCTCTCCACAAATTACTCAACCTCACATATATACGACAGTGACATCCATGGTCCCACCATCTGCAGCTTGTACATCATCCCAGAGAGCAGGATGAGGGGGAGGTGAGAGTTAAGAAGGGACATAAGGCAGGAACATAACATCATCCTGAATGCTCTCGCTGATGCCGAATGCTACGGCCTCTGTCACAGCCAGTCCCATGATGTGGAGAATCATCTCCTCCCTCAGGCTCAGGGGTGAAGGAATGCCTGGTCCTCGCTGGTTCACTGCTGCTCCCTGTGATTATGGGCCACCTTGTCCTGTAAGAGAGAGGGCAAAATGCCAGTGATTGTGTTGCACTGTGTTTGTGTGATGTGCCTGCCATAGTTGAATAGCTGGAGGTATGTGGAGGCACTGAGAGGTGGGTGTGAGGCTGGTATTAGTGGAAGGTGTGTGAGGGTGAGCTGGGCTATGTGAGGTGTGAGTCCTGAGTGTTAGGGACTGCTGATGGGTCAGTGATGGGGGTGTGGTACATTGAGCAGTGTGAGAGGTTGGTGGTGTTGGGGGTAGGAGATGCCTTTCGGAGATGAATTCACTGACATTGACCACCCGAGTGAGCTCATTAAACTTCTTCTGGATCTTCTGCCAGGTCGTCGGGGCCAGACTTCTTGCATTGACCTCCCTGACCACCTGCTCCCATTCCCTTCGGAGGGCGTTCCTTGAGGGTCTCCATCCCACCCCACAGAAGTATGGCCTCTCTCCTCCTGTCACCCACCATGACTAAGGCCTCCAGCACTACATTCGTGATCCGCAGAGCCCTCTCTCTGTCCTAGTATCCCATTTACCTTGTCTACAATTGCAGCATTCACAGTCAGCAGCAGCAGGCTCCTGTGATTCAGTGCAACATCCCTTTAAGAGGGAAGAACTACCTTTAAGAGCGGAATCCTGGCAAACATCTGCCAGACCCACACACTCAGGTCCCTCTTCAGCGTGCAGACAGACAGCAGCGCAGTCATGCTCAGGAGCATGTAGAATTCGTGGAAATGTGGAGGCAGCAGGACGTTTGTATGTCACCTGTCAGAATAGGAATGGGTACGGGAAGATCATAACCCCTCTGCCCAAAAGGTGATGCAAACCTGATTTTCTCACTCTTTCTATTTCTCTTTCCCTCTTTCACACTGTTTCTCTCTCTCTCTCTATCTTTCTCCCTCTCTCTTCTCTCTCTGTCAGTTGTTCATAGAATCAGAGATTGATGCAGCATAGAAGGAGGATATTCGGCCCTTTGTCTCAGTGCTGTCTCTTTGAAAGAGCTGTTTAATTCGTTCCTCTCCCCTCCTCTTTCCCCAGATTCCTGTTTATTTTCTTTTTCCTTTTCAAGTATTTGTTAAATTCCCTTTTGAAAGATATTATTGAATCTGCTTCCACCATGTTTTCTGGCAGTGAATTCCAGATCCCAACAACTTGCTGTGTAAGAAAATTCTCCTCATTTCACCTTTGGTTCTTTGTCAATTACGTTCAATCTGTGTCTTCTTAATACTGAACTTCCTGACACTGGAAACAGTTTCACATTAATTACCCTATCAAAACCCTTCATGATTCTGAATTCTATTTGAATTCTCCCCTTACCATTCACTGCTGTAAAGAGAACAATCCCAGCTTTTCCAATCTCTCCATGTCACTGAATTCCCAGATCCCTGGTACCATTCTAGTAAATCACCTCAGTATCTTCACTGAGTCCTTGACATCCTTACCAAAGTGTGGTGATCAGAATTGGACACAATTCTCCAGCTTGGACCTAACCAATGATGTATAAAAATCAGCATTTCCTCCTGAGTTTTATTACTCTTTGCCTCTCTCTCTAACACCAAGGACACTACTTGTTACCTTCAAAGATCTCTGTGTGTACACCCCAGGTCTCTCTAACCCTGCACCTACTTCAAATGGTACCATTTCGTTTATATTGTTCCTCCACATACTTCCTACCCAAATGTCTCACTTCACACTTCACTTTGTTAAATTACATCTGCCATGTTCCTGCCCATTTCACCAGTCAGTCTCTGTCTTCCTCAAGTCTGCGACTATCCTTCACACTGTTTATTAACATTTCTGAGCTTCCGTCCATCTGAAAACTTTGACATTATCCCCTCTGTACATAAGCCCATTGCATTAACATACAGCAACTGTGATCCCAACAGTGACCCTGTGGGAACCCCACTGTGTACTTCCGTGTAGACTGAACAATAACCATTCTCCACCACTCTCTGCTTTCTGTCACATAGCTAATTTCCTGCATGCTGCCATTGAAATTTTTTTTTAAACTTCCATTTATGTAGCGCCTTCATGATCACTGCATGTCCCAAAGCGATTTACAATCACTGAGTACTGATTAAACCCTAGTCACTATTGTAATGTAGGAAAGATGGCAGAAAAGTTCCACACAGCAAGATCCCACAAGCAGCAATGTGATAATGATCAGATCTTTAACATCCACCTGGGAGGGCAGATGTTGGTTTAATGTTTCATTCGACAGACGGCACATCTCACAGTGCAATACTCCCTCAGTAATGTCACTGCAGTGTCAGCCTTGATTCTTGTGATCAAGTCCTGCAGTGACACTTGATCCTAGAAGCTTGTGACTGAAAGGGGAGAGAGCGACAAACTGAGCCACGGCTGACATTGGTCCTTTAATCCTATGTGTTTCTAACTTGGTAACACGGCTGTTATGTGGTACTTTATCAAATGCCTGTTTAAAGGATAGGAATATTAGGAAAGTGGAGGCAAGAACAATCATAGAAACATAGAATAGCATTGCACTGAAGAAGGCCATTTGGTCCAACATGTCAGTGCTGGCCCTTTTGAAGATCTTCCCGTTCGTCCCACACCCTGGCTCTTTTTTTTATTCATTCATGGGATTTGGGCATCACTGGCTTGGCCAGCATTTATTGCCCTTGAGAAGGTGATGGTGAGCTGCCTTCTTCAACCGCTACAGTCCATTTGGAGTAGGTAGACCCACAGTGCTGTGAGGAAGGGATTTTGACCCAGCGACAGTGAAGGAAGAGCGATATAGTTCCAAGTCAGGATGGTGTGTGACTTGAAAGGGAACTTGAGGGTGGTGATGTTCCCATGTATTTGCTGCCCTTGTCCTTCTAGTTGGTAGAGGTCGTGGGTTTGGAAGGTGCTGTCGAAGGAGCCTTGGTGCATCGCTGTAGTGCATCTTGTAGATGGTACACACTGCTGCTACTGTGCGTCGGTGGTGAAGGGAGTGAATGTTTGTAGATGGGGTGGCAATCAAGCGGGCTGCTTTGTCCTGGATGGTGTCGAGCTTCTTGTGTTGTAGGAGCTGCACCGATTCAGGCAAATGGAGAGTATTTCACCACACCCCGGACTTGTGCCTTGTAGATGGTGGACAGGCTTTTTGGATTCAGGAGGTGAGTTACTTGCCTCAGGATTCCTAGCCTCTGACATGCTCTTGTAGCCACGGTAATTATATGGGTACTCCAGTTCAGTTTCTGGTCAACGGTAGCCCCTCGGATGTTGATAGTGGGGGATTCAGCGATGGTTATGCCATTGAATATCAAGGGGAGATGGTTAGATTCTCTCTCGTTGGAGATGGTCATTGCCTGGCACTTGTGTGGCACGAATGTTACTTGCCACTTATCAGCCCAAGCCTGGATGTTGTCCAAGTCTTGCTGCATTTCTGCACGGACTGCTTCAGTATCTGAGGAGTCAGGAATGGTGCTGAACATTGTGCAATCATGAGTGAACATCCCCACTTCTGACCTTATTATTGAAGGTAGGTCATTGATGAAGCAGCGGAAAATGGTTGGGCCTGGGACACTACCCTGAGGAACTCCTGCAGTGATGCCCTGGAGCTCAGATGATTGTCCTCCAACAACCACAACCATCTTCCTTTGCACTAGGTATGACTCCAGCCAGCGGAGGGTTTGAGATAATGAGGTAATGAGATCAGGAGCTGAGTGGCTCTAGCAGAACCTAAACTGAGCGTCACTGAGCAGGTTATTGCTAAGCAAGTGTTGTTTGATAGCACTGTCGGTGACACCTTACATCACTTTACTGATGATTGAGAGTAGGCTGATGGGGCGGTAACTGGCCGGGTTGGACTTGTCCTGCTTTTTGTCTGCAGGACATACCTGGGCAATTTTCCACATTGCCAGGTTGCTGCCAGTGTTGTAGCTGTACTGGAACAGCTTGGCTAGGGGCGTGGCAAGTTCTGGAGCACAGGTCTTCAGTACTATTTCCGGAATATTGGCAGGGCCCATAGCGTTTGCAGTATCCAAAGCCTTCAGTCGTTTCTTGATATCACGTTGAGTGAATCGAACCCTGAGAAACAGTACTGTCTACTCCCCTCCACTTCCAGTCTGAACAATGACTGTTCACCACTTCTCTCTGCTTCCTGTCCCTGAGTCACTGTCATATCCACACCATCACTGTCACATTAATCCATGTCTTCCATTTCTCATAACAAGTCTATGAAATGTTATTTGTTTACAGGCCTTTTGAAAATCTATATACATAAATGGATATACACGAGTAGGGGCGGAACATGTTGGTATGGTTCTTCATGAATACTTTGTATCTGTCTTCACAAAATGGGGGGACGATGCAGATATTGTGGTTAAGGAGGAGGAGTGTGAATTATTGGATGTGATATACATAAGGAGAGAGGAAGAATTAATGGGATTAGCATCCTTGAAAGTTGATCCATCACCAGGGCCAGTTGAAATGTATCCTAGGCTGCTAAAAGAGGTGAGAAAGGAAATAGCAGAGGGTCTGACCATCATTTTCCAGTCCGCACTGGATACAGTGTAGTGCCAGAGGATTGATGAACTGTTTAAATAGTACCTCTTTAAAAAGGGAGCAAGGGATAGACCGAATAATTGCAGGCCAGTCAGTCTAACCTCAGTAGTGGGCACATTATTGGAACCTATTCTGAGGCAGGATCACGTGTCACTTAGAAAGTCACAGGTTAGTCACGGATAGTGAGCATGGATTTGATAAGGGAAGATATTGTTTGACCAAATTGATTGAATTTTTTGAAGAAGTAGCAAGGATGATAGATGAGGGTAGTGCAGTTGATATGGTCTACATAGATATTGGCAAGGCTTTTGTCAAGATCCCATGTGGCATACCAGTTAAACAAATAAAATCCCATGGAATCCAGGGAAATTCAGCAAGCTGGATACAAAATTGTCTCAGTGACAGGAAACAAAGGGTGATTGTTGACGGGTGTTTCACTGACTTGAGGCCTGTTTCCAGTGGCGTTCCACAGGGCTCAGTACTGGGTCCCCAGCTTTTTTGTAGTATATATTAATGATTTGAACGTAAATGTAGGGGGCATGATCAAGATGTTTCCAGATGGTACACAGATTGGTCTTGCAGTAGATAGCGAGGAGGATAGCTGTATGCTGCAGGAAGAAATTGATGAGAGAAAAGTGACAAATAGAATTCAACCTGGATAAGTGTAAGGTGATGCAATTGAGGAGGTCAAAAAAGGCAAAGGGATAGACGATTAATAGGAAAACACTGAGAAGTGTAGAGGAAGTGAGGGACCTTGGAGTCAATGTCCACTGATCCCTGAAGTTAGCAGGTCAGGTCGATAAGGTGGTTAAGAAGGCATATGGAATCCTTTCCTTTATTAGCTGAGGTATAGAATACAAGAGCAGGGAGGTTATGCTGGAACTGTATAAATCATTGGTTAGGTCACAACCTGAGTACTGTGTGCAGTTTTGGTTAGCTCATTCACAAAGGATGTAATTTCACGAGAGAGGGTATGGAGGAGATTTATGAGGATGTTGCCCGGACTGGAAAAATGCAGCTATGAATTAAGATTATATAGGCTGGGGTTGTTCTACTTGGAAGAGAGGAGTTGAGGGGAGATCTGATTGAAATGAGCATAATTTTGTGGGGTCTGGATAGAGTGGAGGTGAAGTAGTCTATTCACCTTAGCAGAGAGATCAGTGACTAGGGGGCAGTGACTTAAAGTGCTTGGTAGAAGGATTAGCGGGGAGTTGAGGAAAAACTTGTTCACCCAAAAATACAAAATTGGCTCAGTGGCAGGAAACAAAGGGTAATTGTTATAATAAAAGCAAAATACTGCAGATGCTGGAAATCTGAAGTAAAAACAAGAAATGCTGGAAATACTCAGCAGGTCTGGCAGCATATGTGGAGGGAGAAGCAGAGATGATGTTTCAGGTCAGTGAAGAAGGGTCAGTGACCTGTAACGCTAACTCTGCTTCTCTCTCCACTGATGCTGCCAGACTTGCTGAGTATTTCCAGCATTTCTTATTTTTATGAAAGTGTAATTGTTGACGGGTATTTTACTGACCGGAGGACTGCTTCCATTGGCATTCCACAGGGTTCAGTCCTGGGTCCCCTGTTTTTAGTGAAGTTCTAGAGCTTACTGCCTGTAAGGATAGTTGAGGCAGAATACCTGCACTCATTCAAAAGGAGTCTGGATGTTAAACTCAAGTGCCATAATCTTCAGGGCTATGGATCAAATGCTGGAATGTGGGATGTGAATAGGTGGATCATGTATCGGCCGGCACAGACACAATGGGCCAAGTGGCCTCTTTCTGTGTCTTAAATTTTTTATGATTATATTACATGAAACACGCTATCATCAGTAACACTCACAGTTACGTCCTGAACGAACTCGATCAAGATTATCAGAAATGATTTTCCATTAACCTATCCATGCTACTTGTCATTTATTAACCCATGTTTTTACAAGCAAGATATATTTTTGTGCTGGGTTATGACCTCTAGAAATTTCCAACCACCAACGTGAGACTGATAGTTACAGGGTTTATCCAACCTCTACTTTTTTAAACAGTGTAACATTTACCCTGCAGTCCTCTGGCATCACTCCCATATCCAAGGAGGATTGAAAGATTCTGTCCAGTGCCTCTGTTATTTCCACCATTCCTTCCCTCAGTAACTATCATACATCCCATCCAGACTGGATAAATGTTCTACTTTACTGCGATACAAAATGTGTTGGATTGAAATGTGTTAACTGAACCTGTTTGTTCAGTGACTGTAATTAATGTCAGTCTCCATGGACCCTAATGGTGTCACTGGAGGGTTTCCCTCTTCTATTAAGAAGGGACACCTTTCAATGTGTTATCCGTTAGTGTCAGTGGGCGCATCAACCCCGGCACTAACAGAGATCAGCGGCTGCAGAGAGAGGGAGAGGATAGATCAGAATCTGAACAATAGATTGGAATGTTACAACAATGGGTCAGAATCTGAGAACAATAGATTGGAATGTTACAACAATGGACAGGAGTTTATCCAATTGGTTTGACCTGGTTACTGCGGATTATTATTGGATAACATTAGAATGGCGGATCTTTTATGCTCTGAAGACGATTCAATTTATTTACTATCCCATCCTCGCTACTATTGGTGTCCCTGGTAAGTCTCTGTATCCAACTATTGGATTCATAAACTATATTTCACTGATTTAGTGTTCTTGTCATTTAAATCGTGAGAAGACTGAAACCATTATCTTCAGTTTCTGTCACAAACTCCATTCCCTGTCCATGATCTACATCCCCCTCGCTGGCCATTGTCTGAGGTGGAACCAGGAAGTTTACAACCTCTGGTATCTATTTAATGCTGAGCTGAGTTCATCCCCATATTCTCTCCATCCCCAACCCTGCCAATTGTTATGGCCAGGTGAGGAGGGGTCAAAGTCGCTCGGCTTTATTTGATCACAACAGTGTTTGTCTTTTATAAACGGTGAATATGCTTAACGTCTCAGTGAGTCTTTTACATTTTACCTTTCGTATGATGATGAAGGAATTGATTGGACAGGTTCTCTTGAGTTTAAACATGAAAGAGGTGTGTTTATTATACTTAACAATATAAACCCTATCTAAATAAAATCATTAAAATAAATAGAACACATTTATGCGCACACTCACACAGGAATCACACAGAAATACATTACAGAGTGAGAAGTAAATTTGTGGTTGGATTGGAGTCCAGAATAAATATATTTTTTTAAACTCATTCTGTGAGGTTTGACCATTCCGTCGTCTTCCTGCAGAAGTTGTATCCTTGAAGTCTTTTTCTGGTCAATGTGCAGTTTGTGGCTGGTCCACATGGCTCTGGGAATTCTTTGAGGCACACATGTAGGTGGCTTTCTTCCCCTGGTTACTCTGTCTGTAGCAATCTGTAGGCTTGGAGGGCCCATATTCGCATGTGGTTTTCAAATTTGTGATGTTATGTGGAGAGGGAGATGGAGAGAAAGGGAGGGGTGTGGGGGGAACACAGCCCTCCTGCTTCAGCTCATTTTGAATCACTGACTTGTCTGTTTTTGTCCAGGGAAAACTCTCAGCTTTCGCAGGGATAGACAGTCTCCAGTCTGACTCAGTGTATTCGCTGGACTGTTACAATGAGATTCAAGGTTAGGACCTTCTATCTCCCCAGGGCTCAGGATACCAGTATTTACTCTTGGAGGAGTTTGCTCTTTCAAAGTCAATGTGTCAGGATGGCCTTGTATGCCGTGTTCATGAATATAATCTCAGGTAATTCAATCACTGGAGCAAGCCAATGATTTGGGTCCAGGCTCATCAGACATATGTCTCCTGTTGTAGGCTTTAGAATGTGAAAAGGTGTGTCAGATGCCAATTGCGGTGGCCATCTTGGCTGCCAGTTTTTTCAAGGATAACGGCAA
The DNA here is from genome assembly GCF_036365525.1 of Heterodontus francisci. NCBI lineage: Eukaryota > Metazoa > Chordata > Chondrichthyes > Heterodontiformes > Heterodontidae > Heterodontus > Heterodontus francisci. The sequence continues at coordinate 1,329,983 of NW_027141269.1, forward strand.
GATTTTTTTTCTATTTAAGGTTTACTGCAAGTTTCCAAACTATGAATTAAATTTTATAATTAGGCATATTGTGTGATCTTGATACCGCCACAGCACACGTGGAAAAAATCTGATAACAAGAACATTTCATTGCAGGATTGTGGGAATAAAAAGAAGAAAGCACACATTCATTCTCAATAATCACTTCCCAAACTGACATATTAATCTCAGAATTACTGCAGCTGAGATTGTCTGTTAAAGTTGTACTGATTTAATGTTTTGGTGTTTTGACTGGGATGGTTATGTGTCGGGTTCGACCCTGGACATTGCATCAGCGATTCCATTGTATCTTTTTTTCTCTCCTGCAATGAAGCTTAAACCATTCAGGTTCCTTCACCTTGATAATCTTTCTCCCTAAACCGACAGTGTGTAATAAATTGTTTTTTTTTAGCCCCAGTGAGGTGTCTGAGATTTCCTCTGGGCCATTGTTCTTGCTGAGTTCGGCTTTGAAATTGGTGGGTTTGATTAGATTTGGGTTTGGGACCTGATCATTGTGTTCTTCAGTGGGTAGATCCACACTGACCTTACTTTTAGCTTTCTGGTGAGGTACACAAGTGCTGTTTACTTTAGGGTATTTTCCCTTCCCTTTTCCCCCTACTACGGGGACACTCATTTCTCTAACCAGCCCCATGTCCTCTGAGATTTTATGGCTCGCAGGTGGCTGTCCATCTTTCACTGCACTCTCCTGCGACACCTCGACTCGGTGACGCATCTCCCTCACTATTGGCTTGCCTTTTTGGGAACTTTCTTTTGTCATTGCATGTTTCTGTAAATGCTGTTAGCAGACTTTTTAGGTTGCCTCATTGACCTGCATTTAAGAAGGAGAGTGTGTGGTCTAATTTATCTAACATTTCAGGGTTGGCTAATCGGAGAGTAGGGGATTCCAGTTGGGAATCCTCCTGGCCCTCTTCTAACCTGTCCGCACTGTCCTTTTCAATCCTTCCCTCCTGACAGTCTGCCAGATCTATACTTGTCTGTCCCCTCCACAGCCTTTGTTTTTTGCCTTTGGTCTGGGGGGTCATTTAAATAATTTACCTGGCTGTTCCTTTTGCCACTCGATATGGAACTCTGGACTGGGATTTCAGGGATTCACCCTGCAGTGGGAATAGTAACAATACATGATCGCTGGGATGAAATGTTCTGACCTTGGAATTTTGCCTGATTACATTTTCATAGCTGCCTGGGAGGTCCTTAGGTGTTCCTGAGCCATTACACAGGCACTCATGAGCCGCTCCCAGAGCATGGAGATGTAGTCTAACATGGAGGACTCATCCCTGTGTCCCAAAAACTTCTCCTTGATTAGTTTAAGAGGAGCTCTCACCTCGTGTCCATAACGTAATTCAAAGAGACTAAAGTCAGTGGACTCAATGGATATTTTCCTGGTAACCAACAGGTGAAATGCCATCCCTTTGTCCCAGTCATGGGGTTACTCATAGCAGTATGGCCTGATCATTGTCTTTAGGGTCTGGTGGTACTGCTCCAAAGCTCCTTGTGACAGTGGGTGGTAGGCTTTAGCTGGGTTATGTCTAGAATACCCATGACCTTTTCAAAAATACTGGACGTAAAATGTGTGCCCTGATCCATCTGAATCTCAGCAGGCAGCCCATAACGGGTTAGCTCCTCCACAACTACCTTGGCAGAGATAGTTATTCGGGGGAGTGGCCTCTGGGAATCGGGTCACCACATTCATAATGGTGAGAAGATACTGGTTGTCCCGTTTTGTTTTCAGCAGGTGTCCCACATAATCTACCAGCATTCTGCTGAAGGGTTCCACAAATTCTGGTATGGGTATTAGGGTGAAGGTATTATTGCAGGTTGGGGCTTCCCCACAACATGGCAGGTGTGACCAGTTTTACAGAACTCCACCACATCTTTGTGCAGTTGTGGTCAGTGAAGATGCTGTCTTATGTGGACTTTAAATTTTCATACATCAACATGTACAGTCATTGGAAGTTCGTGGGCCATTAATATTTCTTTAAGGGACCTCAGCGGCACCACTATCTGGTGAAGCACTGTCCACTCTTCATCCGCAAGTCTGTGAGGAGGTCTCAGCTTCCTCACCAGCACCTCAATCTTTAAATAGCAGCACTCTGCAACTCCCTCTACTTCAGTTTTGGTTTGGACAGTCTGTGCTATATTTTAACACTGGGTCGAGTTGTTGAGCCTCAACTAAGGAAGATCTGTTTAACACATCCTTTGTGTTCTCTACCTTCCCAAAGAAGTTTTCAGACAACCAGATAGTAGGGTCATCGTCTCCAGTGTCAGTTCAGCCGCCTCTGATGGGGGTTGTTTAGCCATGGAACGAGTCACCACAGAATCAGGGCGAATGCCAGGGACCTTCTCCTGTAACTGCTCTGTGTCCCTGATCTCTTGTGGTCCCTCCAGAACTTTTGCGGAAGCTGCCACCTTTTCCCTGCCAGATCAATACCCAGGAGCAGGTCCCCATGGCTACTGGTCCTGAAAATAGGTCGCACTCCAAGTGCACCCAATATAAAGGTATGGACATATACTGTCTTCCAATACCATTCGCTAACACTCCTGCATTCACTGCACTCCCCGAGAAAGGTCATGCCTTTTCCCAGCAGAAGGGATTGGTTGGCCCCTTTAGCCCTGAGTATGACTAGGGCTTGCTTACCTCACTGAAGGGGTATGGGGTCACTTTTCCCTTGGATTCAAAATCCTAGTAACGCTCAAGGATTTTGTTAAGTTTTCCCCCACTCTCTGTGATAGTGTTACTGTGTCTGACTGTTACAGTTAAAGGCACAGCCTGACCTGCTGTGAATTCCATCAGGGCCCGTTTTCCTGCACTGCTCTGGTGGACCCTGAGTAATCCTACAGGTTTTCCCCATCACTTACAGCATTCAACTCGATGGTGGCCTTTCTTACTGCAGTGGAAACACACAGATCATTGGTCATTACTCCTGCTCTCAGTACCGTCCTATTTGGCCTGAGCGTGGGCCCCTGGGTGTACAGATCTTCCTCCTTGCCCGTGGCTGCTCAGGCTCTTATCACCCTCCCACCTTTTATTCCCGGGTTTTTGGGGTGACTAGGGAATGCATTCCCTTTGGGGTTAAGGCCTTGTGTACATGGAAAAAAATCTTCATCCAGAATTGCAACCTTCCTGGCTCTTCGAACCTTTTTTTCCTCTGTGTGGGTTTTAATGGGAGTGGCAGCGAGTTTTTGAACTCCTTGAGAAGGATCACCGCTCTGAGGTTTACATATGTGGGCTGTATCCCGATTTTCCGTATCTACTAGTCAGAGGCAAACATAAAAGCGGACTGCAAAATCTTCTATAGTTACGTAAAAAGGAAACATTTGGGTAAGACATGTATGTGTCTATTACAGGTAGAGTCAGGGGAATTTATAATGGGGAATCGAGAAATCGCAGAGAAGCTAAATGATCACTTTGTGTCAGTCTTCATTGAGAAAGATACAAGAAATATCCCAGAATTAGAGATCCAAGGGATTAGGGGGAATGAGGAAGTGAAGCAAATTAATATTAGTAAGAAGTTTGTGTTGGAGAAATTAATGGGGTTGAAGGTTGATAAGTCCCCAGGACCTGATATTCTAAATTCCAGAGTGTTGACAGAGGTAGCTATGGAGACAGTGGGTGCATGGGTGATCACCTTCTGGAACGGTTCCAGCATATTGGAAGGTCGCAAATGTCACCCCACGATTTAAGAAGGGAGGGAGAGAGAAAACGGGGAATTACAGATCTGTTAGCCTGACATCAATAGTAGGGAAAATGGTAGAATCTATCATAAAGGATGTGATAAATGGATAATTGGATAAAGATGATCTGATTGGACATAGTCAACATGGATTTATGAATGGGAAATCATGTTTGATGAACCTGTTGTAGTTTTTTGAGGATATTAGTAACAGAATTGATAAAGTGGAGTCGGTGGATGTAGTATATTTGGATTTTCAGATGAATTTTTGATAAAGTCCCCCACAGGAGGTTGGTTAGTAACATTAAAGCACATGGGATCGGACGTAATATACTGGCATGGATTAAGGATTGGTTAACAAGCATAAAACAGAGAGTAGGAATAAATGGGTTATTCTCACTTTGGCAGGCTGTGACCAGTGGGGTAAGTAAAAAGGAAACATTTGGGTAAGTACTTGGGCCCCATCTGTTCACAATGTGTATCATTGATTTAGATGTGGAGACCAGAGTAATATTCCCAAGTATGCAGATGATACAAAAAGATGTGGGAATGTATGTGCTGTGAGGAAGGTGCAAAGTGGCTTCAAGGGCATTTGGACAGACTTAGTGGGAGGGCAAGAACGTGGCAGATGGAATATAATGTGGAAAATATGAGGTTATCCACTTTGGAAGGTGGAATAGATGTGCAGGGTATTTCTTGAATTGTAAGACATTAGAAAGTGTAGATGTGCAAAGGGATCTGTGTGTCCTTGTCAATAAATCACTGAAAGCTGACATGCAGGGACAGCAAGCACTTAAGAAGGCTAATGGTATGTTAGCCTTTATCACAAGAGAATTTGAGTACAGGAGTGGTGAAGTCTTGCTTCAATTGTAAGCAACCTTGTGAGACCACACCTGGAGTACTGTGTGCAGCTTTGCTCCCCTTACTTTAGGAAGTATATTATTGCCATAGGGGGAGTGCAACGAAGATTCACTAGACTTGTTCCTGGGATGGCAGGACTGTCCTATGAAGAGATTGGGAAAACTGGGCCTGGATTCTCCAGAATTTTGAATTGAAAATGTGAATCTTTGGACTTCTCTACCCCAGAGGGCAATGGAAGCTCAGTCATTCAGTATGTTTGAAGCAGAGATTGACAGATTTCTAAATACAAATGACATAAAGGGATATGGAGATAGTGTGGTAAAAAGGAATTGAAATAGATGATAACCCGTGGTCGTTTTGATTGGCGGGGCTGACTAGATGGGCTGAATGGCCTACTCTTGCTCCTATGTTCCGAAGCTGCTTAACTCTTTCAAACTGGAGGCAAGTTCGCTCAGGCTACTTTCGTAGTGTTCCGAATTTTTGGTAGTACGCTTCTGATACTATCTCATATGCACCCTGGATAACACTTTTATTCATTTCATAATCTGATGAACTTTCATCGGGTAACAGTGAATAAACCTTTTCCTGTTACTTTGCCTTATAAAAACAGTGTCCAGCTCTCTGCCGCCATTTCAGCTGCTTTGCAGGTTTTTCAAAAGTGATGAAAAATTCTGCCACATCCTCCTCATTGAACTTTAGAATGAACTGGGGTAACTTTAAGAACTCACCACATGGTCCTGAGCTATGGGCAGCTCCCACACTAGCTGTGCCTTCACTGGGTGTACTGGGTCTTCCTCTAGTTGTTTGAGCCGCCTTAACTCCCTTTCCTCCTTCTCCTTCTGTTGCACTCTTACTTTTTCCCTTTCTTGACACCTACTCTGCTCTTTCTCGTTCTCTCTGGATTTCCAATTCGAGTCTCTTCTCTTCTAGCTTTACCTTAGCTAACATTATTCTTTTTGTTAGTGATTCTAACTCTGTCTGAGTCTTCAGCTTCAAGTGAAAAATGATTGGCCACAGGTCTTAAAATTTCGGGTTTCCTAGCTTTTGGACGGAGAGTAATCCCTAACTGTACAGCTACATTACTCAACTTTTCAACAGAGAGCGATTTTAACCTGTACCGAGTTACTTCACTCTGTATGTAACTCTTTTATGCCAATGTAACTCCTTTATTCAGACATCGAGGGAGACAGAAGGCAGGAAAAATTATGAGGCGCATAGATAGAGTAGAGAAGAAGAAAGTTTTCCCTCAGCACAGGTGTCAGTAACCGGGGGCCATTGATTTAAGATAAGGGGCAAGTGGTTTAGAGGAGATTTGAGGAAAAAAATAATTTCACTCGGATGGCGGCTAGAATCTGGAACACACTACCTGAAAAGATGGTAGAGGCAAGAACCCTCACAACATTTAAGAAGTATTTAGATGAGCACTTGAAATGCCATAGCATACAAGGTTACAGGCCAAGTGCTGTAAAAGGGGATTAGAATGGACAGGCTTGATGGCTGGCACAGACAGAGTGGGGCGAAGGGACTGTTTCTGTGCTGTAAAACTCTGTGCATCTGTGACACATCCAATTTCTCATTTGTTGTTGCGTTATGATCACGAGAACCGCCAGATTTCTGTTACAGCCAGGTGAGGAGGGGTCCCAGGCTCTCCTCTTGTCCTATCTTTTATTTCACTGCAGCGGGGCTTAATCCTTTTTAGCAGTGGACATGCTGACCACCTCAGTGAGCATTTTACCTTTCACCTTTGTTGTGATCGTGAAAGAACCAATCAGACAGGTTTTCTTGAGTTTAATCAAGAGGTTCCAGAAGCTGGCCGAGCGCGTCTACTCTGAGGCACAATGTGGCTTTCGTGCAGAGAGATAAAAAAAAACAAAGAACAAAGATAATTACAGCACAGGAACAGGCCCTTCGGCCCTCCAAGCCTGCGCCGATCCAGATCCTCTCTCTAAACATGTCGCCTATTTTCTAAGGTTCTGTATCTCTTTTCTTCCTGCCCATTCATGTATCTGTCTAGATACATCTTAAAAGACTCCATCGTGCCCGCATCTACCACCTCCGCTGGCAATGCGTTCCAGCTGCCCACCACCCTCTGCGTAAAGAACTTTCCACGCATATCCCCCCTAAACTTTTCCCCTTTCACTTTGAAATCGTGTCCTCTAGTAATTGAAACCCCCACTCTGGGAAAAAGCCTCTTGCTATCCACCCTGTCTATACCTCTCATGATTTTGTACACCTCAATCAGGTCCCCCCTCAACCTCCGTCTTTCTAATGAAAATAATCCTAATCTGCTCAACCTCTCTTCATAGCTAGCGCCCTCCATACCAGGCAACATCCTGGTGAACCTCCTCTGCACCCTCCCCAAAGCATCCACATCCTTTTGATAATGTGGCGACCAGAACTGTACGCAGTATTCCAAATGTGGCCGAACCAAAGTCCTATACAACTGTAACATGACCTGCCAACTCTTGTACTCAATGCCCCGTCCGATGAAGGAAAGCATGCCGTATGCCTTCTTGACCACTCTATTTACCTGCGTTGCCACCTTCAAGGAACAGTGGACCTGAACACCCAAATCTCTCTGGACATCAATTTTCCCCAGGACTTTTCCATTTACTGTATAGTTCACTCTTGAATTGGATCTTCCAAAATGCATCACCTCGCATTTGCCCTGATTGAACTCCATCTGCCATTTCTCTGCCCAACTCTCCAATCTATCTATATTCTGCTGTATTCTCTGACAGTCCCCTTCACTATCTGCTACTCCACCAATCTTAGTGTCGTCTGCAAATTTGCTAATCAGTCCACCTATACTTTCCTCCAAATCATTAATGTATATCACAAACAACAGTGGTCCCAGCACGGATCCCTGTGGAACACCACTGGTCACACGTCTCCATTTTGAGAAACTCCCTTCTACTGCTACTCTCTGTCTCCTGTTGCCCAGCCAGTTCTTTATCCATCTAGCTAGTACACCTTGGACCCCAAGCGCCTTCACTTTCTCCATCAGCCTGCCATGGGGAACCTTCTCAAACGCCTTACTGAAGTCCATGTATATGACATCGACAGCCCTTCCCTCATCAATCAACTTTGTCACTTCCTCAAAGAATTCTATTAAGTTGGTAAGACATGACCTTCCCTGCACAAAACCATGTTGCCTATCACTGATGAGCCCATTTTCTTCCAAATGGGAATAGATCCTATCCCTCAGTATCTTCTCCAGCAGCTTCCCTACCACTGACGTCAGGCTCACCGGTCTATAATTACCTGGATTATCCCTGCTACCCTTCTTAAACAAGGGGACAACATTTGCAATTCTCCAGTCCTCCGGGACCTCACCCGTGTTTAAGGATGCTGCAAAGATATCTGTTAAGGCCCCAGCTATTTCCTCTCTCGCTTCCCTCAGTAACCTGGGATAGATCCCATCCGGACCTGGGGACTTGTCCACCTTAATGCCCTTTAGAATACCCAACACTTCCTCCCTCCTTATGCCGACTTGACCTAGAGTAATCAAACATCTGTTCCTAACCTCAACATCCGTCATGTCCCTCTCCTCGGTGAATACCGATGCAAAGTACTCGTTTAGAATCTCACCCATTTTCTCTGAGTCCAAGCATAACATTCCTCCTTTGTCCTTTAGTGGGCCAATCCTTTCTCTAGTTACCCTCTTTCTCCTTATATATGAATAAAAGGCTTTGGGATTTTCCTTAACCCTGTTTGCTAAAGATATTTCATGACCCATTTTAGCCCTCTTAATTCCTCGTTTCAGATTGGTCCTACATTCCCGATATTCTTTCAAAGCTTCGTCTTTCATCAGCCGCCTACACCTTATGTATGCTTCCTTTTTCCTCTTAGCTAGTCTCACAATTTCACCTGTCATCCATGGTTCCCTAATCTTGCCATTTCTATCCCTCATTTTCACAGGAACATGTCTCTCCTGCACGCTAATCAACCTCTCTTTAAAAGCCTCCCACATATCACATGTGGATTTACCTTCAAACAGCTGCTCCCAATCTACATTCCCCAGTTCCTGCCGAATTTTGGTATAGTTGGCCTTCCCCCAATTTAGCACTCTCCCTTTTGGACCACTCTCGTCTTTGTCCATGAGTATTTTAAAGCTGACGGAATTGTGATCACTATTCCCAAAGTAGTCCCCTACTGAAACTTCAACAACCTGGCCGGGCTCATTCCCCAACACCAGGTCCAGTATGGCCCCTTCCCGAGTTGGACTATTTACATACTGCTCTAGAAAACCCTCCTGGATGCTCCTTACAAATTCTGCTCCATCGAGACCTCTAACATTAAGCGAATCCCAGTCAATGTTGGGAAAATTAATATCTCCTATCACCACCACCCTGTTGCTCCTACATCTTTCCATAATCTGTTTACATATTTGTACCTCTATCTCACGCTCGCTGTTGGGAGGCCTGTAGTACAGCCCCAACATTGTTACCGCACCCTTCCTATTTCTGAGTTCTGTCCATATTGCCTCACTGCTCGAGTCCTCCATAGTGCCCTCCTTCAGCACAGCTGTGATATCCTCTTTGACCAGTAATGCAACTCCTCCACCCCTTTTACCTCCCTCTCTATCCCGCCTGAAGCATCGATATCCTGGGATATTCAGTTGCCAATCATACCCTTCCCTCAACCAAGTCTCAGTAATAGCAATAACATCGTACTCCCAGGTACTAATCCAAGCCCTAAGTTCATCTGCCTTACCTACTACACTTTTTGCATTAAAACAAATGCACCTCAGACCACCAGTCCCTTTATATTCATCATCTGCTCCCTGCCTGCTCTTCCACTTAGTCACACTGACTTCATTATCTAGTTCCTTACAGGCTTTTGTTACTACCTCCTTACTGTCAACTGACCTCAATTGGTTCCCATCCCCCTGCCACATTAGTTTAAACCCTCCCCAACAGCGTTAGCAAAAGCACCTCCAAGGACATTGGTTCCAGTCCGGCCCAGGTGTAGACCATCCAATTTGTAATAGTCCCACCTCCCCCAGAACCGGTCCCAATGTCCCAAAAATCTGAAACCCTCCTTCCTGCACCATCTCTCAAGCCACGCATTCATCCTGACTATTCTTTCATTTTTACTCTGACTATCACGTGGCACTGGTAGTAATCCTGAGATTACTACCTTTGAGGTCCTACTTTTTAACTTGGCTCCTAACTCCCTAAACTCTGCATGTAGGACCTCATCCCGTTTTTTACCTATATCATTAGTGCCTATGTGCACAATGACAACTGGCTGTTCACCCTCCCCCTTCAGAATGTTCTGCAGCCGATCTGAGACGTCCCTGACCCATGCACCTGGGAGGCAACATACCATTCGGGAGCCTCGTTTTCGACCACAGAACCGCCTATCTACTCCCCTTACAATCGAATCCCCTACGACTATAGCCCTTCCACTCTTTTTCCCGCCCTTCGGAACAGCAGAGCCAGCCACGGTGTCATGGACCTGGCTACTGCTGCCTTCTGCTGGTGAGCCATCTCCCTCAACAGTATCCAAAACGGTATACTTGTTTTGGAGGGAGATGACAGCAGGGGACTCCTGCGCTGCCTTCCTGCTCTTTCTCTGCCTTTTGGTTACCCATTCCCTTTCTCCCTCAGCAATCCTAATCTGCGGTGTGACCAATTCGCTAAACGTGCTATCCACGACCTCCTCAGCATCGCGCATGCTCCAAAGTGAGTCCATCCACAGCTCCAGAGCCATCATGCTGTCTAACAAGAGCTGCAGCTGGACACACTTCCTGCACGTGAAGGAGTCAGGGACATCGGCCATGTCCCTGAGCTCCCACATTGAGCAAGAGGAGCATGTCATGGGTCTGAGATCTCCTGCCATTTTTAATCTTAAGTTTAAACTTAGTTAAATGAAAAAGGAACGAAAAGTTTCTACCAATCACAATAAAACCAGAGAAATCGAAAAAGCCTTACCTTATAAACACCCCACCGAGTCCTTTTTTTTTGGTTAGAGGAGGAGGGCGGGTGGGAGACACTACAAGTGTGGTGTCTCGGGTTCAGAAACCGCCCAAATATATAGTGTTTTACTTACCCAGCAGCCCCCTGGCCTCCGCCGAAAAACAAAAGGAAATTAAATTTACTTTCAAACGGACTTTCCCAGCTGCTCACTCGCTCACAAGCTGCTCCCGAAAAAGCTGCTGCACTGAAAGGATCGACCGTTGACATGCTGTTCTCCCTTCGTCAGATACAGGAGAAATGCCGTGAACAACAGATGCCCCTCTACATTGCTTTCATTGATCTCACCAAAGCCTTTGACCTCGTCAGCAGATGTGGTCTCTTCAGACTACTAGAAAAGATTGGATGCCCACCAAAGCTACTAAGTATCATCACCTCATTCCACGACAATATGAAATGCACAATTCAAAATGGTGTCTCCTCATCAGAGACCTTTCCTATCCTGAGTGGTGTGAAACAGGGCTGTATTCTCGCACCCACATTTTTTGGGTTTTTCTTCTCCCTGCTGCTTTCACATGCGTTCAAGTCCTCTGAAGAAGGAATTTTCCTCCACACAAGATCAGGGGCAGGTTGTTCAACCTTGCCTGTCTAAGAGCGAAGTCCAAAGTACGGAAAGTCCTCATCAGGGTACTCCTCTTTGCTGACGATGCTGCTTTAAAATCTCACACTGAAGAGTGCCTGCAGAGTCTCATCGACAGGTTTGCGGCTGCATGCAATGAATTTGGCCGAACCATCAGCCTCAAGAAAACGAAAATCATTGGGCAGGTCGTCAGAAATGCTCCATCCATCAATATTAGCGACCACGCTCTGGAAGTGGTTCAAGGGTTCACCTACCTAGGCTCAACTATCACCAGTAACCTGTCACTAGATGCAGAAATCAACAAGCGCATGGGAAAGGCTTCCACTGCTATGTCCAGACTGGCCAAGAGAGTGTGGGAAAATGGCGCACTGACACGGAACACAAAAGTCCGAGTGTATCAGGCCTGTGTCCTCAGTGCCTTGCTCGATGGCAGCGAGGCTTGGAGAACGTATGTCAGCCAAGAGCGACGTCCCAATTCATTCCACCTTCACTGCCTCCGGAGAATCCTTGGCATCAGGAGACAGGACAGGTATCTCCAATACAGAAGTCCTCGAGGCGGCCAACATCCCCAGCTTATACACACTACTGAGTCAGCGGCGCTTGAGATAGCTTGGCCATGTGAGCCGCATGACAGATGGCAGGATCCCCAAAGACACATTGTGCAGCGAGCTCGCCACTGGTATCAGACCCCTCGGCCGTCCATGTCTCCGCTTTAAAGACGTCTGCAAACGCGATATGAAATCCTGTGACATTGATCACAAGTCGTGGGAGTCAGTTTCCAGCGTTCGCCAGAGCTGGCGGGCAGCCATAAAGGCGGGGCTAAAGTGTGGCGAGTCGAAGAAACTTAGCAGTTGGCAGGAAAAAATACAGAGGTGCAAGGGAAGAGCCAACTGTATAACAGCCCCGACAATCAAATTTTCCTGCAGCACCTGTGGAAGAGCCTGTCACTATAGAATTGGCCTTTTTAGCCTCTCCAGGCGCTGCTCCACACACCACTGACCACCTCCAGTCTCTCGAGATAAGGAGGCAAAAGAAGAAGAATCAAGAGGTGAGTTTATTATACTTAAAAATCTAAACTGAATCTAAATAAAATAATAAACATGCACACACACACACACACAGACACACACACAGACAAGCAAATCACACAGAAATAAATTATAGAGTGAGAACTAAATTTCTATTCGGATTAGAGTCCAGAATAAATTAAAAATAAACAAAATCTGTGAGATTGGGTAATTCTGTGGTCTGTCCCTTTGCTTCCCTTATTTATAAGTGTCATGTCATCTGCAAGGGTTTAAATTATGTTGTCTACATATAAGTTTATGTCACTTGTATATTTATCTATATGTCAGGAAGAGCACTGGTTTTAATACTGACCCCTGAGAAACAGCGCTGTATACTCCCCCTCCCCCAGTCTGAACAATGTCTTTTCACCACTTCTCTCTGCTTTCTGTCCCTGAGTCAGTGTCATATCCGCACTATCACATTAATCCATATGTTACATTTTTCATAACAAGTCGATGAAATGTCATTTGATCACAGGCCTTTTGATAGTCCAGATACATAACAGGAAACACAATATCCTCATCAAAACTCACAGTTCGGTCATCAACAAACTTGATCAAGATTATCAGACTTGATTTTCCATTAACCTATCTGTACTGTTTGTCATTTAATATCACATGTTTTTCCTAGAATGATATATTTTTGTACTGGGTCACGGCCTCTAGAAATTTCCAACCACCGACTTTAGACTGACTGGTCAGTCGTTATAGGGTTTATCTAATGTCTCCTTATTTAAACAGCTTGTAACATTTACAACCCTCCAGTCCTTTGACATCACTCCCAGATCCAAAGAGGATTGAAAGCTTCTGGCCATTGCCTCTGCTATTTCCACATTCCTTCCCTCAACAAACCTCATATATCCCATCTGGACTGGGTAAATCTTCGACACTATTGTGGTGTAAAAAGTGTTGGATTGAAAGGTGCTAACTGAACCTGTTTGTTCATTAACTGTAATTAACGTCAGTCCTCAAGGACCCTAATTGTGTCACTGGAGGGTTTTCCTCATCAATTAAGAAGGGACTCCTTTCAATGTGCTGGCTCATAGTGTCAGTGGGAGCATCACCCCCAGCACTAACAGAGATCAGTGGCTCCAGAGAGCGAGAGAGGAGAGATCAGAATCTGAGAACAATAGATTGGAATATTACAGTAATGGGTCAGAATCTGAGAACAATAGATTGGAATGTTACAACAGTGGGTCAGAATCTGAGAACTATAGATTGGAATATTACAACAGTGGGTCAGAATCTGAGGACAGTAGATTGGAATGTTAAAACAATGGACAGCAGGAGTTTCTCCTATTGGTGTAGCCTCATTACTGCGGATTATTTTTGGATAACATTAGATTTTCGGATCTGTTATGCTCTGAAAATGATTCAAACGATTTACTATCCCATCCTCGCTATTATTGGTGTCCCTGGTAAGTCACTGTATCCAACTATTAAATCTATAAATCATATTTCACTGATTTAGTGTTCTTGTCATGTAAATCTTGGGAAGACTTAAAGCCACAGTCTTCAGTCTCTATCTCACATTCCACTCTGCATCCACTTTCCGCATTCCCCTCCCTACCCAATGTCTGAGGCTGAAACAGACGGTTGGAACCTCTATATTTCTACCTGAGCTGAGTTCATTGCCATATTCTGCCTATTAACAACCCTACCTATTAAAACCTCTGTAATATCACCCATCACCACCTCTGCCCATCTGCTAATAATCCCTCATCTGTGCCGTTGTTAAATCCACACTTAACTATTCCAATTCTATCATGATCACCCTCCCAGTTATCAACCTCCATAAACCACAGCCCATCCTGGTCTCTGCTGCCTACATCCTAATTCACACCAAATCCCGATCACCCATTACCCCTGTGCTCACTGATCTACATTGGCTCCTGGTCTGGCAGCACCTTAATTTTAATATTCTCTTCTTGTGTTTGAATCCCTCCATGGCCGCACCCCTCCAATTAGTCCCATTTCCCTTCCATGTCACATATTCTTGTAAATCTTATGCCTTCAAGTCTTTTTCCAATTCCCTTTCAGAAGTGAGCTGTTTTCACTCTATATCTTCCCCTGCTGTGATTTTCACTCGATGACGACACTGGTGCCAACGGTATGGAAACCTGGATCTGTAAAATGATGTGAACTGAACTGCCGGCCACATCTAGTGTGGCTTGCACAGTGCCCCATGCTGGGCAGGGAACTAGCCTGGGTATACTGTGCATGTGCTGTCAGTGTGAGGAAGGGATTGAGTTGATGTCAATCTGCCATTCCGACAGCTTTGATGTATGTCTTTGAAACATTGTCTTTGCATGTCCACTGACTGCCTGTGTCAGTCACTCTCAGCTGAACATACATTCAGCAGCACGACGGACCCCCTCTGGTGTTATTTAAAAGGATCAGGCATCCAACTTAAAGGTGAGGGTTTTTTGACTTACTTCTGCTATTGTAAAGTTGGTGGAGGTTCTGTGGATGTGTTGTGAGCTGCTGCAGACATTCAGGGAGGGCAGAGGATTTGGTGAACCAGCTCTGGACGAGGTATGGGGACTGTAGTTACAGTGTCTCTGGGTCTGAAACATGACCAACTAATGGAGCAGAGGCTGCAGAGAGAGGAGTCTCTGTAAAGAGGGAGGAGGAGGGGGCTCTGTCCTTCCAACCCGGTTTTCCCAAGAGCATTTTTCCTACCTACACCTAATCCAGGAGCAGTGTGTGAGGTGACTCTGATTCAATAAGGATGCGGTCACAGAGCTGTGTCACCTCCTGTAACACGACCCGGAGCCTCACACCAGGGTGAGGATGGAGCTATCGGTGGCTGTTAAAGTCACAGTTTCATTGATCTTCACTGCATCCAGATCTTCCCCCAGGCAGGAGTGGGCGGCATATCCAACATAGCCACAGAGAGTCATAGAGTCATTTACGACACAGGAGGAGACCAGTCGGACTCTCCATGTGTCTCTCTGTGTAACAGTCCAGTCGGTCCCATTCCCCCACTCAATCCTCGTATCCCTGCAAGTTCATTTCCTTCAGGTGCCCATCCAATTTCCTTTTGAAATCATTGATTGTCTTCGCTTCCATCACCCTCATGGGCAGTGAGTTCCAGCTCATTACCATCTACTGTGTAAAAACGTTCTTCCTCACATTCCCCCTGCATCTCTTACCCAAAACCTTCCATCAGTGCCCCCTATTCCGTCTTTAATCAGTTAATGGGAACAGTTTTTCCTTGTCTATCTTATCTAAGCCTATCATAATCTTGTACACTTCTTTCAAATCTCTCTCAATCTCCTTTACTCCAGGGAGAGCAACTCCATCTTCTCCAAACTAACCTTGTAACTAAAACACCCCAATCCCTGGAAGCATTCTTGTATTCTAGTAGAATCATATAAAGTTAAGGCACAGAAATCGGCCACTTGGCCCATCTTGTCTGCGCCAGCCAGAAAATGATCCACCTATTCTAATCCCACCTTCCAGCATTTGGTGCGTAGAGCTGCAGATTACAGTACTTAAGGTGCATATCCAGACTATTTTTGAATGAGTTGAGGGTTTCTGCCTCAACTATCCTTTCAGGTAGTGAATTCCAGACCCCCACCACTCTCATCTCCCCTCTGATCTTTCTACCAATCACTTTAACTCTATTCCCCCTCTTCCATACTATGGTGAATAGAGTCTTCAACTCCTCTCTATCCAGGCCCGTTATAATATTGTACATTTCAATCAGATCACCCCTCAGCCTTCTCTGTTCCAAGGAGAACAACCCCTGTCTATCCAATCTTTCTTCATAGCTGCATTTTTCTATTCCTGGCAACATCCTCATAAATCTCCTCTGTTCCCTCTCTAGAACAATTACATCCTTTCTGTAATGAGGAGACCAGAGCTGTCCACAGCACTCAAGTTGTGGCCTAATCAATGAGTTATACAGTTCCAGCATAACCTCCCTGTTCTTGTATTCTGTACCTGGGCTAATAAAGGAAAGGATTCCATATACCTTCCTAACCACCTTATCGATCTCTGCTGCTACTTTCAGGGATGTGTGGACATTCAATCCAAGGTCCCTCACTTTCTCTACTTCTCAGTATTTTGACATTATTCCTGTCTTCCTTGTTTGACCTCCACAAATGCATCACCTCATATTTCTCCAAGTTGAATTCCATTTGCCACGTTTCTGCCCATCTGACCAGGCCATCAATATGTTTCTGCACTCTACAGCTATCCTCCTCGCTATCTACCACACGGCCAATCTTCGTGTCGTCTGCAAGCATCTTGATCATGCCCCCTACATTTACGTCCAAATCGTTAACTTTCACCACAAAAAGCAGGGGACCCAGTACTGAGCCCTGTGGAACGCCACTGGAAACAGCCTTCCAGTCTCTAAAACAGCAGTCAACAATTACCCTTTCTTTCCTGCCACTGAGCCAATCTTGTATCCACCTTGCTGCATTTCCCTGGATCCCGTGGGTTTTTATTTTTTGAACAAGTCTGCCATGTAGGACCTTGTCAAAAGCCTTGCTAACATCCAAGTAGACCACATCTACTGCACTACCCTCATTTATCTTCCTTGTTGCTTCTTCAAAACCTTCGATCAATTATTTGAAACAATATCTTCCCTTAACAAATCCATACTGACTATCCTAAATTAAGCAGAGGTGGTGAGTACAGAAGAAGGCAAGTTATGCCGAACCTTTATAAAGCTCTGGTTAGGCCCCAACTGGAGTACTGCATCCAGTTCCATTCACCATAGTTTCGGAAGGATGTGAGGGTCCTTGACAGGGTGTAAAGGAGATTTACCAGAATGGTTCCAGAGATGGAGGATTTTAGCGACAAAGTTAGTTTGGAAAAGCTGGGATTGTTTTTCTTTGAGTAAAGGAGATTGAGGGGAGATTTGATAGAGGTATACAAGATGATGTCATGTTTGGATAAGGTAGACAGGAAAAGATGTTCCCATTAGTTAATGGTACAAGGACGAGAGTTAAGGTTGTGGCAAGAGATACAGGGGGATGGGAGGAACAACTTTTTTACACAGCGAGTGGGAATGGCCTGGAAATCACTGCCTACGAGGGTGGTGGAAGTGGAGATTGTGAATGATTTCAAAAGGATATTGGATGAACACTTGAGGGAAATCGACTTGCAGGTATATGGAGACAGAGCTGGGGAATGAGACTGACTGGATTTATCTACAAAGCTGGCATGGACTCGAAATGACTATGACTCTCTGACAGGGGATTACTATTACTACTGCTTTCCTATACTGGGAAAGTTTATAATGGACTGGGCAGTATCACCCTGTTGAACCCCATGATGTAAGTGAAATGTTTGATGTCCCAGAACGTGGTTAACAAATGTCTTTCACAAACAGAGTAAATCAGTTCAGTCCCACTCACAATTCTGGATCATTCACAATGGGGAGTTGTTTCTCCTGGTTTTCTCTACATAGGACAGTAGCCAGGCTTTTCACAGTGTCCCCTACCTCCATGTGGAAAGTCTTGTCAGGGTTAGGTGAGATCAGACACGTTACCGATGTGACAGCTTTCTTCAGTTGTGTTGCTGCTTCTGTGCTCTCTTCAGTCCAACCGGGTTAAAACTGGTCATCAGCACCATGAGGTAGTTCATAAAGAGGAGTCACAGTCTCTGCAAATCGAGGGATGTGGGTCCGCTGATACCCCACCAGCCTGAGAATAGGACACAGGGCAGTCTTTGAGGTGGACAGGGGTAGACACTGGATGGGGGTCTGCTGATACCCCACCAGCCTGAGGATATGACACAGAGCTGTCTTTGAGGTGGACAGGGGTAGACACTGGATGAGGGTCTGCTGATACCGCACCAGCCTGAGGATAGGACACAGGGCAGTCTTTGAGGTGGATAGGGGTGGACACTGGATGAGGGTCCGCTGAAACACCACCAGCCTGAGGATAGGACACAGGGCAGTCTTTGATGTGGACAGGGGTGGACACTGGATGAGGGTCCGCTGAAACACCACCAGCCTGAGGATAGGACACAGGGCAGTCTTTGTGGTTGACAGGGGTAGACACTGTATGAGGGTCCGCTGAAACACCACCATTCTGAGGATAGGACACAGGGCAGTCTTTGAGGTGGACAGGGGTAGACGCTGGATGGCCTCGACCTGATGTTGGTCTGGGCTGATGCTGAATGATCCAATCTGGACACCTAGAAACGTGACATGATCTTGCACCAGCTGGGCCTTACGTGGATGGTCTTTTAGACTAGCTCCCAAAGTAGCTGCAGAAGTTCCAGTAAAAGGGTTAAATGTGTGGACACGGTCTGTGGGAATGAGGAGGCGATCATCAATTTATTTCAGCAAGCAGGAAGACTGTGAAAACTTCATAAGGTCCCCGGCCATATGTTTGTGTAAAATAGTGTGGTTATTGTGGAATCCCTTGTAACAGACATATCCAGGGGTATCTTTGGTCCTCAGAAGTGAATGTGAATTTAAATTGTTTCTCTAGTTTTACTGGGATACTCCAATAACCATTAGAGATATCCATGGTGCTGAAGACAGTCCTGTCGCTGGGAATCCGGGTGAGTAGGGTGGGTGTCTATCAGACAACCGGGTTCACACAGGGGTGACTGTGTTGAGTTTGTGGTGGTTAACAGTCAGTCTCCAGCTACCATCCCGTTTTCTAACTGGCCAAATGGGGCAGTTAGTTAGTAGTGAATGTGTCTTTGTGAACAACACCCTGGTAGAACAATGACCTAATAGCGTCTGGAATATATGATATAATCTCAGCTCGGTATGAATACTGCTTCATGGATCATGCAATGGTCAGTTAATTTCTTCAGGTCTGCTCATGTTTCCACAGTCATCTTTATGGGTTGTGAATACACTCAGCACCGACTCGAGAATCGCCTGTACCTCAGGGTGATCAGAGGTGACTGGTTCACAGTCCTCTGATATTTTAATCATGAATATTGAGGTGACAATGGACACCAGAGTAGGGTATGTTTTAATGTTCTAAAATATACAAATATTGGGATAATCAATTACTGCTGATAACCTTTGAGCACATTACTGTCCAGTAGTCCCTGTCCATTGTGCAGGATCATATAAAAGGGAGTCAGGACTTTGAAATGAACTCTGTTCCCTCTCCTACAACACTGTAAGATCTGATCAAGGGTCACAGATTAACCAAAAGGAGGTCGAAGGGTCACAAGCAGTTTATTGCAGGGAAACTATTGGAAAATATTCAGAGGGACCGGATTAATCTCCACGTGGAGAGGCAGTTATTAATCAGGGATTGTCAGTCTGGCTTTGTCAGGGGGAGATCGTGTCTAACTAACTTGATTGAATTTTTTCGAGGCATTGACTAGATGTGTAGATGAGGGTAAAGTAGTTGATGTATTCTACATTGACTTCGGTAAGACATTTGATAGGGTTCTACATGTGAGATTGGTTAAGAAGGGATCCAGGGCAATTTGGTAAATTGGATCCAAAATTGGCTCAGCGGCAGGAGGCAGAGGGTGATTGTCAAGGGTTGTTTTTGCGAGTGGAAGCCTGTGACCAGTGGTGTACTGCAGGGATCGGTGCTGGGACCCTTGCTGTTTGTAGTGTACATTAATGATTTGGACGTGAATATAGGTGGTATGACCAGTAAGTTCGCAGCTGACACGAAAATCTTTGGTGTTGTAAATAGTGAGGAGGAGAGCCATCGATTACATGTCGGTTTAGATGGGCGAGTAAGATGGGCAGAGAAGTGGCAAATGGAATTTAATCCTGAGAAGTGTGAGGTGATGCATTTTGGGAGGACTAACAAGGCAAGGAAACATACAGTGCATGGTAGGACGCTAGTATGTACAGAAGGTCAAAGGGACCTTGGTGTACTTGTCCATAGATAACTGAAGGCAGCAGCACAGGTAGACAATGTGGTTAGGAAGGCATTTGGGACACTTGCCTTTATTAGCTGAGGCACAGAATATAAGAGCAGGGAGGTTATGATGGAGCAGTATAAAAATCCAGTTAGGCCACAACTGGAGTACTGTGTATAGTTCTGGTTGCTGCACTATAGGAAGGATGTGATAGCACTGGAGGCGGAGCAGAATAGATTCACCAGGATGTTGCCTGGGCTGGAGCATTTCAGCTGTGAAGAGCGACAGAAACGTCCAGTGTTATTTCCCTTAGAGCAGAGAAGGATGAGAGGGGTCATGATTGAGGAATGCAAAATTATGAGGGGCATTGATAGGTTAGATAGGAATAATCTTTTTCCCTTAGCGGAGGGGTCAATAACCAGGGGCATAGATTTAAGGTAAGGGGCAGGAGGTTTAGAGGGGATTTGAGGAAAAGAATTTTCACCCAGAGGGTGGTTGGAATCTGGAACACACTGCCTGAAGGTGTGGTAGAGGCAGGAACAGTCACAACATTTCAGAAGTATTGAGATGAGCACTTGAAACGCCATACCAAACAAGGCTACAGGCCAAGTGCTGGAAACTGGGATAGGAATAGTTAGGTGCTTGATGGCTGGCACAGACACAGTGGGCCGAAGGTCATGTTTCTGTGCTGTATATCTCTATGACTCGATTGAGGACTAACAATTCAAATACCGCACAACATCAGAATAAATATAGTGGACATACGACCTGTGGCAGGTGAGAATGGCTTTCTGGCTATGGATCAGATGTTCGAAGCTATTATTAAAGACGTTATAGTAGGGCAGGTAGAAACATTCAAGGTGATCAGGCAGAGTCAACATGTTTTTGTGAAAGGGAAATCATGATTAACCAATTTATCGGAGTTCTTTGAATAAGTAACATGTGTTGTTGGTAAAGGGGAACTGGGAGATGTTCTGTACTTAGATTTCCAGAAGGCATCTGATAACGTTCCACATCAAACGTCATTGTGGAAAATAAAAGCTCATGGTGTATTGGGTAACATATTGGCATGGATGGAAGATTGGCGAACTAACAGGAAACAGCGTAGGCATAAATGGGTCATTATTATGGCTGGCAAGATGTAACGTGTGGTGTGCCAGAGGGGTCAGTGCTGGGGACTCAACTTTTTACAATTTATATAAATGATTTTGATGAGTGGACCAAAGGTATGCTTGCTAAATTTGCTAATGATTCCAAGATAGTTAAGAAGATAAATTCTGAAGAGGACATAAGGACGCTACAAAGGGATATAGATAGGTTAAGTGAGTGGTCAAAGATCTAGCAAATGGAGTATAATGTGGGAAAAGGTGAAATTGTCCATTTTGGCAGGAAGGTTTGACTGTCACCTCGAGACTTGACTATTCTAACACACTCCTGGCAGCTCTCCCACATTCTACTCTCTGTAACATTGTGATCATGCAAAGCTCTGCTGCCAACTTCTAATTTACACCAGATTCTGTTCACCCAACATCCCTGTGCTCACTTACCTACATTGGCTCTTGGTCCAGTAACACCTCAATTTTACTATTCTCACTCGTATGATCAAATCCCTCCACGGCCTCAGCCCTCTGATTATCCCAATCCCCTGGCCATTTCCAATATTCCTGAAACGTGTTCATCTTAAAATCTTTATCTAATTCCATTTTAAAGTGGGTTCCTTCCCTCTGTCTCTCTCTCTAATCACACATTTAATCTCTCCAGCTCCACTGGTGCTGTGGAAGTTTGGATCCAGAAAATGGTGTGAGCTGTACTGCCGGTCACATCCAGCACATTGTACAGGAAACCCAGGCTGGCCGGGGTGCTAGCGTGGGTGTAACGTGTGTGTGTCTGTAGTGTGAGGAAGGTCTGAATATGGGGTCAATCAGCCATTCCAGCAGCTTTGATGGACGTCTTTGAAACTTGGTCTTTGCATGTCCACTGACCGACTGTGTTAGTCACTCTTAGCTGAACAGACATTCAGCAGCACGAGGAACCCCCTCTAGTGTTATTTAAAAATACCAGGCATCCAACTTACAGGTGAGGGGCTTTTGACTTACCTCTGCTATTGTAAAGTTATTGGAGGTGCTGTTAATCGTTTTCTGGAGGTTGTGTTGTGAGCTGCTGCAGACATTCAGGGAGGACAGAGGATTTGGTGACCCAACTCTGGACAAGGTATGGGGACTGTAGTTACAGCGTCGCTGGGTCTGTAACATGACCAACACATGGAGCAGAGGCTGCAGAGAGGGGAATCTCTGTAAAGAGGGAGAAGGCGGGGGCTCTGCCCTACCCACCCCTTGATTTCCAAGAGCACAAAGAGCAGTGGTCCTAATACCGAGCCCTGGGGAACTCCACTGTATACTCCCATCGTGTCTGAACAACAACCTTTCACCACTTCTCTCTGTTTACTGTTCCTTAGTCAATATTATATCCACACTGTCACTGTCCCTTTAATCCATAGGGTTCAGTTTTCCTAAGCTGTCTATTGAATGTCACTTGATCAAACACCTTTTGAACATCCATATATATAACTTCAATCACACCACCCTCATCAACCCTCTCCATTGTTTTATCAAAGAACTCCATCAAGTTTACCTCACCACCACCTCTCTCCACTCCTCCACTGTTGTTAAATTATCAGACTGCTTATGCAACATCCAGTACTGGATGAGCAGAAATTTCCTCCAATTAAATATTGGGAAGACTGAAGCCATTGTTTTCACTCCCCACTCCAACTCTGTTCCCTTGCTATTGATTCCATCCCTCTCCCTGGTAACAGTCTGAGATTCAGGAAGTCTGTTTTCAACCTTGGTGTCACGGTTGACCACAAAATGAGCTTATAACATAATATTCAGTCTATCACTACGACCGCCTGTTTCCACCTCAGTAACAGCACGCAACATCACCCCTGTCTCAGCCCATCTGCTACTGAAACTCATTCATGCCTTCATTTCCCCTAGAAATGACTATTCCAACACGTTCCTGTCTGGTCTCCTGCATGCTACTCTCTGTTAATTTGAAGTCCTCCAGAACTCTGCTGCCCATGTCCTAATTCGCAGCAAGTGCCATTCACATATCACTGACCGACATTGACTCCTGATCAAATAATGTCTTTATTTAAATTCTCCGCCTTGTTTTCCCTCCAGGACCTCATCTCCCGTCCTGTATCTGTAATATCCAGCCCCACAACCCTTCAATATATCTGTGCTCCTCTAATTCAGGCCTCCTCTGCGTCCCTCCTTATTGCTGTTGTTATTCCTGATGAATCTCTGTCTCCAGCTATTAGCTCTACAACCATTGCTAACGGTATTATAGTTCTTGTAATTTACCCTAATCTCTCCTGCTGTTACTGCCCCTGGTAAGTCTTTATTTCCACATATAAGATCTGTAAACCCTGGTTCACTGAAATACTGTTCAAGTAATTTAGTTAGTTTTTTTCGAAGAATGAAGCCAGTGTTATTTGTCTCCATCAGAAATTCAGTCCCCTATCTGTGAACCACATACCCCTCCCTGCTCAATGTCTGAGGTGGAACCAGACAGTTTGCAACCGCTGTGTTTTATTTAAACCTGAGCTGAGTTCATCTCCATATTCTCTCCATCACAAACCCTGCCTACTCCACCTCTGCCTCGGCCCATCTGCTGCATAAACCCTCATCTGTACCTTTGTTAAATCTACACTTGACTATTTCAATTCTATCCTGGTCATCCTCCCAGTTATAAACCTCCATAAACTACCGCCCATCTAGAACTCTGCGACCTGTTTCCTCACTCACACTAAATCCCGATTATCCATCACCCCGGTGTTCACTGATATATATTGGCTCCCAGTCTGGCGGCACCTTAATTTAAATATTCTTATTCTTGCGTTAGAATCCCTCCATGTCCTCACCCCTCCAATTAGTCCAATTCCCCTGTACATTCCCATATTCTAGAAAATCTTTCGCCTTCAAATCTGTTTCCATGTCCCCCTTTAAAGTGAATTTACTTCCCTCTCTATCTCTCCCTGGTGGTGATTTATGGCTCTACAGCACCACTGTTGCCCACACTTTGGAAGCAAGGATCCACAAAAGGATGTGATATGAGTTACCAGCCACTTCCGGTGTGGTCTTCACACTGCCCCGTGCTGTGCCCGGGTGTACATTGTGTGTGCTAGTAGCATGAGGAGTTGTGGAATGTCACGTCAAACTTCTGTTCCAGCAGCTTTGATGTACGTCTTTGAAACTTGGACTGTGCATGTCCACTATAAATGTTTGTTGCTTGGAAAAGCATAGCATAATAAATTTCAAGCAGCACGGATATGCTAATGACATATCCTGTCTGGAAAACTTCAACAAGAACTTATCCCAAGGCACTTCACAGCAGCATTATGAAACAAAGTATGACACTGAACCACAAAGGGAGATATTAGGTTAGGTTTCCAAACGCTTGGTCAAAGAGGCAGGTTTTAAAGAAGTGTCTTAAAGGATAAAAGCGAGGTGGAGAGGTGGAGCTGTGAAGGGAGGATATTCCAGAGTTTGGGACCGAGGCAACTGAAGGTGTGGCCACAAATGGTAGAGTAATTAAAATCAGGGATGCACAAGAGGCCAGAATTAGAGGAGCAGAGATATCTCAGAGGGTTGTGGGGCTGGAGGGGATTACAGAGTTAGTGAGGGGTGAGGCCATGGAGGGATTGGAAAACAAGAATGGGAATTTTAATATCAAGACATTGTTTGACTGTGAGCTGATGTAGGTCAGTGATCGGGGAATGGGACTTGTTGTAAGTTAAGACACAGACTGCAGAGTTTTAGATGACTTCAAGTTTACAGATAGTAGAATGTGGGAGAATGAGTTGGAACAGTCTAGTCTACAGGTAATGAAAGCATGAATGAGAGCTTCAGCAGCAGATGCGTTGAGACAGGGGTGAAGTTGGGTAATGTTATTGATGTGGAAATAGGTCGTCATAGTGACGGCACGAATATAAGGTTGGAAGCTCATTTTGTGGTCGATTGCCATGGAATCACAGAATTGTTGCAGCACAGAAGGTGGCCATTCAGTCCATCGTGTCTGTACTGGCTCTCCAAAAGAACAATTCGTCTGGTGTCACTCCCCTGCCTTCTCCCTGTAACTCTGTACAATCTTCCTTTTCAGATAACTATCCAATTTCTTCCTGAATGCCTCGATTGAATCTGCCTCCACCACACTCTCAGGCAGTGCATTCCAGACCTTAACCACTCGCTGTGTGAAAAAGTTTTCCTCATGTCACTGATGCTTCTTTTACCAATTACTTTAATTCTTTGCCCTCTCGTTGTCGATCCTTTCAGGAATGGGAACAGTTTTCCCTATCCACTCTACCCAGCCGCATCATAATTTTGAATACCTTTTTTCAAATCTCCTCTCAGCCTTCTCTTCTCCAAGGAAAATGTTCCAACTTCTCCAGTCTATCTTCAGAACTGATATTCTTCATCCCTGGAACCATTCTTGTGAATGTTTTTTCACACTCTCCAATGTCTTCACGTTACCTAAAGTGTGGTGCCCAGAACTAGACGTAATACTGCAACTGAGGCCGAACTAGTGTCTCGTACAAGTTCAAAATAACCTCTTTGCTCTTGTATTCCATGCTGCTGTTAACAAAGCCCAGGATACTGTATGTTTCATTATCTACTCTCTCAACTTGTCCCGCCCCCTTTAATGACCTATGCACATATACATCCAGGTCCCTCTGCTCCTCACCCCCTTTACAATTGTACCCTTTATTATACATTGTCTTTCCATGTTCTTCCTACCAAAATGAATCACTTCACATTTCTCCGCATTGAACTTCATCTGCCACCTGTCTGTCCATTCCACTAACTTGTCCATGTCCGTTTGATTTTCTACAATTTACTCCTCACAGTTCACAATGCTTCCAAATTTTGTATCATCTGCAAACTTTGAAATTGTGCCCTGTACACCGAGGTCTAGGTCATTAATATTTGTCAGGAAGAGAAAGGGTCCCAACACTGATCCCTGGGTAATTCCATTACAAACCTTAAATAAAAACAAAAAGTGCTGGAAAGACGCAGCAGGTCTGGCAGCATCTGTGGAGAGAAAAGCAGAGTTAACGTTTCAGTTCTGTGACCTTTCATCAAAATTGGCAAAGGTTAGAAATGTAATAGGTTTTAAGCAAATAAAGCAGGGGTGGGGCAAAAGAGAACAGAAGAGCTGTTGATAGAACAGAGGGTCGGAGAGATTAACTGACCAGGAGGTCATGGGTAAAAGGCAAAGAAAGTGTGCTAGTTGTGCGGCGAAAGACAAAGCATTAGTGTAGTGAGGGTGTTAAATGACCGAATAATGAACAGCCCTAGCAAAAAGCACCAACATAAAAAAATCAGTTTAATGCTGGCACATGGCAAAAAATGATAAAACAAAATAATCGTTGAACTCAGTGTTCAGACCGGCAGGCTGTAGAGTGCCTAATCGGACAATGAGGTGATGTTCCTCGAGCTGGCGTTGATGTTCACTGGAACACCGCAGCAGGCTAAACGCAGATTGGGTGACCGCTTTGTGGAACACCTCCACTCAGTCCAAAAGTGTGACACCGAGCATCCGCTTGCTTATCATTTCAACACCCTCCATCCCCCACCCCCGCTCTAATTGTCACATTTCTGTACTTGTGTTTCCCCCAAAACCCCCACTTTGTCAGTTCTGATGAAAGGTCACCGACTTGAAACATTAACTCTGCTTCTCTCTCCACAGATGCTGAGTATTTCCAGCACTTTCAGTTTATATTTCAGATTTCCAGCATCCGCAGTATTTTGCTTCGATTCCACTACAAACCTTACTCCAGCCCTAAAAGCATCCATTAATCACTTCTCTCTGTTTTCCCGTCACTCAACCAGCTTAGTTTCATGTTGCCACTGTTCGTTTTATTTGATGAGCTATAACTTTGCTCATCGGTCTGTTGTGTGGCACTTTCTCAAATGCCTTTTGGAATTCAATTTATACCACATCAACATCATTTCCCTCATCAAACTTTCTTTTTACCTTTTCAAAAAACTCCAGCCATTTAGTTAACAAAGTGATTATTGACAACGCAGCTGGCAGCTGACGTCATTGGACTGTGCCAATCTGCGCACATGTGCAGATTGGCTCCTTCTCTCTGCGCATGTGCTGCGTTCCGCATTGCCTGGACTGCACATGTGCAGATGACGTCATTGCGTAACGCGGACAGAGAGTGGGGGTGGGGGAAGCGGGGAGAGCATGGCCGAAGACCTTGGTGGTCGCGGGTGCGCTCTCCTCCTCCCCCGTCCCCGCTCGCTCCCCCCACACCCCGCTCGCTCAATTCACCCCCGGCCTGCTCGCTCACTCCACCCCCAGGCCCGCTAGCTCACTCCCTACTCCGACCCGCTTGCTCTCAACCTCTCCGGCCCGCTTGCTCTCTCCCTCTGGCCATTGTATGCTGTCATGTGTTTAGGTTGCCTTCGTGTGAGTATTTGAACAGTGCCATTTTTAGTCCTGGCATTTGTGCATGTGCCACTGCAGCGCCACCTAGTGGTTGCGTTGTCAGCAAATGCAGCCTTTAGTTAAACACAATTTTCCCTTAATTAACACCCATTTGTCCAAGTGCCCATTAATTTTATCCCAAATGTGACACCAAGGTTGCAATTAAACTGTCTGACTCTCAGACTGTTACCAGGGAGAGGGATGGAATAAATAGCAAGGTAACAGAGTTGGAGTGGGGAGTGAAAATAATGGCTTCAGTCTTCCCAATATTTAATTGGAGGAAATTTCTGCTCATCCAGTACTGGATGTCGGATAATCAGTCTGATAATTTAACAACAGTGGAGGTTTGGAGAGAGGTGGTGGTGACAGTACATGACTGACAGTACATGGGTTCCCGCAACTCCTTTTTGTAAACAAGGTGTAAAATTTACAGCCCTCCAGTCCTCTGTCATCACTCTCATAGACAAAGAGAATTGACAGATTCTGTCCGGTGCCTCTGCTATTTTCACCATTCATTCTCTCACGAACCCTCATAATTCCCATCCAAACTGGATAAATGTTTAGTTTATTGTGGTACAAAAAGTGTTTGATTGAAAGGGATTAACTAAACGTGTTTGTTCAGTGACTGTAATTAATGTCAGTCACCATGGGCCCTAATTGTGTCACTGGAGGGTTTCCCTCTTCTATTAATAAGGGACTCCTTTCAGTGTGGTATCCCATAGTGTCAGCAGGAGCATCATCCCCGACACTAACAGGGATCAGCAGCTCCAGAGAGAGGGAGAGGATAGATCAGAATCTGAGAGCAATAGATTGGAATATTACAACAATGGGTCAGAATCCGAGAACAATAGATTGGAATGTTACAACAATGGGTCAGAATCTGAGAACAATAGATTGGAATGTTACAACAATGGTTCAGAATCTGAGAACAATAGATTGGAATGTTACAACAATGGGTCAGAATCTGAGAACAATAGATTGGAATGTTACAACAATGGGCAGGAGTTCCATCTGGGAGTTTGACTTTCTTTCTGCAAATTATGATTTTCTGCCATTAAACAGTCGGATCTATTACGCACTGACGATTATTCAATACATTTTCTATCCCATCCTGGCTATTATTGGTGTCCCTGGTAAGTCTCTCTATCCAGCTATTTATTCCATAAACCATGTTTAACTGCATTACCGTTCTTGTCATTTACTCTGCCCTCCTTTCTACTTTTGTTATTCTTGGCAAATCTCCATCTCCAGATATTAGCTTTGTAAACCATTGCTACGTGTATTAGAGTTCTTGTAATTTACTCTCTCATCTGCACTGCTGTTGCTGTCCCTGGTAAGTCTCTATTTCCTGCTCTGAGATCTGGAAACCTTGTTTCACGGAAATAATGTTCTTGCAGTTTTAATTTTGGGAAGAGTGGAGCGAGTGTGATCGGTCTCCATAAGCAATTCTGTCCCCTATCCATGAACCACTTCCTCCTCCCTGGCCAATGTCTGAGGCTGAACAACCTCTGTGTTCTATATAAACCAGAGCTGAGTTCATCTCCATCACCAACCATGCCTAATACCACCTATGTAACATCACCCGTCTCCTCCACTGCCTCATCCCATTTGCTGCATAAAGCCTCATCTGTGCCTTTCTTAAATGCACACTCGACTATTCCAATTTTCCAATTCTATTCTGGTCACCCTCCCAGTTAAAAATCTTCATAAACCACAGCCCATCCAGAACTCTGCTGCCTGCATTCTAACTCACACCAAATCCTGATCAGCCATCACCCCTGTGCTCACTGATCTACATTGTCTCCTGGTCCAGCAGCATCTTAATTTTAATATACTCTTTCTTGTGTTTGGCCTCACCCCTCCAATTCCCCTACATAATTCCTATACTCCTGCCAATCTTTTGCCATGAAGTCTTTTCTTCAATTTCTCTTTTCAAGTAACTGTTTGAAAAGGCACTGTTTGAAAGTTAGGGATCGCACTTTTTGGGCAGAGATGAGGAGATTTTTTTTCCTCTCAGAGGGTTGTGTGTCTTTGCAACACTCTGCCTCTGAAGGTGGTGGAGGCGGTGGCATTGAATATTTTTAAGGCAGAGGCAGATAGATACTTGTTGGGCAAGGGAATCAAAGGTTATCGGGAGTAAATGGGAGTGTGGAATTCGAGACAGAAACATATCAACCATGATCATATTAAATGGTGGAGCAGACTCGATGGGCTGAATGGCCTACTTCTGCTCCGAATTCATACGGTCATATGGTCTTCCTCTCTATATCTACTCCTGGCAATGATTTTCAGCTCTTCAGCGCCACTGGGCCCAACGCCATGGAAGCTTGGATTCTTAAAATGGTACGAGCAAAGCTGCTGGTCACTTCCAGTGCTCAATGCTGCACAGGGCTCCAGCCCCAGTTCACCAAGTACGTGCTCGTAGTGTAAGGAGGGATTTGAATGTGACATCTATCAGCCATTCCAGCAACTTTGATGTATGTCGTTGAAACTTGGTCTGTGCATGTCCACTGACCGCATGTGTTAGTCACTCTCAGCTGAACATTCATTCAGCAGCACGAGGAACCCCCTCTAGTGTTATTTAAAAGGACCAGGCATCCAACTTACATGTGAGGGGCTTTTGACTTACTTCTGTTATTGTAAGGTTGGTGGAGGTGCTCTGGATGGTTTTCTGGAGGTTGTGTTGTGAGCTGCTGCAGACATTCAGGGAGGACAGAGAATTTGGTGACCGAACTCTGGACGAGGTATAGGGACTGTAGTTACAGTGTCTCTGGGTCTGTAACATGACCAAAAAATGGAGCAGAGGCTGCGGAGAGGAGAAGCTCTGTAAAGAGGGAGGAGGAGGGGGCTCTGCCCTACCCACCCAGGGTTTTCCAAGAGCAGTTTTCCTACCTACACCTAACCCAGGAGCAGTGTGTGAGGTAACTCTGATTCAATAAGGAGGTGGTCACAGAGCTGTGTCACCTCCTGTAACACGACCTGGAGCCTCACGCCAGGGTGAGGATGGAGGTGCCAGTGGCTGTTAAGGTCACAGTTTCATTGAACTTCTATGTATCTGGATCTTTCCAGACAAGAGCAGGAGAAGTATCCAACATCGAGTCACAGAGACTGATCGCGTCATGTACGACATAGAAGGAGGCCTTTCATCCCATCATGTCCATGCTGGCTCCCATGGAACAATCCAGTCAGTCCCACTCCCCCGCTCAATCCCTGTAGCAAATTCATTTCCTTCAGGTCCCCACCAGCTTTCATTTGAAATCACTGATTGTCTCTGCTTCCACCACACTTGTGGGCAGTGAGTTCCAGATCATTAACACCCGCTGCATAAGAAAACAATTCTTCCTCACATTCCCCCTGCATCTCTTGTCCAAAACCTTCAATCCGTGCCCCTAGAGCTTCTTCCATCAATTAATGGGAACACTTTTTCATTGTCTAAATTATCTAAACCTGTCATAATCTTGTAACCTAACCTTGTAACTAAAATTCTCCATCCCTGGAACCATCCTGTTAAATCTCCTCTGCACCATTTCAAGGAGCTTCACAATCTTTCTGAAGTGTGGTGGCCAGAAGTGGACACAATAGCCCAGCTGAGACCTAACCAGAGATTTTAAACGCTCATCATAACTTCCCTGCTTTTGTATTCAATACCTCTATTTTTGAAATGTACGATTATATGTGTTTTACTAACAAATCTCTCAATATGTCCTGTCACCTTTAAAGATCGATGCCCCCACAAGTCTGTCTGTTCCTGCACACTGTTTACAACTGTCACCCATATTGCCTTCCTATCCTTTCTGTCAAAATGTCTCACCTCACAGTTGTCTCACATTTCCATCTGCGACTTGTCTGCCCATTCTAATAAGTATCTATGTCCTGTCACAGGTGGTTCTGAATATCCTCACTGTTTGTCACAGCTCCAAGTTTGGTATCAGAGACAGATTTTGAAATTCTACTCTGTATTCCAAGATCCAAGTCATTTATGCACAGCAAAATAAAACAATGGCCCTCGTACTGACCCTGGGGGAAAACTCACTGTCTAACATCTTCCAGTCTGAAAAACTGTCATTTACTATGATACACTGTTTTCTGTACATTATCCATCTTTTATCCAATTGCACACTGACCAGCCCATTCCATGAGACTCAATGTTGGTAATTAACCTTTTATGTGGTATTTTATCAAACACATTCTACAAACCAATATAGACAACATCCATCACATTCCCTTCAGCAACCTTCTCTGTTACATCATCAAAAAATTCAATTATATTTCACAAACATGACTTTCCTTTTGTAAATCTATGCTGGCTATCCTGAATTAACTCAAACCTCTCCAGATGTCTGTTGTTTTATCACCTGATTATTATTCTAAAACCTTTCCCACCACTGATTTAGGACGAACTGGCCTGTAGTTGTGAGGCCTGTGTATTGTCCATTGATATATCTGCAGTGTGACGGAGGCCATCTATGTCGGGTGAGGTGAATAATCCTGTCTGTTCCCTTAGCAGGGAGAAGTAGGATGAGAGATCCCGTGGCTTTGTCAGAATAGCAGGATTCCTGATGGTGTAGGTGGTTCTGCGGGCACCCAAGTCAACGGGGAGAGGGACAAGAACTGAAAGATCTCTCACTCCATTAATGGTGTGTGAGCATGCCCAGCACATCATGTTGGTGAGTGTCCACTATCCTGGCAGCAGCCACCATACCTTCATTCTGAAGCAGTCAGACATTCCAATGACCATCAGGAATCTGTAGAGAAAAATATGCGGCTCCTCGGAGACAATGATTACCCCAATCTTTACATTACAATCGCTCCAGGAATCCGGAGGCCACATCAGGAGGAGGAGGAGGAGGAATGGAGGATATTTCCTGGATACCTTCGACCCGGACAGGCTGTAGGAGAGTGTCTACTAAGATACCGGTTCCCATAAGACAACTTCCCTTTCCCACCATGGATTCCCCATTCTCCAACATTACACCCATCTGAGACGACCCATCGCAGTGTCCCCTTGGTCAGCATCCTGCAACAATAACACCAACAAAAACCTTTTCATAACATATTTATCCAACAACACATCCAATTATTCAAACTAAACGGAACTATTCACCCTTGTGTATTCCCTTAGTGCCTGTCTTGTGGGTTCCCTCGACTTGCCTATTGCTCCTACACAGTGTTTCCCAGTAACTGCAGCATGGCTGGTGGAAGGCTGCTGACTTTCATTGGAGGAGACTGCAGATGGACTTGCAGGACGTCCTCGAACAGCTCTGGGCCTTGCGGGCTCGGATTCAGACTGCACCACCTCGACATGTGCAGCCTTGGTTGGCTGATGGGTAACAGCAAGGACACTGGTGTAGTGACAGTGAAGGGAGAGCAAATACTGTCATCCTGAGAGAGGACAGCAGGTTCATACTCCACGGAGACACTCTCACTCCCATAGGGCGACACCTCAGTAATCTTAGTAATCTACTGGATCACAGATTGCTGGACTGCTGTGAGAGCCTGCAAACCCCTTTGAACACTGAGATCCACAGCCATGATGACAGCAGTCTGATCCTGTATGGCAGCAAACATGGATCTCATGTCCTCAATCTGAGCTTCCACTGCAGCACTGAGACGTTGGGTGTCTTCCGTCTAAGCTGTAGTGGAAGCTGAGACAATGATCACCAGACACTGTATCATGACTGGATCCGCTAGTGCTGTCATGGAGTTAGTGACCACTTCCACAGGGGAAAGTATGGGCTTCAAGCTCCTGTGCCATGTTGGAGCCGGGCTCCTCCATGTTCCGAGACAGTGATAACAGACTGTCTGACAGGCCTGTCAATGGACAAAGTATCTCACTGTACATGTCCATCAGCATTCTCCTGTATGCTGTTCCAGCAATGTTCACATCTGAGTCCTGTGCATTATAACTCGTTTGTGACCTCGCCCTCTGGTGAGCTGACACATGAACTATCCTTTTCCCCTGGCGTAGCTGCAGCTCACTCGTGCTCGGTGACTCACCACGTGCAGATTCCGACTCTTTGCCAGCCTCTAAGATGCACGCAGTGTAAGTATTTGATCTGGTGACTGTGAGTATCAGACCAAGTGATGGGGTTTCACCATCAGTGCAGTGCTGCTGCCCTCTCTCACTGTCTCCTGGATCTGCTGTGACTAGGAAGATGGCAGTTTTATGTTATCATTGTTTATTTTATTTATTTATTTAGAGATACAGCACTGAAACAGGCCCTTCGGCCCACCGAGTCTGTGCCGACCAACAAACACCCATTTATACTAACCCTACAGTAATCCCATATTCCCTACCACCTACCTACACTAGGAGCAATTTGTAATGGCCAATTTACCTATCACTTGCAAGGCTTTGGCTGTGGGAGGAAACCGGAGCACCTGGTGAAAACCCACGCGGTCACAGGGAGAACTTGCAAACTCCGCATGGACAGTACCCAGAATCGAAACAGGGTCCCTTGAGCTGTGAGGCTGCGGTGCTAACCACTGCTCCGCTGTGCCGCCCAGAAAAGTATTGGAAAGTATAAACTCAGAAGGGGGCTGTTGGGTGAGAGATTGGGGGTGGGATGGAAAGCAGGAGTTTCATGGTCCCCCCATCTGCAGCCTGTACATCATCCCAGACATCAGGATGAGGGTGAGATGGGAGTTAAGAAGGGACATAAGGCTTGAACGTAAAATCATCCTGAATACTCTCGGTGATGCCGGATGCTACGGGCTCTGTCACAGCCGGTCCCATGATATGGAGAACCATCTCCTCCCTCAGGCTCAGGGGATGAAGGTCTGCCTGGTCCCCGCTGGTTCACTGCTGCTCCCTGTGATTGTCGGCCACCATGTTTTGTAAGAGAGAGGGCAGAATGTCAGTGATTGTGTTGCACTGTGTTTGGGTGATGTCCTTGGCACAGTTGAGTAGCTGCAGGAATGTGGAGGCAGTGAGGGGTGGGTGTGAAGCTGGTATAAGTGGAATGTGTGTGAAGGTGAGGTGGAGTAAGTGAATGTTAGGTGTGAGTCCTGAGTGTTCAGGACTGCTGATGGGTGAGTGATGGGGGTGTGGTACATTGAGCAGTGTGAGAGGTTGGTGATGTTGGGGGTAGGAGATGTCATGTGGAGATGAATTCACTGACATTGACCACCCGTGTGAACTCATTAAACTTCTTCTGGCTCTGCTGCCAGTTCCTCGGGGCCAGACTTCTTGCATTGACCTCCCTGGCCGCCTGCTCCCATTCCCTTCGGAGGGAGTTCCTCGTGGTCTCCACCCCACCCCACAGAAACAGGGTCTCTCTTTTCCTGTCATCCTCCATGACTAAGGCCTCCAGCACCACATGCGTGAACCAAAGAGCCCTCTCTCTGTCCCAGTATTTCATTTACCTTGTCTCCAATTGCAGCATTCGCAGTCAGCAGCAGCAGCCTCCTGTGATTCAGTGCAGCTTCCCTTTAAGAGGGACAGAGTGCCTTCAAATGCTGAATGCTGGCTGAAAGACCATCTAGTCTCACACACAGTTAGGTCTCTGTTAAGCGTGTAGACAGACAGCAGCGCGGGTCACCATGGGCGACACGTAGATTTCATGGAAATGAGGAGACAGGAGCTTTGTGTGTCACCTGCCTCAACAGAAACGGACACAGGCAGATCATGATCCCTCTGCCCAAAAAGGGACGAAAGCCGGATTTTCTCGTTCTTGCTATTTCCCTTTCCATCTTTCACATTTTCTCCCTCTCTCTCCCTCTCTTCACTTTCTGTCTCTTGCTCATCGAATCAGAGATTGATGCACCACAGAAGGAGGTCTGTCGGCCCATTGTGTCAGTGCTGTCCCTTTGAAAGAGCTATCTAATTAGTTCCAAGCCCCCTCCCCTTTCCCCAGACTCCTGCGTGTTTTTCCATTTTCAAGTATTTGTTAAATTCCCTTTTGAAAGATATTATTGAATCTGCAGATGGCAGATGGAGTTCAATCAGGGCAAATGCGAGGTGATGCATTTTGGAAGATCCAATTCAAGAGTGAACTATACAGTAAATGGAAAAGTCCTGGGGAAAATTGATGTCCAGAGAGATTTGGGTGTTCAGGTCCACTGTTCCCTGAAGGTGGCAACGCAGGTAAATAGAGTGGTCAAGAAGGCATACGGCATACTTTCCTTCATCGGACGGGGCATTGAGTACAAGAGTTGGCAGGTCATGTTACAGTTGTATAGGACTTTGGTTCGGCCACATTTGGAATACTGCGTACAGTTCTGGTCGCCACATTACCAAAAGGATGTGGATGCTTTGGAGAGGGTGCAGAGGAGGTTCACCAGGATGTTGCCTGGTATGGAGGGCGCTAGCTATGAAGAGAGGTTGAGTAGATTAGGATTATTTTCATTAGAAAGACGGAGGTTGAGGGGGGACCTGATTGAGGTGTACAAAATCATGAGAGGTATAGACAGGGTGGACAGCAAGAGGCTTTTTCCCAGAGTGGGGGTTTCAATTACTAGAGGACACGAGTTCAAAGTGAAAGGGGAAATGTTTAGGGGGGATATGCGTGGAAAGTTCTTTACGCAGAGGGTGGTGGGCACCTGGAACGCGTTGCCAGCGGAGGTGGTAGACGCGGGCACGATGGAGTCTTTTAAGATGTATCTAGACAGATACATGAATGGGCAGGAAGAAAAGAGATACAGAACCTTTGAAAATAGGCGACATGTTTAGAGAGAGGATCTGGATCGGCGCAGGCTTGGAGGGCCGAAGGGCCTGTTCCTGTGCTGTAATTATCTTTGTTCTTTGTTCTTTGCTTCCACCATGTTTTCAGGCAGTGAATTCCAGATCCCAACAACTCGCTGTGTAAGAAAGTTCTCCTCATTTCACCTCTGGTTCTTTGTCAATTACCTTCAATCTGTGTCTTCTTAATACTGCACTTTATGACACTGGAAACAGTTTCACATTAATTACCCTATCAAAACCCTTCATGATTTAGAATTTTATATCAAATCTCCCCTTGCCCTTCATGGCTCTAAAGAGAACAATCCCAACTTTTCCAATCTCTCCACGTAACTGAATTCCCAGATCCCTGGTACCATTCTTGTAAATCACCTCAGTTTATTCACTAAGTCCTTGACATCCTTATCAAAGTGTGGTGATCAGAATTGGACACAATTCTCTAGCTGGGACCGAACCAATGATGTATAAACATCAGCATTTCCTCCTGAGTTTTTTTACCCTGTGTGTCTCTCTCCAACACCAAAGGCACTACATGTTACCTTCAAAGATCTGTGTGTGTACACCCCAGGTCTCTCTACTCCTGCAGCCACTTGATAATGGTATCATTTAGATTAGAGATACAGCACTGAAACAGGCCCTTCGGCCCACCGAGTCTGTGCCGAACATCAACCACCTACTAATCCTACACTAATCCCATATTCCTACCAAACATCCCCACCTGTCCCTATATTTCCCTACCACCTACCTATACGAGTGACAATTTATAATGGCCAATTTACCTATCAACCTGCAAGTCTTTTGGCTTGTGGGAGGAAACAGGAGCACCCGGAGAAAACCCACGCAGACACAGAGAGAACTTGCAAACTCCACACAGGCAGGACCCGGAATAGAACCCGGGTCTCTGGAGCTGTGAGGCTGCGATGCTAACCACTGCGCCACTGTGCTGCCCTGTATTTAGTTTATATTGTTTTGCCACATACTTCCTACCCAAATATCTCACTTCACACTTCACTTTGTTAAATTACATCTGCCATGTTCCTGCCCATTTCACCAGTCTGTCTCTGTCCTCCTGAAGTCTGTTACTATCCTTCTCACTGTTTATTAACATTTCTGAGCTTCCGTCCATCTGAAAGGTTTGACATTATCCCGTCTGTACACAACGCAACGGCAATAACAAACAGCAACAGTGATCCTAACTGTGACACTGGGGAATCCCACAGTGTACTTCCCTCCAGACTGAACAATAACCATTCTCCAATACTCTCTGCTTTCTGTCACTGAGCTAATTTCCTGCATGCTGGCATTGTAAATAAAAGAACAGTCTCCCATTTATGTAACGTGTTTCATGACCACTGCATGTCCCAAAGTGACTTCCAATTAATTAATACTTCTGAACACTTAGTCAGTTTCATAATGTAGGAAACAGGGCAGCCAATTTCTACACAGCAAGATCCCACAAGTAACAATGTGATGATGATCAGATCTGTTTTTGTGATGTAGATTGAAGGGTAAATACTGATCAGGACACTGGGGAGAATTCCCTTGTTTTTCGAAATAATCCCATGGGATCTTTAACATCCAAATGGGAGGGCAGCCGGGGCCTTGGTTTAACGTTTCATTCGATATATGGCACCTCTGACAGTGCAACACACCCTCAGGACTGCACTACAGTGTCAGCCTTGATTCTTGTGATCAAGTCCTGCAGTGACACTTGATCCTAGAAGCTTGTGACTGAAAGAGGAGAGTGCTACAAACTGAGCCACTGCTGACATTGGCCCTTTAATCCCATGTGTTTCTAATTTGGTAACACGGCTGCTATGTGCTACTTTATCAAACGCCTGGTGAAAGGATAGGAATATTGTGAAAGTACAGGCAGCTACAATCATAGAAACATAGAATACCACAGACATAATGAGGTCATTCGACCCATCAAATCTGTGCTTGCCCTTTCAAAGAGCAATCCAGTTAGTCCCTCTCCCTGGCTCTTTCACTATATCCTTGCATTTTCTCTGCTTCAGATATTATCCAATTCCCATTTGGGATCTACTATTGAATCTGTATCAATCAGCCTATCAGACATTGCATTCCAAATCCAAACCACTCAGAAACAAAAATCCTCATGTCTGCTTCTTTTACCAATCACCTTAAATCTGTGTCTCTGGTTAGTGACCCCTTGGACATTGGAAACTGTTTCTCTTTATTTAATTTATCTAAACCCTTCCTAATGTTAAAGACCTCAATCAAGTCTCCTCTGAAAGATCTCTGCTCTAAGGTGAACAACATCAGCTCCATAACTGTAATCCCTCATGCCTGCACAAATTCTAGTAAAACAGTTCTGTCCCCTCTCCGAAAGCTCCATGTCCTTCCGAAAGTGTGGTTTCTTGTATTTGATACAAGTCTCCAGGTGGAACCGAACTAGTATTTTCTATATGCTTCACATAATGTCCTTGCTTTTGCTCTTTTTTCCTCTATTTATCAAACCTAGGATCCCACATATTTATTAACGGTTTCGTTAGTCTTTCCGACCACCTTCAAAGATTTGTGTACAAACACCCCAGGTGTCTCTGTTATTTCACCACCTTTATAGTTGTATCATTTTACTTGTATTGTCTGTCCTCTTTCGTCCTTCGAAATTGTATCACAACACACATCAGCAAAGCCAAATAAATATTGAGAAGATTGAAGCCATTTTTTTCTATCTCCGTTCCAAACATTTCCTATCTCGATCCTTCTGCTTTGTAAATGTTTGAGAGCAAGCCAAACTGTTCACAAACTTGGTTACATAGTTCACCTTGAGATGTCTTGAGATGAAATTCCGACCAAATATTCACACCATCAGTAAAACGGCCTATTTTCAGCCCCATTGGAGTTGCATAGCTGGTTAAAGAGGAAATTAACGTAATCGTGAGGAAGGATATTAGCTCTGACGATGTCGAATATGTATTGGTAGAGCTGAGAAACACTAACGGACAGAAAACGTTCGTGGGGGTTGCATATAGACCCCACAAACTGTAGTGGTGATGTTGGGAATGGCATTAAACAGGAAATTAGAGATGCACGCGATGAAGGAACATCTGTAATTATGAGTGACTTTAATCTGCTTATAGATTGGACAAATCAAATTGGTCACAATACTGTAGAGGAGGAATTCCTTGAGTGTGTACGAAATGGTTTTCTGGACCAATACGTTGAGGAACCAACTAGAGAACAGGCCATCCTAGATTGGGTATCGTTTCATGAGAGAGGAATAATTGACAGTCTAGTGGTGCGAAATCCCTTGGGGATGAGCGACCATAATATCATAGAATTCTTCGTCAACGTGGAGAGTGACCTAGTTGATTCTGAGACTAGGGTCCTGAACGTTAAGAAAGGAAATTACGAAGGTATGAGGCTCGAGTTGGTTATGATGGATTGGGAAACGTTACCAAAAGGAATGACGGTCGATCGGCAATGGTAAAAATTCAAAGAGTGCATGGATGAACTGCAACAATTGTTTACTCCTGTCTGGTGCAAAAGTAAAACGGGAAAGGTAGCCAAACCATGGCTTACAAGGAAAATTAGAGATAGCATTAGATCCCAGGAAGACGCATACAAATTAGCCAGAAAAAAACAACAGACCAGGTGATTGGGAGCAGTTTCGAATTCAGCAAAGGAGGACCAAGGGATTGATTAAGAAGGGGAAAATAGTGTCCGAGAGTAAGCTTGTGGGGAACATAAAAACTGATTGTAAAAGTTTCTATAGCTATGTGCAGAGGAAAAGATTGGTGAAGACAAAAGTAGGTCCCTTACAGTCAAACAGGGGAATTTATTATGGGGAACAAAGAAATGGCTGACCAACTAAATGGATACTTTGATTCTGCCTTCACAACGGAGAACACAAATATCATACCAGAAATGTTGGAGAACACAGGGTTTAGTGAGAGAGAGGAACTTAAGGAAATCAGTATTTGTAGAGAAATGGTGTTGGGGAAATTGATGGGATTGAAGGCCGATAAATCCCCAGGGCCTGATAGAATGCTTCCCACAGTACTTATGGAAGTGGCTTTAGAAAAAGTGGAAGCATTGGTGGTCATCTTTCAAGATTCTATAGACTCTGGAACAGTTCCTATAGATTGGAGGGTAGCTAATGTAACCCCACTGTTGAAAAAGGGAGGGAGAGAGAAAGCAGGGAATTATAGCCCAGTCAGCCTGACGTCAGTAGTGGGGAAAATTCTAGAGACCATTATCAAAGATTTTATAGCAGAGCACTTGGAGAATAGTGGTAGAATCGGACAGATCATGGATTTACGAAAGGGAAACCATGCTTGATAAACCTAATATAATTCTTCGGGGGTGTAACTAGTA
The DNA here is from genome assembly GCF_036365525.1 of Heterodontus francisci. NCBI lineage: Eukaryota > Metazoa > Chordata > Chondrichthyes > Heterodontiformes > Heterodontidae > Heterodontus > Heterodontus francisci. Next base: position 1,370,515 of record NW_027141269.1, read on the forward strand.
GAGTTGATGAGGGGGAGACAGTGGACTTTCAGAAGGCTCTCGACAAAGTCCCACCTAAGAGCTTAGCATGTACAATTAACATGCATGTGATTGGGGGTAATGTATTGTGATGAATAGAAAATTGGTTGGCAGACAGGAAACAAAGTGTAGGAGTAAAACGTTCTATTTTCTGAATGGCAGGCAATGAATAGTGGGGTACCGCAGGGATCAGTGTTAGGACCCCAGCTATTCACAATAGACATTAATAATTTCGATGGGGGAACTAATTGTAATATCTCCAAATTTGCAGATTACACAAAACGGGGTGGGAGGGTGAGTTGTGAGGAGGATGCAGGGAGGCTTCAGGGTGATATGGACAAGTTGAGTGAGTGGGAAAATGCATGGCAGATGCTGTATAATGTGGATAAATGTGAGGTTATCAGGAAGTCAGATTATTATCTGAATGGCTATAAACTCAGAGAGTGAAATATGCAACGAGACCGGGGTGTTCTCGTACACAAGTCGCTGAAGGTTAGCATGCAGGTGCAACAGGTGGTAAAAAAGGCGAATGTTATGTTGGCCTTCATAGCGAGAGGATTCGAGTACAGGAGCAGGAATGTCTTGCTGCAATTATACAGGGCCTTGGTGAGGCCACAGCGGCAATGTTGTGTGCAGTTTTGGTCTCCTTATCTGAGGAAGGATGCTCTTGCTATAGAGGGAGTGCAGCGAAGGTTTATCAGACTGATTCCTGGGATGGCGGGACTGACGTACGAGGAGAGATTGAGTCGGTTAGGATTATATTCGCTGGAGTTCAGAAGAACGAGGAGGGATCTCATAGAAACCTATAAAATTCTAACAGGGCTTGGCAGGGTAAATGCAGGAAGGATGTTCCTGATGGTGGGGGAGTCCAGAACCAGGGGTCATAGTCTAAGGATACGGGGTAAACTTTTCAGGACTGAAATGAGGAGAGATTTCTTCACCCAGAGAGTGGCAAGCCTGTGTAAATCTGTCATCACGCCCATATCCAAGGGGAATTGGAAGATTCTGGCTAGGGCCTCTGCTATTCCCACCATTCCTTCCCTCAGCAACCCTCATACATCCCATCCAGACTCGGTAAATGGTCTACTTTATTGTGGTACAAAAAGTGTTGGATTGAAAAGGGTTAACGGAATCTGTTTGTTCCGTGACTGTAATTAATGTCAGTCTCCATGGATCCTAATTGTGTCACTGGAAGTTTTCCATTTTCTATTAATAAGGGGCACCTTTCAATGTGTTATAACATAGTGTCAGCGGGAAAATCAGCACTAACAGAGATCAGCAGCTCCAGAGAGAGATAGAGGATAGATCAGAAACTGAGGGCAATATATTGGAATGTTACAACAATGGGTCAGAATCTGAGAACAATAGATTGGAATGTTACAACAACGGACAGGAGTTTATCGTGGGATCTTTACTATCTTTCTACATATTATGATTGGATGTCATTAAACACTCGTATCGACCGCGCACTGAAGATTATTCAATACATTTACTATCCCATCCTGGCTATTATTGGTGTCCCTGGTAAGTCTCTCTATCTAGCTATTATTTCTATAAACCATGCTTAACTGCATTACTGCTCCTGTAATTTACTCTGCACTTCTTGTTGCCGTTGTTATTCCTTGTGAATAACTCCAGCTGTTAGCTCTGTAAACTGCTGTGAACTGTATTACAAATTCCTGTCATTTACTCTCATCTTTGCTGCTGTTGTTGTCTCTATTTCAGGCTAGGAGATCTGTAAACCCTGTTTCACTGAAATGTTTGTCTGCAATGTAAATTTTGGGAAGACTGAAGCCAACGTCATTGATCTCCATCATGAAGTCCATCCCCTATCTGTCAAATACATACATCACCCTGCCCAATATCTCAGCCCATCTGCTGCATAAACCCTCGTCCCTGTCACTGTTAAATCCACACTTGACTATTCCAATTCTATCCTGGTCACCCTCCCTGTTAAAAACCTCCATAAACCACAGCCCATCTAGAACTCTGCTGCCTGTATCCTAACTCACACCAAATCCCGATCACCCATCAGCCCTGTTCTCACTGATCTACATTGGCTCCCGGTCTGGCAGCACCTTAATTTTAATATTCTCATTCTTGTGTTTAAACTCGCTCCATGCCCTCACCCCTCTAATTAGTCCCATTCCCATATTCCTGAAAATCTTTTTATTTCAATCTTTTCCAAATCTCCTTTTAAAGTGAATTTCTTTCCCTTTGTATCTGACCTGATCCACGATTTTAGACTTCACAGCACTACTGGTGTTGACAGTGCCGAAGCTGTGATCCATAAAGAGATGTGAACTTTGAGTGCGGCCTGCTCAATACCCCATGCTGGGCAGAGCTCCTGCCCAGCCGTAGCATATATGTGTTGTTCCTTTGAGGGTGGGTCTGAATATGGTGTCGATTATCCATTCTGGCAGCTTTGATGTCCGTCTTTGAAACTTGGTCTGTGCATGTCCACTGACCGCCTGTGTTATTCACTCTCAGCTGAACATACATTCAGCAGCACGAGGAACCCCCTCTAGTGTTATTTAAAAGGACCAGGCATCCAACTTACAGGTGAGGGGTTTTTGACATACTTCTGCCATTGTTAAGTTAGTGGAGGTCCTGTGGATGGTTTTCTGGAGGTTGTGTTGTGAGCTGCTGCAGACATTCAGGGAAGACAGAGGATTTGGTGACCCAAGTCTGGACAAGGAATGGGGACTGTAGTTACAGTGTCTCTGGGTCTATGACATGACCAACAAATGGAGCAGAGGTTGCAGAGAGGGGATGCTCTGTAAAGAGGGAGGAGGAGGGGGCTCTGCCCTACCCACCCCGGGTTTTCCAAGAGCACTTTTCCTACCTACACCTAACCCCGGAGCAGTGTGTGGGTGACTCTGATTCAATAAAGAGATGGTCACAGAGCTGTGTCACCTCCTGTAACACGACCTGGAGCCTCACACCTGGGTGAGGACGGAGCTGTCAGTGGCTGTTAAGGTCACAGTTTCATTGAACTTCTATTTATCTGGATCTTTCCAGAGAGGAGCAGAAGACATATCCAACATAGATTCACAGAGATTGATAGAGACATTTACGACACAGAAGGGGGCCATTCGGCCCCTCTGTGCCAGCTCTCTGTGGAACAATCCAGTCAGTCCCACTCTCCCACTCAATACCTGTATTCCTGCAATTTCATTTCCTTCAAGTGCCCATCCAGTTTCCTTTTGAAATCATTGATTGTCTCAGCTTCCACCACCCTCATGGACAGTGAATTCAACTCATTACCATCCACTGTGTAAAAAAGTTCTTCCTTATATTACCCCTGCATCTCTTACCCAAAACCTTCCATCTGTGTCCCCTAGTCCATATTTTATCAGTTGATGGGAACAGTTTTTCCTTGTCTATCTTTTCTAAGCCTATCATAATCTTGTACACCTCTATCAAATCTCTCTCAATCTCCTTTACTCCAGGGAGAACAACTCCATCTTTTCCAAACTAACCTTGTAACTAAACTCCCATCCCTGGAACTATTCTGGTAAATCTCCTCTGCAGCCTCTCAAGGACCTTCACATCCTTCCTAAAGTGTGGTGACCAGAACTGAACATAGTTCTCTAGTTGGGGCCTAACCAAAGCTTTATAAAGTTTCTGCATAACTTCCCTCCTTTTGTATCTTTGCCTCTAATGATGAAGCCCATGATCTAATATGCTTTGCTAAACACTGTCCTAATATGTCCTGGCACATTCAAAGATCAATGCCTATGGAGCCCCAGGTCTCTCTGTTCCTGCACAATCTTTAGAACTGTGCCATTAAGTCTATATTGCCTTCCTATTCTTTCAGACAAAATAGATCACCTCACACACCTCTGTATTAAATTCCGCCTGCCATTTCTCTGTCCATTCTGCCTGCCTATCTACATCCTGTTGCAGTCGGTTTGCAATATCCTCCCGTTCACCTGCTCCAAGATCGGAACATTTTGATATTCTACTCTGTATTCCAAGCTCTTAGCACTGACCATTGGGGAACATCACTGTCTACAATCCTCCAGTCTGAAAAACAACCATTTCCCACAACTCACACTTTTCTGTCCTTGACAATATTTGATCCAATTGGATGCTAATGCATTAACTTCAATTATGTTCGCCAAACTTTTGTGTGGTACTTTATCAAATAATTTCATAAAATCCATGTATACATCATCCACCACATTCCCTTCATCAAACCTCTCTGTTACTTCATCAAATAAATTTAATTAGTTCAGTCATGCGTGATCTGTCTTTTAGAAATCCGTGCTGACAATGCTTACATAACACAAACCTCTCCAAGTGTGTGTTGTCCTTTTTCCCTGATTATAGTTTCTAAAACCTTAATCTCCACTGATGTTAAACTAACTGACCAGTAGTTGCGAGGCCTGTGTGTTGTCCATTGATAATTCTGGGAGTTGAGGGTGACCATCTATGTCATCATGTTCTCCCTCAGCAGGGAGAAGCAGGATGAGAGATCCAGTGGCTTTGTCAGGATAGCGGGATTCCTGATGGTGTAGGTGTCTCTGCGGGGTCCCCATGTCAATGGGGAGAGGTATAGGAACTGAAAGATCTCTCACTCCATTAAAGTGCATTTGGTGTGTGAGCATGCCCAGTACATCTTCCCTTTCCCACCATGGATCCCCGATTCTCCACCATTACACCCATCTGAGACGCTCCATCACAGTGTTCCCTTGGTCGCCATCCTGCAGTAAAAAACACCAACAAAAACATTTTCATTAACATCTTTATCCAACGCATTCAATTTTACAAACAAATCTGAACGATTCACCATTGTATATTCCCTTCGTGCCTGTCTTATGCGTTCCCTCGACTTGCCTATTGCTCCTACACAGTGTTTCCCCAGTGACTGCAGCATGGCTGGTGGAAGGTTGCTGACTTTCACTGGGGGAGACTGCAGATTGCCTTGCAGGACGTCCTCGAGCAGCTCTGGGTCTTGAGGCCTCGGATTCAGACTGCACCACCTCGACATGGGCAGCAGCAGCCTGGGCTGGATGATGGGTAACAGCAAGGACACTGGTGTAGTGACAGTGATGTGAGAACAAATACTGTCATCCTGAGAGAGGACAGCAGGTTCATGCTCCACGGAGACACTGTCACTCCCACAGGGCGACACCTCAGGAATCCTAGTAATCTACTGGATTACAGATTGCTGGACTGCTGTGAGATCCTGCAAACCCCTTTGAACACTGAGATCCACAGCCATGATGACAGCAGTCTGATCCTGCATGGCAGCAAGCATGGATCTCATGACCTCAGGCTGAGCTTCCACTGCAGCACTGAGACGTTGGGTGTCTGCCGTCTGTGCTGCAGTGGAAGCTGAGACAATGGTCACCAGGCACTGTATCAGGGCTGGGTCCGCTAGTGCTGTCATGGAGTTAGTGACCACTTCCACAGGGGAAAGAATGTGCTTCAAGCTCTGTACAATGTCCTGTGCCATGTTGGAGCTGGACTCCTCCATGTTCCTTGACCGTGATAACAGACTGTCTAACAGGCCTGTCAATGGACAAAGTATCTCAGTGTACATGTCGATCAGCATTCTCCTGTATGCTGTTCCAGCAATGTTTACATCTGTGTCCTGTGTATTATAACACATTTGTGACCTCACCCTCCGGTGAGCTGACACATGAGCTATCCTTTCCCCCTGGCCTGGCTGCAGCTCACTCGTGCTCGGTTACTCACCATGTGCAGATTCCGACTCTATACCAGCCTCTAAGGTCCACACAGTGTAAGTATTTGATCTGATGACTATGAGTATCAGACCAAGTGATGGGGTTTCACCATCAGTGCTGTGCTGCTGCTCTCTCTCTCTGTCTCTGTCTCCTGGATCTGCTGTGACTGGGAAGCTGGCAGTTTTGGCTTATGATTGGAAAGTATAAAATCAGAGGGGGAGGGCTGGGGTGAGGGATTGGGGGTGGGTTGTAAAGCAGGAGGTTCATGGTCCCACCATCTGCAGCTTGTACATCATCCCAGGCAGCAGGACGAGGGGCAGTTGGGAGTTAAGAAGAGACATAAGGCCGGAACATAGCATCATCCTGAATACTCTCGGTGATGCCGGATGCTACGGGCTCTGTCACAGCCGGTCCCATGATGTGAAGAACCATCTCCTCCCTCAGGCTCAGAGGATGAAGGTCTGCCTGGTCCCCGCCGGTTCACTGCTGCTCCCTGTGATTGTCGGCCACCATGTTCTGTAAGAGAGTGGACAGAATGTCAGTGATTGTGTTGCACTGTGTTTGGGTGATGTTCTTGGCACAGTTGAGTAGCTGCAGGAACGTGGAGGCAGTGAGGGGTGGGTGTGAAGCTGGTATAAGTGGAATGTGTGTGAAGGTGAGATGGAGTATGTGAATGTTAGGTGTGAGTCCTGAGTGTTAGGGACTACTGATGGGTGAGTGATGGGGGTGTGGTACATTGAGCAGTGTGAGAGGTTGGTGATGTTGGTGGTAGGAGAAGCCATGTGAAGATGAATTCACTGACATTGTGTGACCCGTGTGAACTCATTAAACTTCTTCTGGCTCTGCTGCCAAGTCCTCGGGGCCAGACTTCTTGCATTGATCTCCCTGGCCACCTGCTCCCATTCCATTCGGAGGACGTTCCTTGAGGGTCTCCAGCCCACTCCACGAAAACATATCCTCTCTTCTCCCGTCACCCACCATGACTAAGGCCTCCAACACCACATCCGTGAACAACGGAGCCCTCTCTCTGTCGTAGTATTCCATTTGCCTTGTCTCCAATTGCAGCATTGCCAATCAGAAACAGCAGTCTCCTGTGATTCAGCACAACTTCCCGTTAAAAGGGACAGACTGCCTTGAAGAGCTGAAGCCTGGCTGAAACACGTGTACGTAGAATGAATGGAAATGAGGAGGCAGCAGGATGTTTGTGTGTCACCTGTCTCAACAGGAACGGGGACGGGCAAATCATAACTCCTCTGCTGAAAAAGTGATGCAAACACGATTTTTTCGCACTCCTATTGACCTTTCCCTCTTTCACGTTTTTTCACTCTCTCCCTCACTCACTTCACTCTCTGTCTCTTGCTCATAGAATTAGAGATTGGTGCAGCACAGAAGGAGGCTATTCGGCCCATTGTGTCAGTACTGTCTCTTTGAAAGAGCTATCGAATTAGCTCCTCTCCCAGCCTCTTTCCCCAGACTCATGTTGCCAATGTGGAAAAACCTTTCCTTCAATCTCAGTCTCTCCCTCTTGCAGCAGTCACACAGCTTCCAGCCTCTTCACAGAGCAACAGTCAGCTGAACCTCGTTAACTACTCAGCACCTCCAATTAGGCAGCAGCCAACCCCAGTGCTGTACTTGTCCTCCGAGTATTTAATGGGGGACAGTGTAGAGTGTCCTTTATTCTGGATCTAAGCCGTGCTGTACCTGTCATGGCAGTGTTTGATGGGGACAGTGTAGAGTGAGCTTTACTCTGCATCTAACCTGTACTGACTCGGCCACAAACATGTGTTCATCTAAAACTCTGCTGCCTGTATCTAAACTCAAAGCAAGTCCCGTTCATCCATCACTCCAGTGCTCGTTGACCTACATTGGCCCCTGCTCTGGCAACATCTTGATTTGAAAACTCTCATCCTCATGTTCAAACCTAACTCATTATGAAATGCCCAGTGATGAAACAGTCTCATCAAAATACTTAATGTTAGTTTGTTTGTTAGAACCACAGGGACTGCAGTGGTTCAAGATTCACCATTTTCTCATGGTAACCAGGGATGGGGAAGTAATGCTGGCCTTGTCAGTATCACCCATATCCTGAGAACAAATAGACAGGAAATAAAATAGTAATAAAATCAATGAGTTTGTAATTGACCGATTGAAACCAGGCGAGGTCAGTGATCAGACAGAGACGTCATAACCCAATAAACAAATTATCAACACAATTTATCTCACCAGCTCCTTGTATCTGTCTTTCTGCTGTTGTCTTCAGCAAAAAGCAAGTAACAATTAATCTCGGGATTAAAAACTGCTGAATGTTAATTGCACACACGAGATACGTACTCAATGGTTTCTGTTATCAGTCAGTCAGAGAATTACACAGCACAGGAGGAGACCATTTAACAAATCGTCCCAGTTCCAGCTGTTTGAAGGAAATCTTCAATTATTCCTCTCCCCTGTTCTTTTCTCCCAGTCCAGTAAATCACCCTGTTAGTATTGATCCAATTCCCTTTTGAACGTTTCTGTTAAATCTACTTCCACAACCCTTTCAGGAAGTGAATTCCAAATCATAAACACTCGCTGTGTAAAGAAAAGAAAATCTCCTCATCTCTCCTCTGTTTTTTTGTTAATCAACATTAAACTGTGTTCTCTGGTTACTGACCTTTCATCCAGTCAAACCAGATTCTCTTTATTTATTGTCGCAAAACACATCATCATTTTCAGGCCCTCTATTAAATCTCCCTTTTAGCTTCTCTGCTCTAAGGAGAACAATCCCAGATTCTCTCCCCATAACTGAACTCCCTCATCCCTGTTACCATTCTAGTATATCACCGAGGCACCATCTCCAAGGCCTTGGAATCTTCATAAAGTGTGGTGTCCAGAATTGGACACAATATCCCGGCTGAGGCTCAAACAGTCATTTCTAGTCTTAGCGGAATGTTCTTGTGTTTTTTTTAAATTCTTTGCTTCTCGTTATAAAGCTAAGGATCCCGGATGCCTTTTTAAAATCTTCAGAACTTATCCGGCCACCATTGAAGATTTGTGTACATACACACCCAGTCTCTGTGCTCCGGTACCATCTTTTAAATGGTGCAGTTTAGTTTCTATTCACTCCCCTTATTCTCCCTCACAAAATAATCACTTCCCCAATTCTATGTGTTAAATTTCATTCACCATGTGTATTCTCATTTCACCATCTGACTGTCCATGTCCTCCTGAAGCAGCTCCTTTCCTTCACACAGGTTACGACATTTATAATTTTCCTGGCTTATGCAAATGTTGAGACTCTGCTCTTCACACCTAAGTCTTTGTCATGTATCTATTTATCTATATGTCAGGAAGAGTACTGGTTCTAATACTGACCCCTGAGAAATTGCACTGTATACTCCCCCTCCTCCACCACTCTGAACAATGTCTGTTCACTACTTCTCTCTGCTTTCTGTCCCTGAGTCAGTGTCATATCCACACTATCACTGTCACATTAATCCATGTGTTCCATTTTCATAACAAGTCTATGAAATGTCATTTGATCACAGGCCTTTTGAAAGTCTGTTCACATAAGTGTATATACATAATTGCATATGCATGTGCAGGGGTGGAAGATGTTGGTATGGTTCTTAATGAATACTTCGTGTTTCACGTTACAAAAGAGGGGTATGATGCAGATATTGTAGCTAAGAAGGAGGAATATGAAGTATTTGATGAGATATACTTAGGGAGAGAGGACGTATTAATGGGATTAGCATCCTTGAAAGTTGATAAGTCACCAGATGCAGATATAATGCATCCCATGTTGTTAAAAGAAGCAAGAGAAGAAATAGCAGAGGGTCTGACCATCATTTTCCAGTCCTCACTGGGTACAGGTGTGGTGCCAGAGGATTGGAGTACTGTTAACATTGAACCTCTGTTTATAAAGGACCCCAGGGTTAGAATGAAAAATTACAGGCCAGTCAGTCTAACCTCAGTAGTGGGCAAATTATTGGAATCTATTCTGAGAGACAGGATAAACTGTCTGTTAGAAAGACACAGGCTAATCAAGGATAGTCAGCATGGATTTGTTAAGGGACGCTCTAGTTTGACCAACTTGATTGAATTTTTTGAAGAAGTAACAAGGAAGATAGATGAGGGTAGTGCAGTTCATGTGGTCTACATGGATTTAAGCAAGGCTTTTGACAAGGTCCCACATGGCAGACTAGTTAAAACAAATAAAATCCCATGGAATCCAGGGAAATAAAGCAAGGTTGATACAAAATTGGCTCATTGGCAGGAAACAAAGGGCAATTGTTGATGGGTGTTTTATTGACTGGAGGACTGTTTCCAATATAATAAAAGCAAAATACTGCGGATGCTGGAAATCTGAAACAAAAACAAGAAATGCTGGAATCTCTCGGCAGGTCTGGCAGCATCTGTGGAAAGAGAAGCAGAGTTAACGTTTCGGGTCAGTGACCCTTCTTCGGAACCCCGGACTGTTTCAGACAGACCTTCGGACTGTTTCCAATGGTGTTCCACAGGGCTCAGGACTGAGTCCCCTGCTTTTTGTGGTATATATTAATGACTTGAACGTAAATGTAGAAGCATGATCAAGAGGTTTGTAGATGACACACAGATTTGCCGTGTGGTAGATAGCGAGGAGGATTGCTGTAGGTTGCAGGAAGATATCGATGGCAGAAAAGTGGCAAATGGGATTCCACCTGATTAAGAATGAGGCGATGCAAATTGAGGAGTTCAAACAAAGCAAAGGGATGCACGATTAATGGGAAAATACTGGGAAGTGTAGAGGAAGTGAGGGAACTTTGGAGTCAATGTCCACAGATCCCCGAAGTAGCAGGACAGGTTGATTAGGTGGTTAAGAAGGCATACGGAATCCTTTCCTTTATTAGCCGAGGTATAGAATACAAAAGCAGGGAGGTTATGCTGGAACTGTATAACTCTTTGGGTAGACCATAACTTGAATATTTTGTGCAGTTCTGGTCACCTCATTACAGAAAGGATATAATTGCACTGGAGAGGGCACAGAGGAGATTTACGAGGATGTTGCCAGGACTGGAAAAATGCAGCTATGTGGAATGATTGGATAGGCTGGGGTTCTTCTTGGAACAGAGAAGGTTGAGGGGAGATCTGATTGAAATGTATATATTTTTAGGGGCCTGGATAGAATGGAGATGAAGGGTCTAATCACATTAGCAGAGATCAGTGATGAGGGGGCATAGATTTAAAATGATTGATGGAAAGATTAGAAGGGAGTTGAGGAAACACCTGTTCACCCAGAAATAGCAAATTGGCTCAGTGGCAGGAAACAAAGGGTAATTGTTGGCGGGTATTTTAGAGTCAGCAGGGATGTTTCCAGCGGCGTTCTGCAAGGCTCAGGACTGGGTCCCCTGCTTTGGTGTGAGTCTCAAACTCACTGCCTGAAAGGGTAGTTGAGGCAGGGACACTCAACCCATTCAGAAGGAGTCTGGACATGCAGCTCAGGTGCCACAATCTGCAGGCTTATTGGCCAAATGCTGGATGGTGGGATTAGAATAGTGGACCGTTTACCAGCTGGCACAGCAATAAAGTTCCAACTGGCCTCTTTCTGTGCCTTAACCTCACGATGACTCTATGATCCCATTACACGAAACACGCTATTCTCATTAACACTCACAGTTACATCCTCAACGAACTCGATCAAGATTAGAAAATGAGTTTCCATTAACTTATCTATGCTGCTCGTCATTTATTAACCATGATTTTACAGGCAAGAAATACTTTGTGCTGGGTTACGGACACCAGAAGTTTCCAACTATCAACATTAGACTGACTGGTCAGTAGTTACAGGGTTTGTCCAACCTCTCCTCTTTTTAAATAGGGTGTAACATTTACAGCCTTCCAGTCCTCTGTCACCAATCCCATATCAAAGGAGGATTCGAAGATTCTGGCCAGTGCCGCTGTGTTTCCACAATTCCTTTCCTCATTAAACCTCAGATATCCTTTCCAGACCAAATAAATGTTCTACTTTATTGTGGTAAAAAAACGTTTAGATTGAAATGAGTTAACTGAACCTGTTTGTTCAGTGACTGTAGTTAATGTCCGTCTCCCTAATTGTGTCACTGGGAGGTTTTCCATCGTCTATTAATATGGGGCTCCTTTCAATGTATTATCCCATAATGTCAGCGGGAACATAACAGAGATCAGCAGCTCCAGAGAGAGAGGGAGAGGATAGATCAGAATCTGAGAACAATAGATTGGAATGTTACAACAATAGGTCAGAATCTGAGAACAATAGATTGGAATGTTACAACAATGGGTCAGAATCTGAGAACAATAGATTGGAATGTTACAACAATGGGTCAGAATCTGAGAACAATAGATTGGAATGTTACAACAATGGGTCAGAATCTGAGAACAATAGATTGGAATGTTACAACAATGGGTCAGAATCTGAGAACAATAGATTGGAATGTTACAACAATGGACAGCAGGAGTTTCTCCTATTGGTTTTACTGGCTCACTGCAGATTATTACTGGATAACATTAGAAGAGCGGATCGTTTGCGCTCTGAAGATGATTCAATCGATTTATTATCCCATCCTCGCTATTATTGGTGTCCCTGGTAAGTCTCTGTATCCAACTATTAGATTCATAAGCCATATTTCAATGATTTAGTGTTCTCGTAATTTATATCGTGAGCAGACTGAAACCATTGTGTTCAGTTTCTGTCGCAAATTATATTCCCCATCCACGATCTGCATCCCCCTCACTGGCCATTGTCTGAGGCTGAACCAGGAAGTTAACAACATCTGCTATTTAATGCTGAGCTGACTTCATTCCCGTGTTCTCTCCATCTCCAACCTTGCCTATTGTTACAGCCAGGTGAGGAGGGTTCACAGTCTCTCCTCTTGTCCTTCCTCTTATTTGACCGCAATAGGGTTTGCCCTTTCTAGAGAGTGGATGTGGTAACCATTTCAGTGAGTATTTTACCTTTTCCCTTTCGTGTGATGGTGAAGGAACCAATCGGACAGGTTCTCTAGAGTTTAAACAGGAAAGAGGTGAGTTTATTATACTTAGCAATCTAAACCGTATCTAAATAAACATTAATCTTAGAATTACTGCAGCTGACATTGTCTATTACAGTTTTGCTGATTTAATTTTTTGGTGTTTTGTCTGGGATGATGATGTGTCGGGTTCGACCTTTTTTTTCTCTCCTGCAATGAAGCTTTCACCATTCAGGTTCCTGTCTAAACTTCCTCCCTAAACTGACAATGTGTAATAAATTGTTTTTTTTATTGGGTTTGCTTCGCTTTCGGTTTGGGACCTGATCATTGTGTTCTTCAGTGGGCAGATCCACACTGACCTCACTTTTAGCTTCTGGTGAGGTACACAAATGCTATTTATTTTAGGGTATTTCGCCCTCACTTTTCCCTTTACTGTCGGGAGCATCATTTTTTTCTGATCTGCCCTATGTCCTCTGGGACATTAGTGCTCGCAAGTGTCTGTCCAGCTTTCACTTCACTCTACTGCGGCTCTTCAACTAGGTGAGGCACCTCCCTCACCATCTACTTGCCTTTTTTGGAAATTACCTTGCCCTTGCAACTTTCTGTGAATGCTGTTAGCAGCCTTTTTAGGGTGCCTTTTTTGGGTTGTATTTAAAGAGGAGAGCGTGTGGTCTAATTTATCTAACATTTCAGGGTTGGCTAATCGGAGACTAGGGGATTCCAGTTGAGAATCCTCATGGCCCTCTTCTAACCTGTCCTCACTGTCCTTTTCAATCCTCCCCTTTTGACTGTCTGACAGATCTGTGCATGTCTGTACCCTCCAAAGCCTTTGCTTTTTTCCTTTGGTCTGGGGTGTCAATTAAATACTTTACCTGACTATTCCTTTTGCTACTCGATATGGACCACTGAACCGGGATTTCAGCGGTTCACCCTGCAGTGGGAATAGTAACAATACATGGTCTCTGTCCTGAAATGTTCCAGCCTCTGCATTTCAGTCTGATTACCTTTTCATAGCTGCCTGGGAGGTCTTTAGGCGTTACTGAGCCAAGGCACGGTCTCTCGTGAGCCACTCCCAGAGCAAGGAAATGTAGTCTAACATGGAAGTTTGATCCCTCTGCCCCAAAAAACTTTTCCTTGATTAGTTTAAGAGGACCTCTCATCTCGTGTCCATAAACTCATTGAAAGAGACTAAAGCCAGTGGAATCATTGGATAAGTCCCTGGTAACCAACAGGAGAAATCCCAGCCCTTTGTCCCAGTCATGGGGTTACTCATAGCAGTATGGCCTGATCATTGTCTTCAGGGTCTGGTGGTGCCGCTCCAAAGCACCTTGCGACTGTGGATGGTAGGCTGAGGACTTGCACTGGGTTATGTCCAGATTACCTTTTCAAAAATACTTGATACAAAATGTGTGCCCTGTTCCATCTGGATCTCAGCAGGCAGCCCATATCGGGGAAAGAATTGGGTTAGCCCCTCCTTGGCAGAGATAGATCTTCGGGATAATGGCCTCTGGGAATCGGGTCACCACATCCATAATGGTGAGAAGATACTGGTAATCCCGTTTTGTTTTCAGCAGGTGTCCCACACAATCCACTAGCATTCTGCTGAAGGGTTCCCCAAAAGCTGGTATGGGAATTAGGGGTGAAGGTTTTATTGCAGCTTGGGGCTTCCCCACAACTTGGCACATGTGACCAGTTTGACAGAACTCCATCACATCTTTATGGAGTTGTGGCCAGTGACGATGCTGTCTTATGCAGGGTTCGATTTTTCATATACCGACATGTCCAGTCATTGGAAGTTCGTGGGCCATTCTTAATATTTCTTTAAGGTACCTCAGTGGCATCTGTATCTGATGAAGCACTGTCCACTCTTCATCCGCAGGTCTGTAAGGAGGTCTCCACTTCCTCATTGGCACCTCGTTCTTTAAATAGTAACACTCTGCAACTCCCTCTGCTTCAGTTTTGGTTTGGACAGTCTGTGCCTTTTTTAACACTGGGTCAGGTTGTTGAGCCTCAACTAAGGACGATTTGTTTAACACATCCTTTGGGTCCTCTAACTTCCCAAGAAGGTTTCAGATAACCAGACAGTAGGGTCATCCGTCTGCAGTGTCAGTTCAGGGGATTGTTTGGCCATGGACCGAGTCACCACACAATCAGTAAGAATGCCAGGGACCTTCTCCCGTAACTGTTCCGAAGAAGGGTCACTGACCCGAAACGTTAACTCTTCTTCTCTTTTCACAGATGCTGCCAGACCTGCTGAGTGATTCCAGCATTTCTTGTGTTTATTTCTCCTGGAACCGCTCTGTCTCCCTGACCTCTTTTGGTCTCTCCAGAGCTACTGGGAAAGCTGCCACCTTTTCCCCTGTCAGATCATTACCCAGGAGCTGATCGACCCCTCCACCGGTAAACTAGGTGCAATCCCCATGGTTACCAGTCTTTAAACTGGGTCACATTCCAAGTGCAGTCGATATACAGGTATGGTCATATATCATCTTCCGATACCATTCACTAACACTCTAGCGTTCACTGCACTCTCTCGGGTAAAGGTATTTTCCCAGCAGAAGGGTTTGTTTGGCCCCTGTATCCCTCAGTATGACTATGGGTTTGCTTGCCCCACTCGAGGGGTATGGGGTCACTTTTCCTTGGAATACAAATTCCTGTAACTCTCTGGGATTTTGTTAAGTTTTCCTGCACTCTCTGTGGTGGGGTTACTGTGTCTGACTGTTACAGTTAAAGGCACAGCCTGACCTGCAGTGCTTTCCATCAGGGCCCGTTTTCCAGCACTGATCTGGTGGACTCTGATTAATCCTACAGGTTTTCCCCGTCACTTTCATTAGTCAACTCAATGGTGACCTGCCTTATTACAGTGGAAACACGCAGATCTTCAGCCATTACTCCTGCTCTCAGCACCTATTTGGCCTGAGGATGGACCCTTGTGTGTCCTGCTTCTTGCCCATGGCTGCTCGGGCTCCGATCTCCCTTCCACCTTTTATTCTCGGATCTTTGGGGTGACGAGGAATGGGTTTTCCTCTGGGGTTAAGGCTTTGTGTACATGGGAAAATTCATCAGCCAGAATACCTTTGAACCTTCTGTCCCTCTATGTGGGTTTTACTGGGAGGGGGCGAGTTTGTGAACTCCTCGAGAGGGATCACCGCTCTGAGGGTTTCATATGTGGGCTCTATCTTGAGCGCTCATATCACTGGCCAAAAAAAACACAAACATGGACTGTAAAATCTTCTATAGATACGTGAAAAGGAAACGTTTCGCTAAGACAAATGTGGGTCCATTACAGGCAATGTCAGGAGAATTTATAATGGGGAATCGAGAAATGGCAGAGAAGTTAAATGATTATTTTGTGTCTGCCTTCACTGAGGAAGATACAAGAAATCTCCCAGAATTACAGATCCAAGGGACTCGGGAGAATGAGGAAATGAATGAAATTAGTATGAGTAAGAAGGTTGTCTTGGAGAAATTAATGGAGCTGAAGGTTGACATGTCCCCAGGACCTGATATTTTACATCCCAGAGTGTTGAAAGAGGAAGCTTTGGAAATAGTGGATGCATTGGTGAATATCTTTCAATATTCTGTAGATTCTGGAACTGTTCCTGTAGATTAGAAGATAGAAAATGTCTTCCCAGTATTTAAGAATGGAGAGAGATAGAAAACAGGGCACTACAGACATGTTAGCCTTACATCAGTCGCTGGGAACAAGCTATACTCTATTCTAAAGAATGTGATAAATGGATCTGATTGGGCAGAGTCAACATGGATATATAAATGGGAAACAATGTTTGACGAATCTGTTGGAGTTATTTGAGGATGTTGCTCACAGAATTGATAAAGGGAATTCGGTGGACGTGGTATACTTGGATTTTCAGAAGGCTTTTGATAAAGTCCCCGACAGGAGGTTGGTTAGTAAAATTGAAGCACATGGGATAGGAGATAATGTACTGGCATGGATTAAGGATTAGTTAACAGGCAGAAAGCAGAGAGTAGGAATAAATGAGTCATTCTTGCCTTGGCAGGCTGGGGTACTGCAGGGATCAGTGCTTGGGCCCCGGCTGTTCACAATATGTATCAATGACTTGGATGTGGGGACCAATGTAATATTTCCAGGTTTTCAGATGCCAGTAAACTAGATGGGAATGAGTGTTGATGAGGAAGATGCAAAGCGGCTTCAAGGGGATTTGGACAGCCGTAGTGAGTGGGCAAGAACATGGCAGTTGAAATATAATGTGGAAAAATGTGAGGTTATCCACTTCGGTAGCAGGAACAGATGTGCAGAGTATTTCTTAAACGGTAAGAGATTAGAAAGTGTAGTTGTACAAAGGGACCTGTATGTCCTCATCAATAAGTCACTGAAAACAAACATGCAGAAAGCAATTAGGAAGACTAATGGTATGTTAGCCTTTATTGAAGTGGATTTGAGTGCAGTAGTAGTGACGTTTTGCTGCAATTGTATGGAACCTTGGTTAGACTGCCCCTGGAGTATTGTGTGCAGTTTTGGTCCCCTTACCTTAGGAAGGATGTTATGATCACAGAGGGAGTGCAATGACGGTTCATCAAACTTGTTCCCGAGATGGCGGGACCATCCCATGAAGAGAGATTGGGGAAACTGGGCCTGTATTCTCTAGAGTTTCGAAGAATGAGAGGTGATCTTATTGAAACCTACAAAATACTGAAAGTGATAGACAGGGTAGATGCAGCTAACATGTTTCCGCTGGTTGGGGAGTCTAGAACCAGGGGAAACAATTTCAAAATAAGTGGAAATCGACTTCGGACAGAGATGAGGAGAAATGTCTTTTCTCTGAGGGTTGAGAATCTTTGGAATTCTCTACCCCAGAGGGCTGTGGAAGCTGAGTCATTGAGTATGTTTAAAGCAGATATTAACAGATTTATAAATGGAGTCACAGAGTAGTACAGCATAGAAACAGGCCATTCGGCCGTCCGTGTCCGGGCTGACTATAATGCCGATCCATACTAATCCCAACTTCTTGCATTAATTCCATATCTTACTATGCCTTGCTCATTCAAGTACCTGTCCAGATGCCTCTTAAATGTCGTTACTGTTCCTGCCTCCACCACCTCCTCAGGCAGCTCATTTCAGATACCCACTATTCTTTGTGTGAAACATTTACCCCTTTGATCCCTTTAAACCTCCTCCCTCTCACCTTAAATCTATGCCCTCTAGTTTTAGTCACCCCTACCATGGGAAACAGACTCTGGCTATCTCCCCTATCTATGCCTCTCATAATGTTATATACCTCTATCATGTCACCTCTCAGCCTCCTTCGTTCCAGGGAAATCAGACCCAGCCTATCCAGTCTCTCTTTATAACTCAATCCCTTCAAACCAGGCAACATCCTTGTGAATCTTTTCTGCACCCTCTCTGGCTTAATCACATCTTTTGTGTAGTACGATGACTAGAACTGCCCACAATACTCCAAATGCGGCCTAACCAATGTTATGTACAAATGTAACATGACATCCCGACTCTGGTCCTCAATGCCTCGGCCTAAATACCAGTGACATAACGGGAAATGGGGATTGTGTCGGAAAAAGGCATTGAAGTGGATGATCAGCTATTATCATATTGAATGGTGGAACAGGCTCGATGTCCTACTGCTGCTCCTATGTTCCAATGTTCCGAAATTGCTTAACTCTTTCAAACGCCAGGTAGGTTTGGTCAAGCTGCTTTCCAAAGATTCTGAATTTCTGCTGGTCCAGTTCCAGTACTATCTCATATGGGCCCAGGATAGCATTTTCAGTCCGCTCATAATCTGATGAACTTTCATCTTTCCTGTCATTTTATTTTGTAAAAACAGCATCCAGTTCTCTGACGGTCATTGCAGTTGCTTTAAAAACTTTTTTAAAGTAATGAAAAGTGCTGCCATATCCTCCTCATTGAACTTTATAATGAACTGGGAGAACTTTAAGAGCTCAGCACATGGTCCTGAGCTCGGGATTGCTCCGTCAGCAGCTGTGCCTTCACTGGGTGTACTGGGAATTCCTCTAGTTGTTTGAGCTGTCTTAACTCCCTTTCCTCCTTCTCCTTCTGGAACACTCTTATATTTTCCCTTTCTTGACTCTCATTCTGCTCTTTCTCGCTCTCTCTGGAATTCTAATTCAAGTCTCTTCTGTTCCAGTTTTACCTTAGCTAACATTACTCTATCTGTTAGTGATTCTAACCCTGTTTGAGCCTTCAGCTTCAAGTGAAATATGGTTGGTCACAGTCTTACTATTTCGGGTTTCCTAGCTTTTGGACGGAGTGTAATTCCTAACCTTCCAGCTACATTACTCAACTTTCCAGCAGACAGGGTTTTAACCTGTACCGAGTTACTTCACTCTGTATGTAACTCCTTTATTCAAAAAGGGAGGCAGACAGAAAGCAGGAAACTACAGGCCAGTTAGCTTCACATTTGTCTTGGGGAAAAAGTTGGAAGCTATTATTAGAGGTGGTATAATTGGCACTTAGACCAAATCGAGGTAATCAGGCAGAATCAACATGGATTTATGAAAGTTAAATCATGTTTAATCAGTTTGTTGGAGTTCCTTGATGGAGTTACATGTGCTGTGGATCAAGGGGAACCGGTGGATGTACTGTACTGAGATTTCTATAAGGCATTTGATAAGATGCCACATCAAAGTTTATCGCAGAAAATAAAAGCTCATGGTGAAGGGAGTAACTTATTGGTATGGATAGAAGATTGAGTAGCGAACAGGAAACCGAGTGTCGGCATAAATGGGTCATTTTCTGGTTGGCAAGATTAAACAAGTGGTGTGCGATGGGGATCAGTGCTGGGGCTTCACCTTTTTACAATTTATATTAATGAATTGGATGAAGGGACCGAAGGTATAGTTGCTAAATTTTCCGATGACACAAAGATATGTAGGAAACTAAGTTGTGAACAGGACATAGGGCACTGCAAAGGAATATAGATAGGTTAAGTGAGTGGGAAAAGACCTGGAAAATGGAGTATACTGCAGGAAAGTGTGAAATTGTCCACTTTGGCAGGAACAATAAAAAGGAAGCCTGTTATCTAAATGGTGAGAGATTGCAGTGCTCTGAGATGCAGAGGGATCTGGGTGTCCAAGTGCATGAATCACAAATGGCTAGTATGTAGGTACAGCACGTAACTGGAAAGCTAATAGAATGTTATTGTTTACTGCAAGAGAAATTGAATACCAAAGTATGGAGGTCATGCTTCAGTTTCACAGGGCATTGGTGAGACCACATCTGGAGTACTGTGTCCAGTTTTGGTTCCTTGTTAATAGAAGAATGTTGTATTGGGGGCAGTAAAGAGAAGGCTTATTAGACTGATACCTGGAATCGGCGGGCCGTCTTATGTGGGAATATTGGACAGGCTGGGCTTGTATCCGCTGCAGTTTGGAAGGGCAAGAGGCGGCTTGATTGAAACATATAGGACTCCGAGGGGTCTTGACGGGGTGGATGTGGAAAGGATGTTTCCCATTGTGGGAGAATGTAGAATTAGGGGTCACTATTTAAAAATAAGGGGTGGGGGTCACCCATTTAACACACAGATGAGGAGATTTTTTTCCTGTGAGGGTCGTGTGTTTTTGGAAATCTCTTCCTCAAAAGGCGCTGGAAGCAGAGTCTTTGAATATTTGTAAGGCAGAGGTAGATAGATTATTGATAAGCAAGGGGTTGAAGGTTATCGGGGGCTGGTGGAAATGTGAAGTGGAGTTTACAATCAGATTAGTCATGATCTTATTGAATGGCAGAGCAGGCCTGAGGGGCCGAGTGCCCTACTCCTGCTCCTAATTCATCTGTTCATATTTTCATAAACTGTCTCCGAATGTGAACTTTTTAGTGCTGTAGCAGCGAAAGCCACAATAAAATCTACATTGAAATCTTCATTTTTTTCTGGGAATCA
Organism: Heterodontus francisci; assembly: GCF_036365525.1. Lineage (NCBI taxonomy): Eukaryota > Metazoa > Chordata > Chondrichthyes > Heterodontiformes > Heterodontidae > Heterodontus > Heterodontus francisci. The sequence goes on from NW_027141269.1 coordinate 1,391,083, forward strand.
ATTGTTTTTCCTACTTCTAATTTCTCGTTTGTCATTGGGTTACAATCAATTTCTGTTACAGCCATGTGAGGAGTGGTCCCAGGTCCCCTCTTGTCCTATCTCAGATTTGACCACAATAGGGTTTATTCCTTTTTAGCAGTGGACGTGCTGACCACCTCAGTGAGTATTTTACCTTATACTTTTATTGTGCTCGTGAAAGAGCCAATCAGACAGGTTTTCTTGAGATTAAACAAGAGGTGAGTTTATTATACTTAACAATCTAAACTGGATCTAAATAAAATAATAAACATGTACGCTACACATTCACGCAGACACGAGAATCATACACAAATAAATTAGAGTGAGAAATACACTGGTGTTGGATGAGAGTCCATGATAAATAAAAAAAAATACACAGTCTGTGAGGTTGGATAATTCTGTGGTCTGCGCCTTTGCCACTCTTACATATGAATTTCATGTCATCTGCAGGAGTTGAAATTGTTTATTTTTACATTTAATTCTATATCATGTATCTATCTATATGTCAGGAACAGCACTGGTTCTAACACGGACCCCTGAGAAATAGCACTGTACACTCCCCCTCCTCCAGAATAAACAATGTCTGTTCACAACTTCTCTCTGCTTTCTGTCCCTGAGTCAATGTCATATCCACACTATCACTGTCACAGTAATCCATGTCATCCATTTTTCATAACAAGTCTATGAAATGTCATTTGATCACCGGCCTTTTGAAAGTTCATATACATAACACGAAACAAGCTGACCTCATCAACACTCACAGTTATGTCATCAACTAACTTGATCAAGATTATCAGACATGATTGGTTATCAAGAAATCCATCCTGTTTGTCATTTATTATCAGATGTTTTTCCAAGAAAGATATATTTTTGAGCTGGGTTATGGCCTCCAGAAATTTCCAATCGCCGACAAAAGACTGATTGGTCAGAAGTTACAGGGTTTATCCCATCCCTTTTTTTAAACAGGGTGCATAATTTACAGTCCTCCACTCCCCTGTCACTACTCCCATAGCCAAGGAGGAGTGAAAGCTTCTGGCCAGTGCCTCTTCTACTCCTTCCCTCAACAAACCTCATACATCCCATCCAGTCTGGGTCACTGTTATACTTTATTTTGGAACACTAAATGCTGGTTTGACAGGGGTTAACTGTATCTGTTTGTTCAGTGTGTGTAATTAATGTCAGTCTCCATGGACCCTAATTGTGTCATTGGAGAGTTTTCCACTTCTATTAATAAGGGAGTTCCTCCAATGTGTTGTTCCAAGCCGGGAGCATCACCCCCAGACTAACAGCAGCTCCAGAGAGTGGGAAAAGATTGATCAGAATCTGAGAACAATAGATTGGAATGTTACCAAAATGGGCAGCAAGAGTTTTTCCTATTGGTTTGGCGAAGTTACAGCAGATTATTATTGGAGAACATTAGAAATGCGCATCTATTATGCACTAAAGATGATTGAAACGATTTACTATCCCATCCTCGCTATTATTGGTGCCCCTGGTAAGTCTCTGTATCCAACTATTATATCTATAAACCATATGTCACTGACTTGTGTTCTTGCCATGTAAATCCTGGGAATACTGAAGCCTCTGTCTTCAGTCTCTTTCACAAAATCTGTTCCCGATCCACTGTCTGTATCCACCTCACTAGCAAATGTCTGAGACTGAACCAAACAGTTTACTACTTCTATGTTCTATTTATACCTGAACTGAGTTCATCGCCATGTTCTCTCCATCACTTAACCTGCCTACTGCCACTTCTGTAATATCACCCGTCTCCACCTCTGTCTCAAAACATCTCCTGCATAAACCCTCATCCGTGCCTTTGTTAAATCCACACTAGATTATTCCAATTCTGTCCTGGTCACCCTTCCAGTTATAATCCTCCATAAACCACAGCCCATCCGGAACTCTGCTGCCTGTATCCTAACTCACATCAAATCCCGATCACCCATCACCCCTGTGCTCACTGATCTACATTGGCTCCCAGTCTGGCAGCACCTTAATTTAAATATTCTCATTCTTGTGTTTGAATCCCTCCATGGCCTCACCCCTCCAATTAGTCCCATCCCCCTGTCCATATCCCATATTCTTGAAAATCATATCAGAATTGGACACAATTCTCCAGCTGGGACCAAACCAATGATGTATAAAAATCAGCATTTCCTCCTGAGTTTCATTACTCTGTGCCTCTCTCTAACACCAAGGACACTACATGTTACCTTCAATGATCTGTGTGTGTACACCGCAGGTCTCTCCAATCCTTCACCCACTTTATAATGGTACCATTTAGTTTATATTGTTTCTCCTCATACGTCCTCACCAAATGTCTCACTTCACACTTCACTGTGTTATTTTACATCTGCCATGTTCCTGCCCATTTTACCAGTCAGTCTCTGTCCTCCTGAAGTCTGTTACTATCCTTCACACTGTTTATTAACATTTCTGAGTTTCCTGCCATCTGAAAACTTTGACATTATCCCCTCTGTACACAAGCCCATTGTATTAACTTACAGCAACTGTGATCCCAACAGTGACCTTGGGGAATCCCACTGTGTACTTCCCTCCAGACTGAACAGCAACCATTCTCCACTACTCTCTGCTTTCTGTCACTTAGCTAACTTCCTACATGCTGGCATTGAATATAAAAAAAGAGCTGCATTTCTATAGCGCCTTTCATGACCACTGGACGTCACAAAGCATCTTACTCCCAACTGGTACTTTTTAAAGTGCAGTCACTCTTGTAATCTCTGATGGAGAGCAAACTCCCACAAGCAGCAATGTGATAATAATCAGTCCTGTTTTTGTGATGTTGATTTAATGATAAATATTTACCAGGACACAGGGAATAATTCCCTTACTCTGCTTCTAAATAGTACGATGGGATATTTAACATCCACCTGAGAGGAGAGACGGGGCCTTGGTTTAACGTTTCATTCTAAAGATGGTGCATCTGGCAGTGCAACACTCCCTCAGTACTGCACTACAGTGTCAGCCTTGATTCTTGTGATCAAGTCCTGCAGTGACACTTGATCCTAGAAGCTTGTGACTGAAAGGGGAGAGAGCTGCAAACTGAGCCACGGCTGATATTGGTCCTTTAATCCCATGTGTTTCTAATTTGGTAACACAGCTGTTATGTGGGACATTATCAAACACCTGGTGAAAGGATAGGAATATTGGGAAAGTACAGGCTGGAACAATCATAGAATTATAGAATAGCATTGCACTGAAGGAGGCCATTTGGTCCATCAAGTCTGTGCTGTCACTTTTGAAGAGCTTCCAGTTAGTCCCACACCCGGGCTCTTTCCCAGATTCTTCCATTTTTTCTGCCTTAGGATATCTATCCAATTGCCGTTTGGAATCTACTATTGAATCTGTATCCTTCAGCCTATCAGACAATACATTACAAATCCTAAACACCCATTGCATAAAATAATCCCTGTGTCACCTCTGCTTCTTGTTTCCAATCACCGTAAATCTGTGTCCTCTGGTTAATGGCCCCTCGCACATTGAAAACAATTTCACTTTATTTAATTTATCTAAATTGCACATAATCTTAAACATTTCGATCAGACCTCCTTTTAAATTTCCCTGCTCTGAGGTGAACCATCCCAGCTACATAACTGTAATCCCTCATCCCTGGAACAGTTCCAGTAAAACTTTTTTATCCCCTCTCCAAAGGTTTCACGTGCTACCTAAAGTGGGTTTTCCATTATTGGACACAATATTCCAGGTGGAGATGAACTAGTCTTTTCTATAGGTTTAATATAACATCCTATTCTACTCTGTGTCTCTATTAATAAAGCCTAAGAATATATTTGCTTTGTTAAATGTTTGTTTACCTGTCCAGCTAACTTCAAAGATAGCACACAAACACCCAAGGTCTCTCTTTTATTCTCACCACTTGTAAAGTGGTACCATTTAGCTTATATTATCTCTCCTCATGCATCTGCATGCAGCTCACCATCACCTTCGCAAGGGCAATTATGGATGGACAATAAATGCTGGCCTAGTCAGCGACGCCCACATCCCATGATCAAATAATAGAATTAGAATTTAGAATTAGAATATTACAGCGCAGTACAGGCCCTTCGGCCCTCGATGTTGCGCCGATCATCTGACCTACACTATTCCATTTACATCCATATGTCTATCCAATGACCACTTAAATGCCCTTAAAGTTGGCGAGTCTACTACTGTTGCAGGCAGGGCGTTCCACGCCCCTACTACTCTCTGCGTAAAGAAACTACCTCTCACATCTGTCCTATATCTATCACCCCTCAACTTAAAGCTATGTCCCCTCGTGTTTACCATCACCATCCGAGGAAAAAGACTCTCACTATCCACCCTATCTAACCCTCTGATTATCTTGTATGTCTCTATTAAGTCACCTCTCCTCCTCCTTCTCTCTAACGAAAACAACCCCAAGTCCCTCAGCCTTTCCTTGTAAGACCTTCCTTCCATACCAGGCAACATCCTAGTAAATCTCCTCTGCACCCTTTCCAAAGCTTCCACATCCTTCCTATAATGCGGTGACCAGAACTGCACGCAATACTCAAGGTGCGGCCTCACCAGAGTTTTGTACAGCTGCATCATGACCTCGTGGCTCCGAAACTCGATCCCCCTACTAATAAAAGCTAACACACCATATGCATTCTTAACAGCCCTATTAACCTGGGTAGCAACCTTCAGGGATTTATGTACCTGGACACCAAGATCTCTCTGCTCATCTACACTACCAAGAATCTTCCCATTAGCCCAGTACTCTGCATTGCTGTTACTCCTTCCAAAGTGAATCACCTCACACTTCTCCGCATTAAACTCCATTTGCCATCTCTCAGCCCAGCGCTGCAGCCTATCTATGTCCCTCTGTACCCTGCATCATCCTTCGGCACTATCCACAACTCCACCGACCTTCGTGTCATCCGCAAATTTACTAACCCACCCTTATACACCCTCATCCAGGTCATTTATAAAAATGACAAACAGCAGTGGCCCCAAAACAGATCCTTGCGGTGCACCACTAGTAACTGAACTCCAGGATGAACATTTGCCATCAACCACCACCCTCTGTCTTCTTTCAGCTAGCCAATTTCTGATCCAAAGCTCTAAATCACCTTCAATCCCATACTTCTGTATTTTCTGCAATAGCCTACTGTGGGGAACCTTATCAAACGCCTTACTGAAATCCATATACACCACATCCACGGCTTTACCCTCATCCACCTGTTTGGTCACCTTCTCGAAAAAGTCAATAAGGTTTGTGAGGCACGACCTACCCTTCACAAAACCGTGCTGACTATCTCTAATGAACTTATTCTTTCCAAGATGACTATAAATCCTATCTCTTATAACCTTTTCCAACATTTTACCCACAACCGAAGTAAGGCTCACAGGTCTATAATTACCAGGGCTGTCTCTACTCCCCTTCTTGAATAAGGGGACAACATTTGCTATCCTCCAGTCTTCCGGCACTATTCCTGTCGACAATGACGACATAAAAATCAAGGACAAAGGCTCTGCAATCTCCTCCCTGGCTTCCCAGAGAATCCTAGGATAAATCCCATCTGGCCCAGGGGACTTATCTATTTTCACACTTTCCAAAATTGCTAACACCTCCTCCTTGTGAACCTTAATCCCATCTAGCCTAGTAGTCTGTATCTCAGTATTCTCCTCGACAACATTTTCTTTCTCGACTGTAAATACTGACGAAAAATATTCATTTAACACTTCCCCTATCTCCTCCGATTCCACTCACAACTTCCCACTACTATCCTTGATTGGCCCTAACCTATCTCTCGTCATTCTTTTATTCCTGATATACCTATTGAAAGCCTCAGAGTTTTCTTTGATCCTATCCGCCAATGACTTCTCGTGTCCTCTCCTTGCTCTTCTTAGCTCTTCCTTTAGATCCTTCCTGGCTAGCTTGTAACTCTCAAGCGCCCTAACTGAGCCTTCACGTCTCATCCGAACATAAGCCTTCTTCTTCCTCTTGACAAGCGCTTCAACTTCTTTAGTAAACCACGGCTCCCTCGCTCGACAACTTCCTCCCTGCCTGACAGGTACATACTTATCAAGGACACGCAGTAGCTGCTCCTTGAATAAGCTCCACATTTCGATTGTGCCCATCCCCTGCAGTTTTCTTCCCCATCCTACGCATCCTAAATCTTGCCTAATCGCATCATAATTTCCTTTCCCCCAGCTATAATTCTTGCCCTGCTGTATATGCCTGTCCCTGCCCATCGCTAAGGTAAACCTAACCGAATTGTGATCACTATCACCAAAGTGCTCACCTACATCTAAATCTAACACCTGGCCGGGTTCATTACCCAGTACCAAATCCAATGTGGCATCGCCCCTGGTTGGCCTGTCTACATACTGTGTCAGAAAACCCTCCTGCACACACTGGTCAAAAACAGACCCATCTAAAGTACTCGAACTATAGTATTTCCAGTCAATATTTGGAAAGTTAAAGTCCCCCATAACAACTACCCTGTTACTCTCGCTCCTGTCAAGAATCATCTTTGCTATCCTTTCCTCGACATCTCTGGAACTATTTGGAGGTCTATAGAAAACTCCCAACAGGGTGACCTCTCCTCTCCTGTTTCTAACCTCGGCCCAGACTACCTCAGTAGACGAGTCCTCAAACGTCCTTTCTGCCACTGTAATACTTTCCTTGATTAACAATGCCACACTCCCCCCCCCTCTTTTACCCTCTTCTCTGTTCTTAGTGAAACATCTAAATCCCGGAACCCGCAACATCCATTCCTGTCCCTGCTCTACCCATGTCTCCGAAATGGCCACTACATCGAGATCCCAGGTACCATGCTCCAGGCGTTGAAGTAGACACATTTTAAACCAAGCTCTTGCTTGCCAGTGCCCTCTTGTGTCTTTATAACCTTATCCCTGACCTCACTACTCTCAACATCCTGCACACTGGAACTACAATTTAGGTTCCCATCCCCCTGTTGAATTAGTTTCAACCCCCCCACCCCACCCCCCCGAAGAGCACTAGCAAATCTCCCCCTCAGGATATTGGTACCCCTCTGGTTCAGGTGAAGACCATCCTGTTTGTCGAGGTCCCACCTACCCCAGAAAGAGCCCCAATTATCCAGGAAACCAAAACCCTCCCTCCAACACCATCCCTGCAGCCACGTGTTCAACTCCTCTCTCTCCCTCTTCCTCACTTCGCTAGCACGTGGCACGGGCAACAACCCAGAGATAACAACTCTGTTTGTTCTCGCTCTAAGCTTCCACCCTAGCTCCCAGAATTTCTGCCTTAAATCCCCATCTGTCTTCCTACCTATGTCGTTGGTGCCTATGTGTACCACGACTTGGGGCTGCTCCCCCTCCCACTTGAGGATCCCAAAAACACGCTCCGAGACATCACGTACCCTGGCACCTGGGAGGCAACACACCAACCGTGAGTCTCCCTCGTTCCCACAAAAACTCCTATCTGTTCCCCTAACTATGGAGTCCCCAATGACTAATGCTCTGCTCCTCTTACCCCTTCCCTTCTGAGCAACAGGGACAGACTCTGCGCCAGAGACCCGTATCCCATTGCCTCATCACCTCACACTTCCCTGTATTAAATTTTATCTGCCACTTCTCTGCCCATTCTGATAGCCTATCTCTATCCTGTTGTAGGCAGTTTATATCATCCTCACTGTTTACCACTCCTCCAAGTTTGGTGTCATCGGCAAATTTTGAGATTCTACTCTGAATTCCAAGATCGAAGTAATGGTTCAATTGAATCTGAATAGACTGTTATATGAAAGTCCATGTAAACCCCAACAACACCATTGCCTTCATCAACTCTCTCTGTTACCACCTCAAAAACTCCAGCAAGTTAAACATGATTTTCCCTTAAGAAATCCATGCTGGCTTTCCTTTATTAACTCGCATTTGTCATGTGACTATTGATTTTGTCCCAAATTATTTTTTCTAAACGTTTTCCCACCACTGTAATTAAACTGACTGGTTTAACTGTAGTGGCTGGGCTTATCTCTACACCCTCTTTTGAACAAGGGTGTAACGTTTGCAATTTTGCAGCCCTCTGTCATCACCCCCGAGTCTAAGGAAGATTGAAAAATTATGGTCAGTACCTCTGCGATTTCCACCCTCACTTCCCTCAGTATCCTTGGATGCATGTTATCTGGTCCTTGTCTTTATCCACTTCAAGTACAGATAGCTTAACTAATACTTCCTCTTTGTCAATTTTAAACAACTCTAGTGTATGACTTACCTCCTCTTTCAACATTGCCTGGGTTGCATCTTAGAATCATAAAACGTTTATTGCACAGAAAGAGACCACTTGGCCCATCGTGCTACCTAAAAACGATCCATCCATTCTAATCCCACGTTCCAGAATTTGATAGATTATGGCACATGAGGTGCATATTCCGTTTGGAATGAGTTGTGGGTTCCTGCCTCAACTACCCTTTCGGGCAATGAATTCCAGACACCCACCACCCTCTGGGAGAAAGTAAAGTCCTCATCTCCCCTATAGTCTTTCTACCAAGCACTTTAAATCTATGCCACTTCGTCACTGACCTCTCTGATAAGGTGAATAGACCCTTCACCTCCACTCCATCCAGGCCTCACGCAATTTTGTACATTTCAATCAGATCCTCCCCCTGCCTTCTCTGTTCCAAGGAGAAGAGCCCCAGACGATCGAACCTTTCTTCATAGATAAATTTTTACAATACTGGCAGCATCCTCGTAAATCTCCTCTGTACCCTCTCTAGTGCAATTACATCCTTTCTGTAATGAGGTGACCAGAACTGTACACAGTACTCAAGTTGTGGCCTAACGAGTGAGTTCTACAGTTCCAGCGTAACCTCCCTGCTCTTTTATTTTATACTTCAGCTAATAAAGGAAAGAATTCCATATCTTCTGCCTTGCAAAAGATAGATGCAAAGTATTTATTTAGTGCCTCAACTATGCCCTCCGCCTCCATGTATAAATCCCCTTTATGGTCCCAAATCGGCCCCATTCCTCCTTTTACTAACCTTTTACTATTTACAAGCCTATTGAAACTTTGGAATTTCTTTTAATGATAGCCGCCAGTCTCTTTTCATGCTCTCTCTTTGCTTCTCTTATTTGCTTTTTCACTTTCCTTCTTTTTTTTAATTCATTCACAGGATGTGGGCATCGCTGGCCAGGCCAGCATTTATTGCACACCCCTAATTGCCCTTGAGAAGGTGGTGGTGAGCTGCCTTCTTGAACCGCTGCAGTCCATGTTGGGTAGGTACACCCACAGTGCTGTTAGGAAGGGAGTTCCAGGATTTTGACCCAGCGACAGTGAAGGAACGGCGATATAGTTCCAAGTCAAGGTGGTGTGTGACTTGGAGGGGAATTTGCAGGTGGTGGTGTTCCCATGTATTTGCTGCCCTTGTCCTTCTAGTTGGTAGAGGTGGCGGGTTTGGAAGGTGCTGTCGAAGGAACCTTGGTGCATTGCTGCAGTGCATTTTGTAGGTGGTACACACTTGTTGCCGCTGTGCGTCGGTGATGGAGGGAGTGAATGTTTGTAGATCGGGTGCCAATCAAGCGGGTTGCTTTGTCCTGGATGGTGTCGAGCTTCTTGAGTGTTGTTGGAGCTGCATCCGTCCAGGCAAGTGGAGAGTATTCCATCACACTCCTGACTTGTGCCTTGTAGATGGTGGACAGTATTCGGGGAGTCAGGAGTTGAGTTACTCGCCTCGGGATTCCTAGCCTCTGACCTGCTTGTGTAGCCACGGTTTTTATATGGCTACTCCAGTTCAGTTTTCGGTCAATGGTAGCCCCTAGGATGTTGATAGTGGGGGATTCAGCTATGGTAATGCCGTTGAATGTCAAGGGAAGATGATTAGATTCTATTTTGTTGAAGATGGTCATTGCCTGTCACTTGTGTGGCACGAATGTTACATGCCACTTATCAGCCCAAGCCTGGATATTGTCCCAGTCTTGCTGCATTTCTGCACAGACCGCTTCAGTATCTGAGGAGTTGCGAATGGTGCTGAACATTGTGCAATCATCAGCGAACATCCCCACTTCTGACCTTATGATTGAAGATTCTGGACCTTCTATTTTCAGCCTGGTTCTCAATAGTATCTTTATCCAGCAAATTTCAGAAGTTTGAATATCAGTGAATAAAATTATCAACTTTTGTGCAACCGTCAAAGATCTGTGTGAATACACAAACGTCTCTCTGTCCCTGTCTCTTCATTTAATCCATTTGTCTACATTGCCTTCCCTTACACTTCCTACAAAACAACATCACTTCATACTTCACTGTGTTAAATTACTTCTGCCACGTCCCTACCCATTTTACCAGTCAGTCTCTGTCCTCCTGAAGTCTGTTACTATCCTTCACACTGCTTATTATCATTTCAGAGTTTCCTGCCATCTGAAAACTTTGACATTATCCCCTCTGTACATTGCCGATTGTATTAACATACAGCAACAGTGATCCCAACAGTGACCCCGGGGAACCCCACTGAGTACAGCACTCCAGACTGAACAATAACCATTCTCCACTACTCATTGCTTTCTGTCACTTAGCTGTTTTCCTGCATTCTGGCATTGAAAATAAAAGACAAGACTTCCATTTATGTAGCGCCTTTCATGGCCACTGCATGTCCCAAAGCAATTTACAACCAATGAGTACAATTCAACGCGTGGTCAGTCCTGTAATATAGGAAGGACAGCAACAGATTTCGTGTTACGACCACATGAGAACTCTGTCCAGGGGTCTTTTACTGTCGTAACCTGGCCTTATTGTAACAGGGTTTAATTTTAAACACACTGTGTTTTGAGCTTCCACTTTATGAATACTTGTTCACAACTTTACAATCATAAGGCAAAGAAATGAGTACAAACAGGCTTTCTATGTTTAAAGAAGAAAGAATGAAATTTATTAAACCTTCAACTTAAACTCTAGTATGGTTCACGCCCACGGATATATGATGCATCCACACTAGCATGCACATGCAATATAAACATGCAAATAGGGACATAAAAGAGCAGAACAGAAGATAAGGAGAACAGTTTGAGGCAATTCTTGTCACTGTTTCTCGAGCTCGCTGTTTTCCTTGATTGAATATCTGATCTTTTATTTCGCTGGGTCCCAGTAGTCTTCGTAAAACCTTGTTCACAGAGGAAACCATTCTCTCTTAAAGTTTCATGTGTTTTCACAAGATTCAGTTCCGTGGGAAAAGATGAAGGCAGGCAGACAGGAGAGGTGATGTTCTCAGTCCATGAACACATGTTGTTCTGAGTTCATAATCTGTTTTCCAGTTTAAAACACCCCGAGTCGTCCAGCAGGTGGCCACGTGACCGACTGGCCTGACCAGGTCTCTTTCTGTGTATTGGGGCAGGTACTGGCTCCCTTTGTTTTCACATTGTCTGGTAGTATTCAATCATCTTTCCGGTCATGGACTTACAATGTTTAAGTTTTAATGTTCATGTGGTGAAATTACGTGTGCCTCAGTCTTGGCAGGCGGGGGTTTGCCTGACACCTCAACACCCAGGGGAACGAAGTGCCATTTAAAGACAAGCGGTGCATTTCATAACAGAGTCTGAGAAATATAAGATATAGAAAGTCCATTCATTCACCAATCTTAACCTTATTAAACATGGACTGTTCTAGGTGCCAAGTCTTCTGTAATCTTTCCCTTTCTTTCTCCTCAGGACAGCTGTGGGGGTGGGAGTGGGTCTATCCTGAACTCCCTGATTCATGCAAAGACTTTTGTCTTCAGGGGATGGGTGGTTCCCTTTCCCTCTGACTGTGGGGGAGGAGTATTTTTTACTCTCCACTTTGATCTCTGGCACAGTCCTACCTGCAGGTATTTGTGACACTTCGACTGCGTGAGTAAGGAGGACTTTGCAGGGTCGACAGGGCTGGGTTTGTCATTGTCATTTCTAGTTCCTAGGTCGATGCCGGGTGGGCCATACGGTTTCATTCCTTTTTATTGCCTTCGCAGTAATGAGATGCAACTGAGTGGCTGGCTAGGCCATTTCAGAGGGCATGTCAGGGTCAACAACATTGTTGTGGGACTGGAGTAACATGTAGGTCGGAAAAGGTAAGGACAGCAGATTTCCTTCCCTAAAGGACATTTGTGAACCTTTTGTGTCACTGGAGTGTTTCCATCTTCTATCACTCCCATATCCAAAGATGGCTGAAAGATTCTGAACAGTGCCTCTGCTATTTGCACCATACCTTTCCTCAGCAACCCTCATACATCCCATCCAGACCAGGTAAATGTTCAACTTTGTTGTGGTGCAAAAAGTTTTAGATTGAAAGTGGTTAACTGAACCTGTTTATTCACTGACTGTAATTAATGTCAGTCTCCATGGACCTGAACTGTGTCACTGGAGGGTTTCCTTCTTCTGTTAATAAGGGGCTCCTTTCAATCTGTTATTTCATAGTATCAGCGGGAGCACAACCTCCTGCACGAACAGATATCAGTGGAGAGAGAGAGAGAGAGAGAGAGAGAGAGAGAGTTGGTCTATTTACATACTGCTCTAGAAAACTCTCCTGGATGCTCCTTACAAATTCTGCTCCATCTAGACCTCTAACATTAAGTGAATCCCACTCAATGTTGGGAAAATTAAAATCTCCTATCACCACCACCCTTTTGCTCCTACATCTTTCCATAATCTGTTTACATATTTGTACCTCTATCTCACGCTCGCTGTTGGGAGTCCTGTAGTACAGCCCCAACATTGTTACCGCACCCTTCCTATTTCTGAGTTCTGCCCATATTGTCTCACTGCTTGAGTCCTCCATATTGCCCTCCTTCAGCACAGCTGTGATATCCTCTTTGACCAGTACTGCAACTCCTCCGCCGCTTTTACCTCCCTCTCTTTCCTGCCAGAAGCATCGATATCCTGGGATATTTAGTTGCCAATCATGACCTTCCCTCAGCCAAGTCTCAGTAATAGCAATAATATCATACTCCCAGTTACTAATCCAGGCCCTAAATTCATCTGCCTTACCTACTACACTTCTTGCATTAAAACAAATACACCTCAGACCACCAGTCCCTTTGCTTTCATCATCTGCTCCCTGCCTACTTTTTCCCTTAGTCATGCTGACTTCATTATCTAGTTCCTTACAGGCTTTAGTTTCTACCACCTTACTGTCCACTGACCTCATTTGCTTCCCATCCCCCTGCCACAATATTTTAAACCCTCCCCAACAGCGTTAGCAAAAGCACCCCCAAGGACATTGGGTCCAGTCCGGCCCAGGTGTAGACCGTCCAATTTGCAATAGTCCCACCTCCCCAGAAACGGTCCCAATATCCCAAAAATCTGAACCCCTCCCTCCTGCACCATCTCTCAAGCCACGCATTCATCCTGACTATTCTTTCATTTCTACTCTGACTATCACGTGGCACTGGTAGCAATCCTGAGGTTACTACCTCTGAGGTCCTACTATTTAACTTGGATCCTAACTCCCTAAATTCTGCATGTAGGACCTCATCCCGTTTTTTACCTATGTCATTGGTGCCTTTGTGCAGAACGACAACTGGCTGTTCACCCTCCACTTTCAGAATGTTCTGCAGCCGATCTGAGACATCCCTGACCCGTGCACCTGGGAGGCAACATACCATTCGGGAGCCTCGTTTTCGACCACAGAACCGCCTATCTACTCCCCTTACAATCGAATCCCCTACGACTATCGCCCTTCCACTCTTTTTCCCGCCCTTCCGAACAGCAGAGCCAGCCACGGTGCCATGAACATGGCTACTGCTGCCTTCCCCTGATGAGCCATCTCCCTCAACAGTATCCAAAACGGTATACCTGTTTTGGAGGGAGATGACCGCAGGGGACACCTGCGCTGCCTTCCTGCTCTTTCTCTGCCTTTTGGTCACCCATTCCCTTTCACCCTCAGCAATCCTAATCTGCGGTGTGACCAATTCGCTAAACGTGCTATCCACAACCTCCTCAGCATCGCGGATGCTCCAAAGTGAGTCCATCCGCAGCTCCAGAACCGTCATGCTGTCTAACAAGAGCTGCAGCTGGACACACTTCCAGCACGTGAAGGAGTCAGGGACATCAGCCGTGTCCCTGAGCTCCCACATTGAGCAAGAGGAGCATAACACGTGTCTGAGATCTCCTGCCATTTTCAATCTTAAGCTTAAGTTAGTCTTAACTTAGATAAACGAAAAAGGAATGAAAAGTTTTTACCAATCACACGGAAAAAAAAGAAATAGAAAAAGCCTTACCGTATCTGCACACCACCGAGTCCTTTTTTTTTGGTTAGAGGAGGAGGGCGGGTTGGAGACACTACAGATATAGTGTCTCGGGTTCAGCCGCTGCCCAAATATATAGGAATTACTTACCCAGCTGCCACATCGCTCTCCCTGTCGCCGCTGCAAAAAAAAAAACAGGATCCATCAAATGATGTGAACTGCACAGCCAGCCACTTCTGGTGTAACCCGCACAGTGCCCCATGGTGGGCAGGGTTCTAGCCTGTGTTTGCCATGCATATGCTCTGAGTGTGAGGAAGGGTTTCAATTGACGTCAATCAGCCATTCCAATAGCTTTGATGTACTTCTTTGACACTTGGTCTGTGCATGTCCACTGACCGCGGGCGTAGTCACTCTCAGGTGAACACGCATTCAGCAGCACGAGTAACCCTCTCAAGTGTTATTTAAAAGGACCAGGCATCCAACTTACAGGTGAGGGGCTTTTGACTTACTGCTGCTATTGTAAAGATGGTGGAGGTTTTGTGGATGTTTTTCTGGAGGTTGTGTTGGGAGCTGCTGCAGCCATACAGGGAGGACAAAGGATTTGGTGACCCAACTCTGGCCGAGGTATGGGGACTGTAGTTACAGTGTCTCTGGGTCTGTAACATGATCAACAAATGGAGCAGAAGCTGCAGAGAGGGGAAGATCTGTAAAGAGGGGGGAGGAGGGGGCTCTGTCCTACCCACCTCGGGTTTTCCAAGAGCACTTTTCCCACCTACACCTAAACCAGGAGCAGAGTGTGAGGTGACTCTGATTCAATAGGGAAGTGATCACAGTGCTTTGGCACCTCCTGTAATACGACCTGGAGCCTCAAACTAGGATGAGGAGGGAGTTGTCAGTAGCCGGTAAGGTCCCAGTTTCATTGAACCTCTATGTATCTTTGAAAATTGCTAATAAAACAAACTTAAAGGCTTTGTATCTGAATGCACGAAACATTCAGAATAAGATAAATGAATTTTTTTATAGAGATACAGCATGGAAACAGGCCCTTCGGCCCACCGAGTCTGTGCCGACTATCAACCACCCACCCATACTAATCCCACACTAATTCCATATTCTTAGCACATATCTCCACCTGTCCTTATATTTCCCGACCACCGACCTAAACCAGGGTCAATTGCTAATGGCCAATTTGCCTACCAACCTGTCTTTGGCTTGTGGGAGGAAACCGGAGCACCCGGAAGAAACGCACGCAGACACAGGGAGAACTTGCAAACTCCACACAGGCAGCACCCGGAATTGAACCTGGGTCGCTGGAGTTGTGAGGCTGCTGTGCTAACCACTGCGCCACTGTGCCGCCCACAAATGAGTTAACAGTGAAAATAGTGATGACTGCGTATGATTTAGTGGCGATTACTGAGACATGGTTGCAGGGAAACCAGGCTTGGGAATTGAATATCTGGAGGAGGTGTAGCTTTGTTAGTAAAGAAAGAGATCAGTGCTGTAATGAGAAATTATATAGGCACTGGAGATCAAGACGTAGAGTCAGTCAGGGTACAAATAAGAAATAGCAAAGGGAAGACGTCCCTGGTGGGAGGAATCTATAGGTCCCCAAACAATAGTTCCACAGTGGTGCACAGTATAAACCAAGAAATACTGCGGGCTTCTGAGAAAGGTATGGCAATAAACATAGGTGATCTTAACATGCATATAGACTGGTTTAATCAAATTGGCAAAGGTAGCCTCAAGGGAGAGTTCATTAAATGTATCAGAGATTGTTTTTAAGAGCAGTATGTTGTGGAACCAACCAGGGAGCAGGCTATTCTAGATTTGGTATTGTGAAATGAGGTGGGATTAATTAATAATCTCATAGTTCAGGATCCTCCAGGGAAGAGTGATCATAGCATGCTAGAATTTCAAATCCAGTTTGAGGGAGAGAAACTGGAGTCTGGAGTTAAACAAAGGTAATTACATCGGCATGAGGACTTATTTGGCCCAAGTGGACAGGGAAGGAAGTCTAAAAGGTAGGACAGTTGATGAGTAGTGGCAGATGTTAAAGGACATATTCAATTCCTCCCAACTGAAATATATTCCAGAGAGGAAGAAATATTCTAAGAGGGGTAAAAACATCCATGGTTCAGCAAGAAAGTTAAGGATAACATGAATACAAAAACTATACTCGGCATCACGGAGATATGGTTGAGGGAGGGGCAGGATTGGCAGCCCAATATCCCAGGATATAGAATCTTCATATTGAATGGCGGAGCATGCTCGAGGGGCTGAATTGCCTACTCCTGCTCCTAGTTCTTATGTTCTTATAGTTTTATCAGGATCCTTCTAAACAAGAGTGTGTGACGTATCCATTATCTCTCTCTATGTTGTCCATTGATGTATCTGATGTGTGACGGAGGCCATCTATGTTGGGTGAGGTGAATTATACTGTCTGCTCCCTCAGCAGGGAGAAGCAGGATGAGAGATCCCGTGGGTTTCTCAGGATAGCGGGATTCCTGATGGTGTAGGTGGCTCTGCGGGGCCCCCATGTCAATGGGGAGAGGTACAGGAACTGAAAGAACTCTCGCTCCATTAATGTACAGTCGGTGTGTGAGCATGCCCAGTACATCATGTTGGTGAATGTCAACTATCCTGGCAGCAGCCACGGTACCTTCATTCTGAAGCAGTCAGCCATTCCCAACACTTCAGGCCTCCATGCAGAACCAGAATGTGGCTCATGACCTCTAAACTCTAGACACTCCCCTCCCCCACACAAAACCACCAGATGAAGTAATGCTTACAATGTCTGAACCGCTCGGGGGGAGCCCTCCAGTACACACTGGAGCAGGTGTCCAAGTTCATGGTGTTCTGCTACACCCTTCACATCATCACCATCAAGAGGGCACAGGCATTGACACCAGGAATCCGGAGGCTACCTCAAGAGGAGGAGGAGGAGGAGGCAGGGAGGATATTTCCTGGATGCCTTCGACCCGGACAGGCTGTCGGAGAGTCCCTGCTCAGGTTCCAGTTCCCATAGCACAACTTCCCTTTCTCTCCATGGATCCCCCATTCTCCACCATTACACCCATCTGAGACGCCCCATCACAGTGTCCCCTTGGTCACCAGCCTGCAATAAAAAACACCAACAAAAACCTTTTCATTAACATCTT
Organism: Heterodontus francisci; assembly: GCF_036365525.1. Taxonomy (NCBI): domain Eukaryota; kingdom Metazoa; phylum Chordata; class Chondrichthyes; order Heterodontiformes; family Heterodontidae; genus Heterodontus; species Heterodontus francisci. Next base: position 1,408,430 of record NW_027141269.1, read on the forward strand.
CATCCAACAGCACATCCAATTTTAGAAACAAAACTGAATTATTCAGCCTTGTGTGTTCCCTTAGTGCCTATCTTATGGGTTCCCTCGACTTGCCTACTGCTCCTACACAGTGTTTCCCAGTGACTGCAGCATGGCTGGTGAAAGGCCTTCGTCCTCGAACAACTCTGGGCCCTGAGGACTCGGATTCAGACTGCACCATCTCGACATCGGCAGCATCTCCAGCAATGTTCACTTCTGAGTCCTGTGTATTATCACTCGTTTGTGACCTCACCCTCCGGTGAGCTGCCACATGAACTATCCTTTCCCCCTAGCCTGACTGCAACTCACTCACTCAGTGACTCACCCCATGAAGATTCCGACTCTATATCAGCCTCTAAGGTACACACAGTGTAAGTATTGATCTGGTGACTGTGAGTATCAGACCAATTGATGGGGCTTCACCATCAGTGCTGTGCTGCTGCTCTCTCTCTGTCTCCTGGAGCTGCTGTGACTGGGAAGCTGGCAGTTTTGGGTTATCATTAGAAAGTATAAAATCAGAAGGGGAGGGTTGGGTTGAGGGATTGGGGGTGGGATGGAAAGCAGGAGGTCCATGTTCACACCATCTGCAGCTTGTACATCATCCCAGTCCGCAGGATGAGGGGGAGGTGGGAGTTAAGAAGGGCCATCAGGCAGGAGAATAGCATCATCCTGAATGCTCTTGGTGATGCTGGATGCTACGAGCTCTGTCACAGACGGTCCCATGATGTGGAGAACCATCTCCTCCCTCAGGCTCAGGGGATTAAGGTATGTCTGGTCCTGCCAGTTCACTGCTGCTCCCTGTGATTATGGGCCACCTTGTCCTGTAAGAGCGAGGGCAGAATGTCAGTGATTGTGTTGCACTGTGTTTCTGTGATGTGCCCTCCATAGCTGAATAGCTGGAGCTAGGTGGAGGCAGTGAGAGGTGGATGTAAGGCTAGCATCAGTGGAAGGTGTGTGAGGGTGAGTTGGAGTATGTGAATATTAGGTATGAGTCCTGAGTGTTATGGTGAATGATGGGGTGTGGTACATTGAGCAGTGTGAGAGGTTGGTGGTGTTGGTGGGTAGGGGATGACATGTGGAGATGAATTCACTGGCATTCACCACCAGTGTGAGCTCATTATACTTCTTCTGGGACTGCTGCCAGGTCCTCGGGGCCAGACCTCCTGCATTGACCTTCCCCCATTCCCTTCGGAGGGCGTTCCTTGAGGGTCTCCACCCCACCCCATGGAAGCATGGCCTCTCTCCCCCTGTCACGCTCCATAACTAAGGCCTCTAGCATCACATCCGTGTACCGCAGAGCCCTCTCACTGCCCTAGTATTCCATTTACCTTGTCCCTAATTGCATCATTCACAGTCAGCAGCAGCAGCCTCCTGTGCTTCAGTAACGATTCCCTTTAAGGGGGATAATCTGCCTTTAAGAGCTGAAACCGGGCTAAAACATGCGCCAGTCTCACACACAGTTAGGCCCCTGTTATACGTGCAGACTGAGGGCAGCGCGGGTCACACTGGGCAGTACGTAGAATTCATGGAACTGAGGAGGCAGCAGGAGTTTGTGTGTAAACTGCCTCCACAGGAACGGGTGCGGGCAGATCATGAGTCACAATCCCTACGCCCGGAAACTGGTGCAACCTTCTCTTTCACACTGTCTCTATTTTAAGTCCTCTCTTTCATCCTTTCTACCTCTTTCTCTCACTCGTTCCCCCCTCTCCTTTTCTCTCTCTCCCTTCACTCTCTCTGTCTCTTGCTCATAGAATCAGAGATTGATGCAGCACAGGAGGGGGCTATTTGACCCATTGTGTCAGTGCTGTCTCTTAGGAAGAGATATCTAATGAGTTCCACTCCCCTCTTTCCCCTGACTCCTGCAGTTTTTTTGTTCCTTTTCAGCTATTTGTTAAATTCCCCTATTGAAAAATTTAATGAATCAGCTGTGTCTTAACACTGAACTTTCTGACGCTGGAAACAGTTTCACATTAATTACCCTATCAAAACCCTTCATGATTTTGAATTCTATATTACATTTCCTCTTACCCTTCACTGCTCTAAAGAGAACAATCCCAGCTTTTCCAATCTCTCCATGTAACTGAATTCCCAGATCCCTGGTACCATTCTAGTAAATCACCTCAGTATATTCACTAAGTCCTTGACATCCTTACCAAAGTGTGGTGATCAGAATTGGACACAATTCTCCATCTGGGACCGAACCAGTGATGTATAAAAAATCAGCTTTTCCTCCTGAGTTTTATTACTCTGTATCTCTCTTTAACACCAAGAACACCTCAAGAGAGAAAAAAACTCTGACATCGAATCAAGTTGAAGCGTGCACTTGGCCCCAACGAAACAGCAAGACTTAGCAGCAACCAAAGACTCTACATCGAACTCAAAGGGACCATAAATAGAAACCCAGCTATTGCCTCAAAGTTTTCCCTTTTATTCTTTCTACTTTTTCTGTCTCTATCTGCGTGTGTGTCTATCACGTATGCATGCTAGCGTGGTCGCGTCGCATATTTATAGTCATTAACCATATTAGAGTTTAAGGTTAATAAACTTCTACTTCTCTTGTTTAAATCTAAAGAAACCTGTCTGATTATTAACACGACATGCTACCTTTAAAGATCTGTGTGTGTACATCCCAGGTCCCTCTAATCCTGCACTCACTTTTTAATGGTACCATTTACTTCATATTGTTTCTCCTCATACTTCCTACCCAAATGTCTCACTTCACACTTCACTGTGTTAAATTACATCTGCCATGTTCCTGTCCATTTCACCAGTCAGTCTCTGTCCTCCTGAAGTCTGTTCCTATCCTTCTCACTGTTTATTAACATTTCTGAGCTTCCTCCCATCTGAAAACATTTGACATTATCCCCTCTGGGCACAAGCCCATTGTATTAACATACAGCAACTGTGATCCCAACAGTGACCTTGGGGAACCCCACTGTGTACTTCCCTCCAGACTGAACAACAACCATTCTCCACTACTCCCTGCTTTCTGTCACTGACCTAATTTAGTTTTAGTTTTTTTAGTTTTAGAGATACAGCACTGAAACAGGCCCTTCGGCCCACCGAGTCTGTGCCGACCATCAACCACCCATTTACACTAATCCTACCTTCTTACGACATCCCCACCTGTCCTTATATTTCCCTACCACCTACACTCGGGCAATTTATAATGTCCAACTTACCTACCAACCTGCAAGTCTTTTGGCTTGTGGGAGGAAACCGGAGCACCTGGAGAAAACCCACGCAGACACAGGGAGAACTTGCAAACTCCACACAGTACCCAGAATTGAACCCGGGTCGCTGGAGCTGTGAGGCTTTGGTGCTAACCACTGCGCCACTCTGCCTCATGCTGGTATTGGAAATAAAAGCAGCTGCATTTATATATCGCCTTTCATGACCACTGGACGTCACAAAGCACCTGACACCCACAGAGTACTTTTTAAAATGTATTCACTCGTGTATCTATGAAGCACAGCAAGCTCCCATAAGCAGCAATATGATAATGCTCAGATCTGTTTTTGTGATGTTCATTGAATAATAAATATTGAGCAGGACACTGGGATAATTCCTCTGCTCTGCTTCTAAATAATGCGATGATATTTAACATCCACCTGAGAGGGCAGACGGAGCCTTTAACGTTTCATGGTTTAACGTTTCATTCGATAGACGGCACTTCTGACAGTGCAATACTCTCGCAGTACTCTCACTGCAGTGTCAGCCTTGATTCTTGTGATCAAGTCCTGCAGAGACACTTGATCCTAGAAGCTTGTGACTGAAAGGGGAGAGAGCGACAAATTGAGCCACGGCTGACATTGGCCCTTTGATCCCATGTGTTTCTAATTTGGTAACAAGGCTGTTATGTGGTATTTTATCAAACGCCTGTTGAAAGGATAGGAGTATTGTGAAAGTACAGACAGGCACAATCATAGAAACTTAGAATAGCATTACACCAAATGAGACCATTTGGTCCATCAAGTCTGTGCTGGTGCTTTTGAAGAGCTTCCAGTTAATCCCATACCCTGGCTCTTTCCCAGATCCTTCCTTTTTTCTCCTTAAGATATCTATTCAATTCCCTTTTGGAATCTACTATTGACTCTATATCCTTCAGCCTATCAGACAATACATTGAAAATCCTAAACACCCATTGCATAAAGAAATCCTCGTATCACCTCTGCTTCTTTTTTCCAAACACCGTAAATCTGTGTCCTCTGGTTAATGGCCCCTCACACATTGGAAAGAGTTTCACTTTATTTAATTTATCTAAACCCTCCATAATGTTAAATATCTCTATCAGATCTCCTTTTAAATTTCCCTGCTCTAAGGTGAACAATCCCAGCTACATAACTGTAATCTTTCGTCCCTGGAAAAGTTCGAGTAAAAATCTTTTGTCCCCTCTCCAAAGGTTTCATGTCCTTCCTAAAGTGGTTCCCAGTATTGGACACGATATTCCAGGTGGAGCCGAACTAGTCTTTTCTCTAGGTTTAATATAACATCCTGACTATTCTACTCTGTGTCTCTATTAATAAAGCCTAGGAATCTATTTACTTTGTTAACTCTTTGTTAACCTGTCCAGATAACTTCAAAGATTGCATACAAACACCCCAGGTCTCTCTGTTATTCTCACCACCTTTAAATGTGTGCCATGTAGCTTGTATTATCTCTCCTCATTCATCCACATGCAGCTCACCATCACCTTCTCAAGGGCAATTAGGGATGGGCAAAAAATGCCGGTCTAGTCAGCGACACCCACAATCCCATGAATGAATGATATAAATAAAATCTTCCCACAGTCGTTCACCTCACACAGCTGCCATGTCAGTTAAATATTAGGAAGACTGAAGCCAGTGTTTTCAAACCCACATCAAACGTTCCCCAGCTGCAGCCTCCATCCCTGTCCTTGGCAACTGTCTCAGATGAAACCAAACTGTTCACAACCTGCTGTTATACTTGACCCTGCGATGAGCTTCCAGCTAAATATTCACACTATCACTAAAACAGCCTATTTCCACCTCGGTATCATCACCCAGCTTTGCCCCTCTCTTAGCTCTTCTGCTGATGAAACACTCCCCCTTGCCTTTGTTACCTGTTAGGTTGGCAATTCCAACACACTCCTGGCTGGTCTCCCACATTCTACCCTCCATAAACTTGAGGAGATCCAAAACACTGCTGTCCATGTCCTAACTCACACCAAGTCCTGTTCACCCATCACCCACTGTACTCACTGACCTGCATTGGATTCTGGTCAGCAACACATCAATTTTAAAACTCTCAGCCTTATTTACAAATCCCTCATTGCCTCACCCCTCCCTATCTCTGTAATCTCCTCCAGACCTACATCCTCCGAGATATGTGCACTCATCTAATTCTGACCTCTTGAGCATCCCTGAGTTTAATTGCTCTACCATTGGTGGCTGTGCCTTCAGCTGCCGAGGCCCTAAGCTCTGGAAGAGAAGAGCAGAACTTCTTCAAGGTAGGCATTCCTGGAAGAGAAGTGGCAGTGAATAAAATGGCACAGTGGCGCAGTGGTTAGCACTGCAGCCTCACAGCTCCAGGCACCCAGGTTCGATTCTGGGTACTGCCTGTGTGGAGTTTGCAAGTTCTCCCTGTGTCTGCGTGGGTTTTCTCCGGGTGCTCCGGTTTCCTCCCACAAGCCAAAAGACTTGCAGGTTGATAGTTAAATTGGCCATTATAAATTGTCACTAGTATAGGTAGGTGGTAGGGAAATATAGGGACAGGTGGGGATGTTTGGTAGGAATATGGGATTAGTGTAGGATCAGTATAAATGGGTGGTTGATGTTCGGCACAGACTCGGTGGGCCGAAGGGCCTGTTTCAGTGCTGTATCTCTAACCTGAACACTAAAATAAAAGCAAAATACTGTGGATTAGGAACTCTGAAATGAGAACAGAAAGTGCCGGAAATACTCAGCAGTCTGACAACATCTGTATAGAGAGAAACATAGTTAACGTTTCAGATCTGTGACAGTGCATCAGAACTGATAAACGTTAGAAATGTGACAGTCTGTCATTTAATCTATCCCCTCTCCGTCCCATCACAGTCCTTCCTTCTTCTTCTTCTTCCCCCTTCCCCTCTTTCACTTGCTCAAAGAATGTTACATTTCTAACGTTTACCAGTTCTGATGGAGGGCCACTGATCTGAAGCAGTTTCTCTCTGTTTCTCTCTGCACAGATGCTGCCAGACCTGCTGACAATCTCTGACGCTTACTATTCCCATCCCTAAGCTCTGGAATTCTCTCCCTAAACCCTAAATACAGTAAGTTGCACAGAGTCCAGTTTTAGGGAGTACTGCTTGTGCAGATTACTGAATACAGTAATGTTAATGAGTGATTGAATTTTAAGTGATCTAAGAGTCGATCTCTTCCCAACAATTTGTTAATTTTACATTTAGCATTTCACTTAATTTTAAGCTGAGTTTCTATTTTCTTTCACAGTCTGTTTGTGAGAATTGGACAGTTAATTGATGTTCATGGAATAGGAGGGTCAGTGTCAGCTTGGATGCAAAACTTTCTTAATGACAGAAAACAGTGAGTTGTGGTAAATAATTGTTTTTTCAGACTGGAGGAAGGTAGACAGTGGTGTTCCCCAAGGGTCAATGGTGGAAACACTGTTTTATTCTGATGTGTATAAATGATTTCGATAATGGAAAACGGAGAAACATCTGAAAATTTGCTGATGATACCAAACTTGGAGGCGGGGAAGCCAGTGAGGTTGTTATCAATCGATGTAAGAGGACATAGATAGGCTAGCAGAATGGACAGACAAGAGGCAGATGGAATTTAATACAGGCAAATGTGAGGTGATGCATTTTATCAGAAGTAACAGGGAGAGGCAATATACACTTAATGGTAAAGTTCGAAAAAGTGTGCAGAGACAGAGGGACATGGGGATCACGTACATAAATCCTTGAAGGTGGGAGGACATATTGAGAGAGCAGTCAGCAAAGCATGTGGGATCTTGGGCTTCATAAATAGAGGTAGTGAATACAGAAGAAGGAAAGTTATGTTGAACCTTTATAAAGCTCTGGTTAGTCCACAACTGTATTACTGCATCCAGTTCTGTTCACCATACTTTAGGAAGGATGTGAGCGTCCTTGACAGGGTGCAGTGTAGATTTACCAGAATGTTTCCAGAGATGGAGGATTTCAGCTCCAAGATTAATCTGGAAAAGATGGGATTGTTTTCCTTGTAGTAAAGGAGATTGAGGGGAGATTTGATAGAGGCATACAAGATGATGGCATGTTTGGATAAGTTAGAAAGGAACATATGTTCCCATTAACTAATGGTACAAGGACTAGAGTTAAGGTTGTGGGCAGCAATACAGGGGATGTCAGGAACAACTTTTTTACACAGCGAGTGGGAATGGCCTGGAAATCACTGTCTATGAGGGTGATGGAAGCAGAGATGGTGAATGATTTCAAAGGTTTATTGGATGGACACTTCAGGGAAATAAACTTGGCGGAAAATAGAGACAGAGCTGGGGAATGAGACTGGCTCGATTTATCGACAAAGGGCTGGCATGGACACGATGGGCCAAATGGCCTCATTCTGTGCTGAAATGACTCTGACTCTACGACTTTCTGACAGGGAATACTATTACTACTGCTTTCCCAAACTGGAAAAGTTTATAATGGACTGGGCAGAATCACCCTGCTGAACCCCGTGATGGAAGTGAAATGTTTGATGCCCCAGAACGTGGTTAACAAACATCCTTCACAAACAGAATGTATCAGTTCAGACCCACTCACAATTCTGAAGTCATTCACAATGTTCACAACCCACAATATTTTTCCTGGTTTTCTCTACATAGGACAGCAGCCAGGCTTTTCACTGTGTCCCCACCGCCATGTGGAAAGTCTTGTCAGGGTGTGGAAAGTCTTGTCAGGGTTAGGTGAGATAAGGCACGTTGCCTGGGCGACAGCTGTCTTCAATTGTGTTACTGCTTCCCTGTTCGCTTCAGTCCAAAGGGGTTAAACCTGGTCATCATCACCATTAGGTAGTTCATAAAGAGGAGTCATAGTCTCTGCAAATCGAGGGACGAGGGTCCACTGATACCCCACAAGACTGAGGATAGGGCACATGGCAGTCTTTGAGGTGGACAGGGGTAGATGCTGGATGAGGGTTCACTGATACCCCACCAGCCTGAGGATAGGACACAGGGCAGTCTTTGAGGTGGACAGGGGTAGATGCTGGATGAGGGTTCACTGATACCCCAACAGCCTGAGAATACGACACAGGGCAGTCTTTCAGGTGGACAGGGGTAGATGCTGGATGAGGGTTCACTGATACCCCAACAGCCTGAGGATAGGACACAGATCATTCTTTGAGGTGGACAGGGGTAGATGCTGAATGAGGGTTCGCTGATACCCCAGCAGCCTGAGGATAGGACACAGGGCAGTCTTTCAGGTGGACAGGGGTAGATGCTGGATGAGGGTTCACTGATACCCCAACAGCCTGAGGATAGGACACAGATCATTCTTTGAGGTGGACAGGGGTAGATGCTGGATGAGGGTTCACTGATACCCCAACAGCCTGAGGATAGGACACAGATCATTCTTTGAGGTGGACAGGGGTAGATGCTGAATGAGGGTTCGCTGATACCCCAGCAGCCTGAGGATAGGACACAGGGCAGTCTTTCAGGTGGACAGGGGTAGATGCTGGATGAGGGTTCACTGATACCCCAACAGCCTGAGGATAGGACACAGATCATTCTTTGAGGTGGACAGGGGTAGATGCTGGATGAGGGTCCGCTGATACCCCACCAGCCTGAGAATACGACACAGGGCAGTCTTTGAGGTGGACAGGGGTAGATACTGGATGAGGGTCCACTGATACCCCACCAGCCTGAGAATAGGACACAGAGCAGTCTTTCAGGTGGACAGGGGTAGATGCTGGATGAGGGTCCACTGATACCCCACCAGCCTGAGAATACGACACAGGGCAGTCTTTGAGGTGGACAGGGGTAGATACTGGATGAGGGTTCACTGATACCCCAACAGCCTGAGGATAGGACACAGATCATTCTTTGAGGTGGACAGGGGTAGATGCTGAATGAGGGTTCGCTGATACCCCAGCAGCCTGAGGATAGGGCACACGGCAGTCTTTGAGGTGGGCAGGGGTAGACAGTGTGGAGTTTGCAAGTTCTCCCAGTGACCGCGTGGGTTTCCGTCGGGTGCGCCAGTTTGCTCCCACAGCCAAAGACTTGCAGGTTGATAGGTAACTTGGCCATTGTAAATTGCCCCTAGTGTAGGTACAAAGAACAAAGAACAGTACAGCACAGGAACAGACCATTCTGCCCTCCAAACCTGCGCCGATCTTGATGCCTGCCTAAACTAAAACATTCTGCACTTCCAGGGACCGTATCCCTCTATTCCCATCCTATTCATGTATTTGTCAAGATACCTCTTAAACAGCGCTATCGTACCTGCTTCCACCACCTCCCCTGGCAGCAAGTTCCAGGCACTCACCACCCTCTGTGTAAAGAACTTGCATCGCACATCCCCTCTAAACTTTGCCCCTCTCACCTTAAACCTATGCCCCCTAGTAACTGACTCTTCCACCCTGGCAAAAAGCTTCTGACTATCCACGCTGTCCATGCCGCTCATAACTTTGTAAACCTCTATCATGTCGCCGCTCCACCTCCGTCGTTCCAGTGAAAACAATCCGAGTTTATCCAAGCTCTCGTCATAGCTAATACCCTCCAGACCAGGCAACATCCTGGTAAACCTCTTCTGTACCCTCTCCAAAGCCTCCAAGTCCTTCTGATAGTGTGGTGACCAGATTTGCACGCTATATTCTAAGTGTAGCCTAACTAAAGTTCTGTACAGCTGCAGCATGACTTGCCAATTTTTATACTCTATGCCCCGACTGATGAAGGCAAGCATGCTGTATACCTTCTTGACTACCTTATCCACCTGCGTTGCCACTTTCAGTGACCTGTGGACCTGTACGCCCAGATCTCTCTGCCTGTCAATACTCCTAAGGGTTCTGCCATTTACTGTATACTTCCCACCTGCATTAGATCTTCCAAAATGCATGACCTCACATTTGTCCGGATTAAACTCCATCTGCCATTTCTCCATCCAAGTCTCCAAACAATCTATATCCTGCTGTATCCTCTGACAATCCTCATCACTATCCGCAACTCCACCAACCTTTATGTCGTCCGCAAACTTACTGATCAGACCAGCTACATTTTCCTCCAAATCATTTATATATACTACAAAGAGCAAAGGTCCCAGCACTGATCCCTGCGGAACACCACTAGTCACATCCCTCCACTCAGAAAAACACCCTTCCACTGATACCCTCTGTCTTCTATGACCGAGCCAGTTCTGTATCCATCTTGCCAGCTCACCTCTGATCCCGTGTGACTTCACCTTTTGTACTAATCTGCCATGAGGGACCTTGTCAAAGGCTTTACTGAAGTCCATATAGATAACATCCACTGCCCTTCCTTCATCAATCATTTTGTCTCTTCCTCAAAAAACTCAATCAAATTAGTGAGACACGACCTCCCCTTCACAAAACCATGCTGCCTCTTGCTAATAAGTTCGTTTGTTTCCAAATGGGAGTAAATCCTGACCCGAAGAATCCTCTCTAATAATGTCCCTACCACTGACGTAATGCTCACCGGCCTTACCGGGTAGTTGGTAGGAGAATGGTGGGGATGTGGTAGGGAGTATGGGATTAATGTAGGATTAGTATAAATGGGTGGTTGTTGGGCGGCACAGTCGCGGTGGGCCGAAGGGCCCGTTTCAGTGCTGTACATCTCTATGATTCTATGACTATGACTGGATGAGGGTCCACTAATACCCCACCAGCCTGACAATACGACACAAGGCAGTCTTTGAGGTGGACAGGGGTAGGCAGTGGATGAGGGTCCACTAATATCCCACCAACCTGAGAATACGACACAGGACAGTCTTTGAGGTGGACAGGGGTAGACACTGGATGAGGGTTCACTAGTATCCCACCAACCTGAGAATACAACACAGGACAGTCTTTGAGGTGGACAGGGGTAGACACTGGATGAGGGTTCACTAATATCCCACCAACCTGAGAATACAACACAGGACAGTCTTTGAGGTGGACAGGGGTAGACACTGGATGGTCTCGACCTGATGTTGGTCTGGGCTGATGCTGGATGATCCAATCTGGACACCAAGAACGGTGACATGATCTAGCGCCAGCTGGGCCTTACGTGGAGGGCCTTTTAGTGCATCTCCAAAAGTAACTGCAGTAGTTCCTGTAAAAGGGTTAAATATGTGGACACTGTCTGTGGTGATTATGAGGAGATCATCGACATATTGCAGCATGCAGGAAGACTGTGAAACACTCATAAGAGCCCCGGCCATACGTTAGTGGGAAATAGTGGGATTATTGTGGAACCTCTTGTGACAGACATGTCCACGGGTATCTCTGCTCCTCAGATGTGAATGTGAATTTAAATTGTTTCTCTAGTTTTACAAGGATATTCCAATAACCCTGAGAGATATCCAGGGTGGAGACGACAGCCCTGCCGCTGGGAATCTGGGAGAGTAGGGTGGGTGTCTCTCAGACAACCGGATTCACACAGGGATGACTGAGTTGAGTTTGTGATGGTCAATAGTCAGTCACCAGCTGTCACCTTTTTTCTAGCCGGCCAAATCGGACAGTTAGTAATGAATGTGTCTTTGTGAACTACACCCTGATATAACAATGATTGATAGTGTCTGGAATGTATGATATAATCTCAGCTCGGTATGAATACTGCTTCATGGAGCATGCAATGGTCAGTTAATTTCTTCAGGTCAGCTCATGTTTCCACAGTCATCTTTATGGGTTGTGAATACACTCAGCACCGACTCGAAAATCGCCTGTAACTCAGGGTCAACAGACGTGTCTGGTTCCCACTCCTCTGATATTTTAATCATGAATATCGAGGGTACACTGGACACCAGAGTAGGGGTATGTTTTATGGTTCTACAATATACAAATATACGGATAATAAATTACTGCTTATTCAAAGTGATCGGGCAGAGTCAACATGCTTTTGTGAAACGGAAACCAAGTTTAACCAATTTATTGGGGTTCTTTGAAGAATTAAAAGGTGCTGTGGATAAAGGGGAACTGGTGGATGTACTGTACCTTGATTTCCAGAAGGGATTTCATAATGTGCGACATCAAAGTTCATTGCGGAATATAAAAGCGCATGGTGTAGGGGGCAACCTATTGGCATGGATAGAAGATTGGCAAACTAACAGGAAACAGAGAGTAGGCTTAAATGGATCATTTTCTGTTTGGCAAGATGTAACGAGTGGTGTGTCACAGAGATCTGTGCTGGGGCCTTAACTTTTTACAATTTATATAAATCACTTGGATGAAGGGACCAAAGGAATGGTTGCTAAATTTGCTGATGACAGAAACGTCGGTTGGAAAGTAAGTTGTGACGAGGACACAAGTGAGCCACAAAGGGACAGATAGATTGAGTGTGTGAGCAAAAATCTGGTAAATGTGGGAAAAGGTGAAATTGTCCATTTTGGCAGGATGAATAAAAATTAAGCATATAATCACAATGGTGAGAAATTGCTGAACTCCACCATCCAGGGGGAACTGAGAGTCCTTGTGCATAAATTGCAAAAGGTTAATATGTAGGTATTGCAAGTAATTAGGAAAACTAATAGAATGTTATCGGCTATTGCAGGAGGAATTGAATACAAATGTAGAGAGGTTATGTTTCAGTTACACAGGGCATTGATGAGACCACATCTGGAATACTGTGTACAGTATTGGTCTCCTTATTTAAGGGCAGATGTAAATGCATTCGAAGCAGTTCAGAGAAGGTTTACTAGACTAATGCCTGGAATGGGGGTGTTGTCCAATGAGGGAAGGCTGGACAGGCTAGGGTTATATCAGCTGGAGTTTAGAAGAGTAAGAGGCGACTTGATTGAAACGTATAAGATTCTGAGTGGGACAAAGCAAGTGAGGGCGACAAAGAGAGAAAGAACTAGAGAGAGAGAGCTCAACGCATCTGCTGCTAAAACCCTCATCCATGCCTTTCTTATCTCGAAACTTGACTATTCTCACACACTCCTGGCTGGTCTCCCACATTCTACTCTCTGTAAACATGTGATCATCCAAAACTCTGCTGGCATCTTCTAATTTACACCAAATTCTGTTCACCCAACATCCCTGTTCTCACTGACCTACATTGGCTCTTCGTCCAGTAACACCTCAATGTTAATATTCTCACTCATGTGATCAAATCCTTCCATGACATCACCCCTCTGATTACCCCAATCCCCTGTCAATTTCCAATATTACTGAAACTTGTTCATCTTAAAGTCTTTTTCAAATTCCCTTTTTAAAGTGAGTTTATTTCCCTCTGCCTCTCCCTGACCACACATTTCATGTCTCCAGCTCCACTCATGCTGTGGAAGCTTGGATCCATAAAATGGTGTGAGCTGCATTGCTGGTCACATCCAGCACATTGTACAGGAAACCGAGGCTGGCCGGGGTGATAGCGTGTGTGTAATGTGCGTGTGTCTGTAGTGTGAGGATGGTCTGAATATGGTGTCAATTAACCATTCCAGCAGCTTTGATGTACGTCTTTGAAACTTGGTCCGTGCATGTCTACTGACCACCTGTGTTAGTCACTCTCAGCTGAACAAACATTCAGCAGCACGAAGAACCCCCTCTAGTGTTATTTAAGAGGACCAGACGTCCAACTCACAGGTGAGGGGCTTTTCACTTACTTCTGCTATTGTAAATTTAGTTTAAGTGCTTTGGATGGTTTTCTGGAGGTTGTGTTGTGAGCTGCTGCAGACATTCAGGGAGGACAGAGGATTTGGTGACCCAACTCTGGACGAGGATTGGGGACTGTAGATACCGTGTCTCTGGGTCTGTAACATGACCAAAAAAATGGAGCAGAGGCTGCGGAGAGGGGAATCTCTGTTAAGGGCGAGGAGGAGGGGGCTCTGTCCTACCCACCCAGGGTTTTCCATGCGAAACAAGAACAGTGGTCCTAATACCGAGCCCTGGGGAGCACCACTGTATACTCCCATCAAGTCTGGACAACAACCTTTCACCACTGCTCTCTGTTTTCTGTTCTTTCGCCAATATTACATGTTTGGAAGACTAAAGCCATTGGTTTCACTCCCCACTCCAACTCTGTTCCCTTGCTATTGATTCTATCCCTCTCCCTGCTAACAGTCTGAGATTCAGTCTGTTTGCCATCTTGGTGTCACATTTGACCACAAAATGAGCTTTAACCTCATTTTCAGGTATCATTACAGCCGCCTATTTCCACCTCAGTAACATTACCCGACTTCACCCCTGTCTCAGTCCATCTGCTGCTGAAACCTCATTCATGCCTTTGTCACCTCTAGATGTGATCATTCAAACTCACTCCTGGCTGACCTCCCACATTCTACTCTCTGTAAACTTGAGGTCATCCAAAACTCTGCTGCCCATGTCTTAGTTCACACCAAGTCCGGTTCGCCTATCATTGACTGACATTGTCTCCCAGTCCAGCAATGTCTTGATTTTAAAATTCTCCACCTTGTTTCCATTTTCCTCCATGGCCTCGTCCCTTCCTACCCCTGTAATCTCCTCCGGCTCCACAACCCACCGAAATTTCTGTGCTCCTCTAATTCTGGTCTCTTGTGCATCCCTGATTTTAATCACTGCACCACAGGCAGCCGTGCCTTCAGCTGCCGGGGCCCTAAGCTGTGTAATATCTTCCCTGCACCTCTTTGCCTCTCCACATCGCTTTCCTCCATTAAGACACTCCTTAAAACCTACCTCTTTGACTAAGCTGTTGGTCATCTGACCTAATATCTACTGTTGTGTCGCAGCGTTATACTTTGCTTCTTAATGCTCCTGTGGGATGTTTTACAATGTTAAAGGAATTATATAAATATAAGCTGTTGTTGTTGAATTTTGCCAGACATGATTTGCATTAGCATATCCATGTTGCTAGCCACTTACGATAGTTCTCCAAGTAGCAAATATTTTTCTCCTGGGTTGTCACCTTTAGATTTTCCCCCAGTGGTGACACTAGTCTGACTGGTCAATAATTGCAGGGCTTATCCTATCTCTCCTTTTTTAAACAGTTTGTAACATTTGCAACTGTCCAGTCCTCTGTCACCACTCCCATATCCAAGGAGAATTGAATGATTCTGGCCAGTGCCTCTACTATTGCCACCATTCCTTCTCTCAGCAACCCTCAGACATCCCATCCAGACTGGGTAAATGTTTTACTTTTTTGTGATACAGAAAGTGCTGGATTGAAAGTGGTTAACTGAACCTGTTTGTTCAGTGACTGTAATTAATGTCAGTCTCCATGGATCCTAATTGTGTCACTGGCGGGTTTCCATCTTCTATTAAAATGGGACTCCTTTCAATGTGTTATCCCATACTGTGAGCTGGAGCATAATCCCGACACTAACATGGATCAGCGGCTCTAGAGAGAGGGAGAGGACGGATCAGAATCTGAGAACAATAGGTTGGAATGTTACAACAATTTACAAGAGTTTATCCTGGGATATCTACATTCTTTCGACATATTATGATTGGTTCTCATTAAACTCCCGGATCTATCGCGCACTTCAGATTATTCAATATGTTTACTATCCCTTCCTCGCTATTGTTGGTGTCCCTGGTAATTCTCTCTCTCTCTCTCTCTCTCTGTCTAGCTATTAATTCTATAAACCGTTTTTGACTGCATTACTGCTCCCGTCATTTACTCTGCCCTGCTTGCTGCTGTTATTATTCTTGGGGAATCCCTATCTGCAACTATTAGCTCCATAAACCATTGCTAATAGTATTACTGTTCTTGTCATTTACTCTCTCATCTTTGCTTCTGCTGCTGTTTCTATTTCCAGCTTGGAGATCTGTAAAACCTGTTTCACTAAAATACGGTTCTGTAATGTAAACTTTGGGAAGAGTGAAGCCCGTGTCATTGGTCTCCATCACAAATTCCATCCCCTATCTGTCAAACTCATCCCCCACCCTGGCTAATGTCTGAGGCTGAACCAGACTGTTTACAACCTCTGAGTTCATCTCCATATTCTCTCCATCATCAACCGTGTCTACTACCACCTCTGGAATATCACTGTCTCCACCACTGCCTCAGCCCATCTGCTGCATAAACCCGTATCTGCACCTTTGTTAAATCCACACTTGACTATTCCAAGTCTATCCTGGTCACTCCCAGTTATAAAACTCCATAAACCACAGACCATCCATAACTCTGGGGCCTGTATCCTAACTCACACAAATCCCGATCACCCATCACCCCTGTACTCACTCATCGACATTGTCTCCGGGTCTGGCAACACCTTACTTTTAATATTCTCATTCTTGTGCTTGGATCTCTCCATCGCCCCGCCCCTCCCATTAGTCCCATTCCCCTTCCATTTCACATATTCTTGAAAATCCTATCCCTTCAAATTTATATCCAATTTCCTTTATAATGTGAGTTGCTTAAAATCCCTATCTTCCCTTGCTGTGATATTCAATCTATGGCGCCACTGGTGCCAATGCTACAGTAACCTGATTGCATAAAATGACGTGAACTGCACAGCCGGCTATTTCTATCGTGGTCAGCACAGTGCCCCATGCTGGAAAGGGCTCTAGTGTGGTCAGCACAGTGCCCCATGCTGGGCAGGGCTCTAGTGTGGTCATCACAGTGCCCCATCTTGGGCAGGGCTCTAGTGTGGTCAGCACAGTGCCGCATGCTGGGCAGGGCTCTAGTGTGGTCAGCACAGTGCCCATGCTGGACAGGGCTCTAGTGTGGTCGGCACAGTGCCCCAAGCTGGACAAGGCTCTAGTGTGGTCAGCACAGTGTCCCATGCAGGGCAGGGCTCTACTGTGGTCAGCACAGTGTCCCATGCTGGACAGGGCTCTAGTGTGGTCAGCACAGTGTCCCATGCTAGGCAGGGCTCTAGTGTGGTCAGCACAGTGCCCCATGCTGGGCAGGGCTCTAGTGTGGTCAGCACAGTGCCTCGTGCTGGGCAGGGAACTCGTGTGGTCAGCACAGTGCCCCATGCAGGACATTGCTCTAGTGTGGTCAGCACAGTGTCCCATGCTGGACAGGGCTCTAGTGTGGTCAGCACAGTGCCCCATGCTGGACATGGCTCTAGTGTGGTCAGCACAGTGCCCCATGCTGGGCAGGGCTCTAGTGTGGTCAGCACAGTGTCCCATGCAGGGCAGGGCTCTAGTGTGGTCAGCACAGTGCCCCATGCAGGACATTGCTCTAGTGTGGTCAGCACAGTGTCCCATGCTGGACAGGGCTCTAGTGTGGTCAGCACAGTGCCCCATGCTGGACATGGCTCTAGTGTGGTCAGCACAGTGCCTCGTGCTGGGCAGGGCTCTAGTGTGGTCATCACAGTGCCCCATGCTGGGCAGGGCTCTAGTGTGGTCAGCACAGTGCCCCCTGCAGGACATTGCTATAGTGTGGTCAGCACAGCGTCCCATGCTGGACAGGGCTCTAGTGTGGTCAGCACAGTGCCCCATGCTGGACATGGCTCTAGTGTGGTCAGCACAGTGCCTCGTGCTGGGCAGGGCTCTAGTGTGGTCAGCACAGTGCCCCATGCTGGGTAGGGATCTAGTGTGGTCATCACAGTGCCCCATGCTGGGCAGGGCTCTAGTGTGGTCAGCACAGTGTCCCATGCAGGGCAGGGCTCTAGTGTGGTCAGCACAGTGCCCCATGCAGGACATTGCTCTAGTGTGGTCAGCACAGTGCCCCATGCTAGACATGGCTCTAGTGTGGTCAGCACAGTGCCTCGTGCTGGGCAGGGCTCTAGTGTGGTCAGCACAGTGCCCCATGCTGGGCAGGGCTCTAGTGTGGTCATCACCGTGCCCCATGCTGGGCAGGGCTCTAGTGTGGTCACCACAGTGTCCCATGCTGGGGAGGGCTCTAGTGTGATCACCACAGTGCCCCATGCAGGACATTTATCTAGTGTGATCTGCACAGTGTCCCATGCTGGACACTGCTCTAGTTTGGTCACCACAGTGTACCATGCTGGACAGGGCTCTAGTGTGGTCAGCACAGTGTCCCATGCAGGACACTGCTCTAATGTGGTCAGCACAGTGTCCCATGCTGGGCAGGGCTCGAGTGTGGTCAACACAGTGTCCCATGCTGGGCAGGGCTCTCGTGTGGTCACCACAGTGTCCCATGCTGGGGAGCGCTCTTGTGTGGTCATCACCGTGCCCCATGCTGGGCAGGGCTCTAGTGTGCTCACCACAGTGTCCCATGCTGGGGAGGGCTCTAGTGTGGTCACCACAGTGCCCCATGCAGGACATTTATCTAGTGTGATCTGCACAGTGTCCCATGCTGGACACTGCTCTAGTGTGGTCACCACAGTGTCCCATGCTGGACAGGGCTCTAGTGTGGTCAGCACCGTGTCCCATGCTGGACAGGGCTCGAGTGTGGTCAGCACAGTGTCCCATGCTGGGCAGGGATCTAGTGATGTTAGCAACAGTGCCCCATGCTGGACCGGGCTCTAGTGCGGTCAGCACAGTGTCCCATGCTGGGCAGGACTCTAGTGTGATCAGCACAGTGCCCCATGCTGGGCAGGGATCTAGTGTGGTCAGCAACAGTGCCCCATGCTGGACCGGGCTCTAGTGTGGTCAGCCCAGTGTCCCATGCTGGGCAGGGCTCTAGTGTGGTCAGCACAGTGCCACATGCTGGGCAGGGATCTAGTGTGGTCAGCAACAGTGCCCCATGCTGGACCGGGCTCTAGTGTGGTCAGCACAGTGTCCCATGCTGGGCAGGGCTCTTGTGTGGTCAGCACAGTGCCCCATGCTGGACATGGCTCTAGTGTGGTCAGCACAGTGCCCCATGCTGGACAGGGCTCTAGTGTGGTCAGCACAGTGCCCCATGCTGGACAGGGCTCTAGTGTGGTCAGCACAGTGCCCCATTCTGGGCAGGGCTCTAGTGTGATCAGCACAGTGCCCCATGCTAGGCAAGGGTCTAGTCCTGTTGTAACATGCATGTGATGCTCATATGAGGAGGGTTTGAATGTGACGTCAGTGAGCGATTCTGACAGCTTTGATGTGCGTCTTTGAAACTTGGTCTGTGCATGTCCACTGACCACCCGTGTTAGTCACTCTCAGCTGGACATACATTCAGCAGCACGAGGAACCCTCTCTAGTGTTATTTAAAAGGACCAGGCATCCAACTTACAGATGAGTGGTTTTGACTTACTTCTGCTGTTGTAAAGTTAGTGGAGGTGCTGTGGATGGTTTTCTGGAGGTTGTGCTCTGAGCTGCTGCAGACGTTCAGGAGGACAGAGGATTTGGTGACCCAACTCTGGAAGAGGTATGGGGACTGTAGGTACAGTGTCTCTGGGTCTGTAACATGAACAACATATGGAGCAGAGGCTGCAGAGAGGGGAAGCTATGTGAAGAGGGAGGAGGAAGTTGAGCTGCCCTACCCACCCCGGGTTTTCCAAGAGCACTTTTCCTATCTACACCTAACCCAGGAGCAATGTGTGAGGTGACTCTGATTCAATAAGGATTTGGTCACAGAGCTGTGTCACCTCCTGTAAGACCACCTGGAGCCTCACACCAGGGTGAGGATGGAGCTGTCAGTGGCGGTTAATGTCACAGTTTCATTGAACTTCTATGGATCTGGGTATTTCCAGGCAGAAGCAGGAGACATATCCAACGTAGAGTGGTAGAAATTGATAGATTCATGGAGTCATGTACGACACAGAAGGTGGCCACTCTGCCCCTCTATGACAGCCTCTGTAGAACAATCCAGTCAGTCCCACTCCCCCGCTCAATCCCCGGATCCCAGCAGGCTCATTTACTTCAGGTGTCCATTCAGTTTCCTTTTGAAATCATTGATTGTCTCGGCATGGACAATATCCATGAGGATACCCTCATGAGCAGTGAGTTCCAGCTCATTACCATCCACTGTGTAAAAAAGTTCTTCCTCATATTCCCCTGTATCTCTTATCCAAAACCTTCCATCTGTGTCCCCCGAGTCTGTGTTTCACCAGTTAATGGGAACAGTTTTTCCTTGTCTATCTTATCTAAACCTATCATGATCTTGTACGCCTCTATCAAATCTCTCTCAATCTCCTTTACACCAGGGAGAACAACTCCATCTTCTCCAAACTAAACTTGTAACTAAAACCCCCCATCCCTGGAACTATTCTGGTAAATCTCCTCTGCACCCTCTCAAGGACCTTCACATCCTTCCTAAAGTGATGTGACCAGAACTGGACATAGTTCTCTAATTGGGGCCTAACCAAAGCTTTACAAAGTTTCAGCATAACTTCCCTGCTTTTGTATCTTTGCCTCTAATCATGAAGGCCAAGATCTGATAAGCTTTGATTAACACTCTCCTAATATGCCCTTCCAACTTCAAAGATCAATGCATATAGAGTCCCAGGTCCCTCTGTTCCTGCACAATCTTTAGACCTGTGCCATTAAGTCTATATTGCTTTCCTATTCTTTCTGCCAAAATGCATCACCTCACACTCCTCTGTATTAAATTCCACCTGCCACTTCTCTGCGCATTCTGCTAGCCTATCTATATCCTGTTGTAGGCAGTTTGCATCATCCTCACTGTTTACCACTCCTCCAAGTATGGTATCATCGGAAAATTTTGAAATTCTACTTTGAATTCCATGATCCATCTCATTTATATATAACAAAAAAAATGAGTTGGTCCTGGCACTGACCCTTGGAAAACATCACGGTCTTCCGTCCTCCAGAATGAAAAACAACCGTTCACCAGCACTCTGCCCGAACTATCTCTTCTTTGAAGGTAGCCCATTGTTCAGCTCCTGTTTTCCTGCCAAACGTTGACTCTAATTTATTCGCCCCAGCTCAATTTTTACACCGGTTGACTTGTTGAAGTTGAATTTCTCACAGTTAATTATTCTTACTCTGGATTGCTCTTTGTCCTTTCCCATCGTCAACAAAAACCTAATGATACAATGATCGCTGTCCCCTAAATGTTCTCCTACTAATACTTAATCCACTTGGGTCCAGCTCATTCTCGAGAACCAGGTCTAGCAGTGCCTCCTTTCTCGTTGGACTAGCAACATATTGTCGTTTAAAAGTTTCCTGCACACACTGTAGTAACTCCTGCCTCCCTTCGCCCTTTACATTACTACTATCCCAGTCCATATTAGGATAATGAGTGTTCCCCCACTGTAACTACTCTATAATTCTTACTTCTTTCAGTACTTTTCTTGCATATTTGTTCCTCCATATCCTTCCCATTAGCTGATGGCCGATAGACAACACCGAGCGATGTAAATGCACCTTTTTTGTTCATTAGCTCTATCCAAATAAATTCTGTCCTTCATCCACCTATGCACCCACCAACCCCCACTCCCATCTCCCCACACACGTCCCCGGGACTTTCACTCTCTCCAGCACTATAATGTTCTCCTTAATCAATACCGCCAGCCTTACTCCTTTTCTCCCTTTCCTATTTTTCCTGAACACCTTGTATCCAGGAATATTTAACACCCAGTTCTGCCCTTCTTTGAGCCAGATCTCTGTTATAGCCACAACATCATATTTCCACATGGCAATCTGCACCTGTACCTCACCAGTCTTATTAACCACACTCCGTATTCACATACATGCACATCAACCCTGATCCAAACTTTATTACTTCCTTCCTTACTCAGACCCCAAATAATAACTTTCTAAACCCTACTATAGTGTTATCCATCTCTCCCAATATTCTGTGCACTTTAGAATTCCTCTCTGATGTTTACTCCTGGTTCCCACACCCCTGTCAATTTAGTGTAAACCCTCTCCAATATTATTAACATATCACCCTGCAAGAAAATTAGTCCAGCTCTGTTCAGGTGCAACCGTCCAGCCTGTACAGATCCCACATTCTCCAGAACTGTTCCCAGTGTCCAGGAATCTAAACTTTATCGCTTCTGCAGCATCCTTCCAGCCACACATCCATTTGCACTCTCCTCCTATTTCTATACTCACTCGCACGGGGTACTGGCAGTAATCCGGAGATTACTACATTGAGATGGCAAACTTCTTACCCAGCGCACGGAATTCTGACTGCAGGACCACCTCACTCTTTCTGCCCAGCTCATTCGTACCGATGTGGACTACGACTGCTAGCTGTTCACCACCCCCACCCACCCCCCCAGCCCACCACCTTCATGATGCTCTGCAGCCACTTGGCCCATTGTGTCTCTGATGTCCAAAAAACGACCTCCCCAGCCGAATCCCACCTTCCAGAATTTGGTCCCTAGCTCTGCAGATTAAATCAATTGAGGTGTAGCATGGTACATTTAAAATGAGATGAGGTTTTCAGCCTCTTCTACCCTTTCACAAAGTGAGTTCCAGACCGCCACCCCACCAGACTCTGGGTGATTCTTTTCCTAATCTTCCCTCTACTTTTTCTCCCAATAATTTAAATCCATGCCCTCTTGTCACTGATCTCTCTGCTAAGGTGAATAGACACTTCACCTCCACTCTATGCAGGGCCCTCAGCGTTTTGTACGTTTCAATCAGATCTCCCCTCAGCCTTCTCTGTTCCAAGGAGAACAACCCCAGCCTATCAAATCTTTCCTCATAGCTGCATTTTCCCAGTCCCGGCAAAATGTTTGTAAATCGCCTCTGTACCCTCTCTAGTGCAATTACATCCTTTCTGTAATGAGGTGACCAGAACTCAAGTACTCAAGTTGTGGCCTAACCAATGACGTATACAGTTCCAGCATGATCTCCCTGCTCTTATATTCTATATCTCGGCTAATAAGGGAAAGGATTCCATATGCCTTCTCAACCACCTTATCGACCTATCCTGCTCCCTTCATCTATCTGTGGGCATTCACTCTAAGGTCTGTCACTTCCTCTACACTTCTCAGTATTCTCCCATTAATCGTGCATTCCTTTGCCTTATTTAACCTCCCCAAATGCATCATCTCGCACTTATCCAGCCTGAATTCAATTTGCCACTTCTCTGCCCATCTGACCAGTCCATCAATATCTTCCTGCAGTGTACAGCTATCCTCCTTGCGATCTACCACACGGTCAATCTTTGTATCGTCTGCAAACTTCTTGATTATGCCCCTACTTTTACTTCCATAGTGTTAATATATGCGACATAAAGCAGGGGTCCCAGTACTGAGCCCTGTGGAATTTGTTTTTTTATTCATTCGTGGGATTTGGACGTCACTGTCTGGGCCTGAATTTATTGCCAATCCCTTATTGCCCTTGAACTGAGTGGCTTGTGAAGCCATTTAAGAGTCCATCACATTGTTGTGGGTCTGGAGTCACATGTGGCCAGATCAGGTAAGGACTGCAGATCTCCTTCCCTAAAGGACATTTGTGAACCAGATGGGCTTTTCAAACAATCGACAATGGTTTCATGGTCACCATTAGAGTCGCTGTTTAATTCCAGAACTATTAATTGATTTCAAATTTCATTATGTGTCATGGTGGGATTCGAATCCACGTCCCCAGAGTGTTTACCTGGGTATGCTGGATTTACAAGTGCAGTGACATTGCCACTACACCACTGCCTCCACTAAATCCTTCTGGAAACATCCCTCCAGTCGCAAACACGCTTGTCAACAATGACTCTTTCTTTCCTGCCACTGAGCTAATTTTGCATCCACCTTGCTGCATTTCCCTGGATCCCCTGGGATTTTATTTTTAACAAGTTTGCTATGTGGGCCCTTGCCAAAAGTCTTGCTAAGATCCAAGTCGACCGCATCAAATACGTTAAACTCATCTATCGTCCTTGTTACTTCATTAAAAATCATGCAAGTTAGTCAGACACGATCTTAGCTTAACACATCTGTGGTGATTATCCCTGATTAACCTGTGCCTTTCTAAGTGACAGTTTATCCTGTCTCTCAGAATAGATTCCAATAATTTTCCCACTCTGAGGTCAGACTGGCTGTTCTGTATTTATTCGGTCTATCCTTCGCTCCCTTTTTAAACAGTGGGACAATGTTATCAGTTCTCCAATCCTCCATCACCACACCTGTATCCAGTGAGAACTGGAAAATCATGGACATACCTTTGGCTATTTCTTCTGTTGCTTCTTTTAACAACCTGGGGTACATTTCATCGCGCCATGGTGATTTATCAACTTTCAATGATGCTAATTCCATTTATACTTCCTCTCTGCCTCTGTTTATCAGATCCAATAATTCATAATCCTCCTCCTTAACTGAAATATCTGCACCGTTCCCCTCTTTTGTGAAGACAGTTACAAAGTATTCATTAAGAACCATATCAGTAACTACTGTCCATACACATAGGTTCCCTTTTCGGTCATTAATGGGCTCTGCTCTCTCCTTTGTTGTCCTCGTAGCCTTAATGTATTGAAAGAAAAAACAGACATGGGTTCACCTTGATTTTGTTTGCCAATATTTATTTATGATCTCTCCTTGCTTTGGTAAATTCCTTTTTGATATCTGCCTCCACATTCTATACTCCTCTTGGTTTTCTGTTGTGTTGAGATCTCGGTGTGGGACTTAAGCTTGCCTTTCCTGCTGTATCTTACCCTGTAAGCTCCTTGACATCCATGGAGCTGGGGAATGAGACAGACTTGATTTATCTCCAAAGCGCTGGCACCGACTCGATGAGTAGAAATGACCCATTCTGCGCTAGAATTGACCATGCCACGATGACTCTATGACATGTGTATTCTATTACAACAACTTTCCGATACTGGGAAAGTTTATAATGGACTGGGCAGTATCACCCTGTTGAACCCCGTGATGTAAGTGAAATGTTTGATGTCCCAGAACATGGTTAGTAAATGTCCTTCACAAACAGAGTAAATCAGTTCAGCCCCATTCACAATTCTGCAGTAATTCACAATAGGGAGTAAGTTCGCCTGGTTTTCTCCACATAGGACAGCAGCCAGGCATTTCACTGTGTCCACCACCTCCATGTGGAAAGTATTGTCAGGGTTAGGTGAGGTAAGACACGTTGCCTGGGCGACAGATTTCTTTAGTTGTTACTGTTTCTGTGCTCTCTTAGTCCAAACGGGATAAACCTGGTCATCATCACCATTCGGTGGTTCATAAAGAGGAGTCACAGTCTCAGCAAATCGAGGGATGAAGGTCCGCTGATACCCCACCAAACTGAGGATAGGACACAGGGAAGTCTTTGAGGTGGTCAGCGGTAGACACTTGATGAGGGGCAATTGATAACCAACAAGCCTGAGGATAGGTCATGGGCAGTCTTTGAGGTGGACAAGGGTAGACACTCACAATGGGTGAGATTCTAAACGAGTACTTTGCATCGGTATTCACCGAGGAGAGGGACATGACGGATGTTGAGGTTAGGGACAGATGTTTGATTACTCTAGGTCAAGTCGGCATAAGGAGGGAGGAAGTGTTGGGTATTCTAAAAGACATTAAGGTGGACAAGTCCCCAGGTCCGGATGGGATCTATCCCAGGTTACAGTGGGAAGCGAGAGAGGAAATAGCTGTGGCCTTAACAGATATCTTTGCAACATCCTTAACCACGGGTGAGGTCCCGGAGGACTGGAGAGTTGCTAATGTTGTCCCCATGTTTAAGAAGGGGAGCAGGGATAATCCAGGTAATTATAGACCGGTGAGCCTGACGTCAGTGGTAGGGAAGCTGCTGGAGAAGATGCTGAGGGATAGGATCTGGTCCCATTTGGAAGACAATGGGCTTATCAGTGAAAGGAAACATGGTTTTGTGCAGGGAAGGTCATGTCTTACCAACTTAATAGAATTCTTTGAGGAAGTGACAAAGTTGATTGATGAGGGAAGGGCTGTAGATGTCATATACATGGACTTCAGTAAGGCGTTTGATAAGCTTCCCCATGGTAGGCTGATGGAGAAAGTGAAGGCGCATGGGGTCCAAGGTGTACTAGCTAGATGGATAAAGAACTGGCTGGGCAACAGGAGACAGAGAGTAGCAGTGGAAGGGAGTTTCTCAAAATGGACACGTGTGACCAGTGGTGTTCCACGGGGATCCGTGCTGGGACCACTGTTGTTTGTGATATACATAAATGATTTGGAGGAAAGTATAGGCGGTCTGATTTGCAAGTTTGCAGACGACATTAAGTTTGGTGGAGTAGCAGATAGTGAAAGGGACTGTCAGAGAATACAGCAGAATATAAATAGATTGGAGAGTTGGGAAGAGAAATGGCAGATGGAGTTCAATCAGGGCAAATGCGAGGTGATGCATTTTGGAAGACCCAATTCAAGAGTGAACTATACAGTAAATGGAAAAGTCCTGGTGAAAATTGATGCGCAGAGAGATTTGGGTGTTCAGGTCCATTGTTCCCTGAAGGTGGCAACGCAGGTCAATAGAGTGGTCAAGAAGGCATACGGCATGCTTTCCCTCATCGGACGGGGTATTGAGTACAAGAGTTTTCAGATCATGTTACAGTTGTATAGGACTTTGGTTCGGCCACATTTGGAATACTGCGAGCAGTTCTGGTCGCCACAATACCAAAAGGATGTGGATGCTTTGGAGAGGGTGCAGAGGAGGTTCACCAGGATGTTGCCTGGTATGGAGGGCGCTCTCTATGAAGAGAGGTTGAGTAGATTCTGATTATTTTCATTAGAAAGACGGACGTTGAGGGGGGACCTGATTGACGTGTACAAAATCATGAGAGGTATAGACAGGGTGGACAGCAAGAGGCTTTTTCCCAGAGTGGGGGATTCAATTACGAGGGGACACGAGTTCAAAGTGAAAGGGGAAAAGTTTAGAGGGGATATGCGTGGAAAGTTCTTTACGCAGAGGGTGGTGGGTGCCTGGAACGCGTTGCCAGCGGAGGTGGTAGACGCGGGCACGATAGCATCTTTTAAGATGTATCTAGACAGATACATGAATGGGCAGGAAGTAAAGAGATACAGACCCTTAGAAAATAGGCGACATGTTTTGATAGAGAATTTGGATCGGCGTAGGCTTGGAGGGCCGAAGGGCCTGTTCATGTGCTGTAATGTTCTTTGTTCTTTGTTCTTTGATCTTGATGTTGGTCTGGGCTGATGTTGGATGAGCCAATCTGGACACCTAGAAAGGTGACACGATGTTACACCAGCTGGGCCTTACATGGATGGTCTTTTTGTCCAGCTCCCAAAGTAACTGCAGTAGTTCTTGTAAAAGGGTTAAATGTGTGGACACGGTCTGTGGTGATGAAGAGGAGATCATCGATATATTGCAGCAGCAGGAAGACTGTGAAAGGCTCATAAGGGCCCCGGCCATATGTTTGTGGAACATAGTGGGGTTATTGTGGAACCTCTTCTGACAGACATGTCCAGAGGTATCTCTGGTCCTCAGAAGTGAATGTGAATTTAATTTGTTTCTCTAGTTTTACTGGGATACTACAATAACCATTAGAGATATCCAGGGTGGTGAAGACAGCCCTGCCGCTGGGAATCCGGGAGAGTAGGGTGGGTGTCTCTCACATAACCGGGTTCACACAGGGGTGACTGAGTTGAGTTTGTGGTGGTCAGTAGTCAGTCACCAGCTGCCATCCGGTTTTCCAACCGGCTAAATCGGGCAGTTAGTAGTGAATGTGTCTTTGTGAACGACACCCTGGTTTAACAATGACCTGATGTTGTCTGGAACATATGATATAATCTCAGCTCGGTAAGAATACTGCTTCATGGAGCATGCAATGGTCAGTTAATTTCTTCAGGTCAGCTCATGTTTCCACAGTCATCTTTATGGGTTGTGAATACACTCAGCACCGACTCGAGAATCGCCTGTACCTCAGGTTCATCAGAGGTGTCTGATTCACACTCCTCTGATATTTAAATCATGAATATTGAGGGTGCAATGGACACCAGAGTACGGGTATGGTTTAATGTTCTAAAATATACAAATATAGGGATAATCAATTACTGCTGATAACCTTTGAGCACATTGCTGCCCAGTAGTCCCTGTCCATTATGCAGGATCATATGAAAGGGAGGCAGGAATTTGACATGAACTCTGTTCCATCTCCTGCACCACTATAAGATCCCAGATTACCCAAAAGGTGGTCGAAGGGTCACTAGAAGTTTATTGAGGAGTGACAGTTCAAATACAGCACAGGATCAGAATAGACATACGACCTGTGACTGGTGACAAAGGTTTTCTGGCTATGGATCAGATGTTAGAAGCTGTTATTATGGATATTTATAGCAGAGCACGTAGAGAAATTCAAAGTGATCAAGCAGTGTCAGCATGGTTTTGTGAAAGGAACATCAAGTTTAACCAATTTATTGGAGTTCTTTGAAGAAATTACACGTACTGTGGATAAAGGGGAACCGTTGGATGTAATGTAGTTAGATTTCCAGAAGACACTTGATCACGTGTCACATCAATGGTCATTGCAGAAACTAAATGCGAATGGTGTAGGGGGTAACATATTGACATGGATAGAAAATTGGCTATCCAACAGGAAACAGAGAGTAGGCAAAATGGGTCATTTTCTGTTTGGTAAGATGTAACGAGTCGTGTGCCACAGAGATCAGTGCTGGGGACGTAACTTTTTACAATTTATATAAATGACTTGGATGAAGGGACTCAAGGTATGGTTGCTAAATTTTCTGATGAAACAAAGACAGATCGGAACGAAAGTTGTGAAGAAGACATAATTGGGCTGCAAAGGGATATCGATTGCTTACGTTAGTGGGCAAAGATGTGGCAAATGGAGTAAAATGAGGGAAAATGTGGAATTGTCCATTTTATAGGAAGAATAAAAAAGAAACGAATTATCTGAATGGTGAGAGATTGCAGAGCTCTACGATGCAGAGGAACTGGGTGTGCTAGTGTATGAATTGTATAAGGTTATTATGCAGGTACAACAGGTAATCAGGAAACTAATCGAATGTTATCATGTATTGCAGAAGGAATTGAATACTAAAGTATGGAGGTTATGTTTCATTTATACAGGACATTGGTGAGACCACATCTGGAGTTCTGTGTAGCTTACTGGTCTCCTTATTTAAGGAGGATGTAAATGTGTTGAAAGCAGTACAGAGAATGTTTACTAGACTAATACCTGGAATGGGTGGGTTGTCTTATGAGGAAAGGTTGGACAGGCGAGGCTTATATCAGCTGGAGTTTAGAAGATTAAAAGGTGACTTTATTAAAGCATAAGATTCTGAGTGTAGGGTAGAGTAGGTGAGGGCCACAGAGAGAGAAACAGAGAGAGAGAGAGAGAGAGACAGCTCAGCTCATCTGCTGTGGAAACCCTCATCAATGCCTTTGTTACCTCGAGACTTGACTATTCTAACACACTTCTGACAGCTCTCCCACATTCTACAATCTGTAACCTTGTGGTCATCCAAAACTCTGCTGCCATCTTCTAATTTACACCAAATTCTGTTCACCCAACATCACTGCACTCACTGACCGACATTGGCTCTTGGTCGAGTCACACCTCAATTTTATTATTCAAAATCATGTGATCAAATCCCTCCATGTCCTCACCCCTCTGATTATCCCAATCCCCTGCTCATTTCCAATATTCCTGAACTTTATAAAAGTATTTTTCTAATTCCCTTTTTAAAGTGAGTTTATTTCCCTCTGTCTCTCTCCCTGACCACACATTTCATCTCTCCAGCTCCACTGGTGCTGTGGAAGTTTAGATCCATAACCTGATATGAACTGCACTGCTGTTCACATCCAGCACATTGAACAGGACACCCAGGCTGGCCGGGGTGCGAGCGTGGGTGTAACGTGTGTGTGTCTGTAGCGTGAGGAGGGGTCTGAACATGATGTCAATCAGCCATTTCAGCAACTTTGATGTACGTCTTTGAAATTTGGTCGATGCATGTCCACTGACCACCTGTGTTAGTCACTCTCAGCTGAACATACATTCAGCAGCACGAGGAACCTCCTCTAGTATTATTTAAAAGGACCAGGCATCCAACGTACAGGTGAGGGGCTTTTGACTTACTTCTGCTATTGTAAAGTTAGTGGAGGTGCTGTGGATGGTTTTCTGCAGGTTGTGTTGTGAGCTGTGCAGACATTCAGGGAGGAGAGAGGACTTGGAGACCCAACACTGGACGAGGTATGGGGACTGTAGTTACAGTGTCTCTGGGTCTGAAACATGACCAACAAATGGAGAAGAGGCTGCAGAGTGATGGATCTCTGTAAAGAAGGAGGAGGAGGGGGCTCTGCACTACCGACCACGGGTTTTCCAACAGCAAAAGGAGCAGTGGTCATAATATCGAACACTGGGGAACACTACTGTATACGCCCATCGAGTCTGAACAGCAACCTTTCACCACTTCTCTCTGTTTACTGTTCCTGAGCCAATGTTATATCCACACTTTCACTGTCCCTTTAATCCATAGGCTTCAGTTTCCTTAACCTGTCTATTGAATGCCAGTTGATCAAACACCTTTTGAAAGTCCATATAGATAACTTCAATCACACCACCCTCATCAACACTCTCCATTGTTTTATCAAAGAACTCCATCAAGTTTACGTCACCACCACCTCTCTCCACTCCTCCACTGTTGTTAAATTATCAGACTGATTATCCGACATCCAGTACTGGATGAGCAGAAATTTCCCCCAATTAAATATTGGGAAGACTGAAGCCATTGTTTTCACTCCCCACTCCAACTCTGTTCCCTTGCTATTGATTCCATCCCACTCCCTGGTAACAGTCTGAGATTCAGACAGTCTGTTTGCAATCTTGGTGTCACATTTCACCACAAAATGAGCTTTACCCTCATTTTCAGGGTATAATTACAACCGCCTATTTCCTCCTCAGTAACATCGCCTGACGTAACCCCTGTCTCAGCCCATCTGCTGCTAAAACCTCATTCATGCCATCGTCACCTCTCGATGTGACTATTCCAACTCACTCCTGGCTGATCTCCCACATCTACTCTCTGTAAACTTGAGGTCATCCAAAACTCTGCTGCCCATGTCTTAGCTCACACCAAGTCCCTTTCATCTATCACTGACCGACATAGGCTCCCAGTCAAGCAATGTCTTGATTTTAAAATTCCCATCCTTGTTTTCATATCCCTCAATGGTCTCGCCTCTCCCTATCTCTGTAATCTCCTCCAGCTCCAGAACCCATCGAGCCATCTGTGTTTCTCGAATTCTGGCCTCTTTTACATCCGTTTAGATGTTTACAAAGTTATGGGCGGCATGGACAGAGTGGATACTCAGAATCTTTTTCCCAGGGTGGAAGAGTCAGTTACTTGGGAACATCGGTTTCAGGTGCGAGGGGCAAAGTTTAGAGGGGATGTGCGAGGCAGGTTTTGACACAGAGGGTGGTGAGTGCCTGGAACTTGCTGCCGGGGGAGGTGGTGGAAGCAGATACGATAGCGACGTTTAAGAGACATCTTGACAAATATATGAATAGGAAGGGAATAGTGCGATATGGGCCCCGGAAGTGCAGAAGGTGTTAGTTTCGGCAGGCATCAAGATCGGCGCAGGCTTGGAGGGCCGAATGGTCTGTTCCTGTGCTGTACTGTTCTTTGTTCTTGGTTCTTTGTTATTTTAATCACTGCACCACTGGCGACCGTGCCTTCTGCTGCCGGGGCCCAATCTCTGCAGTATCCTCCCTACACACTTCCGCCTCTCCATCTCGCTTCCCTCCTTTAAGACATTCCTGAAAACTTTCCTCTTTGGCTAAGCTGTTGGTCCTTTGACCTAATATCTCCTGTTGTATGTCAGTTCGTCATTTGCTTCATAATGCTCCTGTGAAGCATCTTGGGATGGTTTAAAGACAATATCTAAATATAGATTGTTGTTGTTGTTGAAGTTCGCCAGACATCATTTGTCTGCGGCATATCCAGGTTGCTAACCACTTACTATCCAATGTTTTTCCAAGCAACAAATATTTTTCTCTTGGGTTGTCACGTCTAAAAAATGTCCCCAGTCGTGACTCTTGTCTGACTGTTCAGTAATTACAGCGTTTATCCCGTATCTCCTTTTTTAAGCAGGATGTAACATTTACAATCCTCCTGTCCTCTGTCATCACACCCATATCCAAGGAGGATTGGAAGATTCTGGCCAGTGCCTATGCTATTTCCACCATTCCTTCCCTCAGAAACCCCTATAAATCCCATTCACACATGGTAAGAGTTCCAGTTTATTGTGGTCCAAAAAGGTGTTGGATTGAAAGTGGTTAACAGAAACTGTTTGTTCAGTGACTGTAATTAATGTCAGTCTCCATGGACCCTGACTGTGTC
The DNA here is from genome assembly GCF_036365525.1 of Heterodontus francisci. Lineage (NCBI taxonomy): Eukaryota > Metazoa > Chordata > Chondrichthyes > Heterodontiformes > Heterodontidae > Heterodontus > Heterodontus francisci. The sequence goes on from NW_027141269.1 coordinate 1,440,594, forward strand.
ACAGGAGGGTTTCCCTCTTCTATTAATAAGGGACTCCTTTCAATGTGTTATCATACTGTCAGCGGGAGCATCACGCCCGGCACTCACAGGGATCAGCGGCTCAAGAGAGAGGGAGAGGATAGATCAGAATCTGAGAACAATGGGTCAGAGTCTGAGAACAATGGGTCAGAATCTGAGAACAATGGGTCAGAGTCTGAGAACAATGGGTCAGAATCTGAGAACAATGGGTCAGAATCTGAGAACAATAGATTGGAATGTTACAACAATGAGCAAGAGTTTATCCTCAGAACTTCACGATCTTTCTACACATTATGATCGGTTCTCATTAGACTTTCGCATCTACCTCGCACTTCGGATTGCTCAATCCATTTATTATCCCATCCTCGCTCTTGTTGGTGTCCCTGGTTAGTATCTGTTTCCAGGTATTTATTCTGAAAACCATGTTTAACTGTATTACTGTTCCTGTAATTTACTCTCACCGCCTTGCTGCTGTTGTTAATCCCGGTGAATATCTCCAGTAATTACCTTGATTAACCATGTTTAACTGAATTACTGCTCCTGTAATTTACTCTACCCTCCTTGCTGCTGTTGTTAATCCCGGTGAATATCTCCAGTAATTACCTTGATTAACCATGTTTAACTGAATTACTGCTCCTGTAATTTTCTCTACCCTCCTTTCTGCTGTTGTTATTTCTGCTGAATCTCTGTCTCCAAAAATCAGCTGTATAAACCACTGCTAACAGTATTTCAGTTCTGGTAATTTACTCTCTCCTCTTTGCTGCTGATACTGTCTCTATTTCCAGCTAGGAGATCTGTAAACCCTGTTTACTGAAATACTGTTCTGGAACGTAAATTGTGGGAAGAGAGAAGACAGTGTCATTGGTCCATTGGTCTCCATCACAAACTCCATCCCCTATCTGTGAACCACATACCCGATCCTGAGGCTGAACCAGACAGTTTACAACCTCTGTGTTCTATTTTTATCTGACCTGAGTTCATCTTCAAATTCTCTCCATCACCAACCCTTCCGACTACCACCTGAGTAATATCACCCGTCTCCACCTCTGCCTCAGCCCATCTGCTGCATAAACCCTCATCTGTGCCTTTGTTAAATCCAAACTTGACTATTCCTAATCTATCCTGGTCACCCTCCCAGTTATAAACCTCCATAAACCACAGCCCGTCCAGAACTCTGCTGCCTGTATCCTAAGTCACACCAAATCCCGATCACCCATCACCCCTGTGCTCACTGATCTACATTGGCTCCCGGTCTGGCAGCATCTTAATTTTAATTTTATCATTCTTGTGTTTGAATCCCTCCATGGCCTCACCCTTCCATTAGTCCCATTCCCCAGTCCATTTCCCATATTTCTGCAAATAATATGCCTTCAATCTTTTCTCAATTCTCTTTTTAAAGTGAATTTCTTTCTCTCTGTATCTGTCCCTCGCCAAGATTTGCAACTCTACAGAACCAGCAGTGCTGACGACACAGAAGCTGGAACCCATAAAATGATGTGAACCACACACCAGCCACTTCTAGTGTGGTCAGCACAGTGCCCCATGGTGGGCAGTACACTGGTATGGTCAGCACAGTGCCCCATGGTGGGCAGGGCTCTAGCGAGTCGTACTATGTTTGTGATGCTCATGTGAGGATGATTTTGAATGTGACTTTAATGTACCAACCAGACAGCTTTGATGTACGTCTTTGAAATCTGGTCTCTGCATGTTCACTGACCGCCTGTTTTAGTCAATGTCAGTTGAATATACATTTAGCATCACAATGAATCCCCTCTAATGTTATTTAAATGGACCAGGCATCCAACTTACAGGTGAGGGCTTTTGACTTACTTATGCTATTGTAAAGTTAGTGGAGGTGCTGTGGATGGTTTTCCGGAGGTTGTGTTGTGAGCTGCTGCAGACCTTCAGGGAGGACAGAGGATTTGGTGACCCAACACTCGACGGGGTATGGGGACTGTAGTTACGGTGTCTCTGGGTCTGTTACATGACCAACAAATGGAGCAGAGGCTGCAGAGAGGGGAAGTTCTGTAAAGCGGGAGGAGAAGGGGGCTCTGCCCTACCCATCCCGGGTTTTCTAAGAACACTTTTCCTTTTCCTATCTACACCTAACCCAGGAGTAGTGTGACACTGATTCAATAAGGAGAAGGTCACAGAGCTGTGTCATCTCCTGCAACACGACCTGGAGCCTCACACCAGGGTGAGGACGGAGCTGTCAGTGCCTGTTAAGGTCACAGTTTCTTTGAACTTCTATGTATCTGGATCTTTCCAAGCAGGAGCAGGAAACATATCAAACATAGAGTCATAGAGAGTGGTAGATACATTTATGACACAGAGGAAGGCCAGTCGGCCTCTCTGTGCCAGATCTCTGTGGAATAATCCAGTCGGTTCCACTCCCCTGCTCAATCCCCGTATCTCTGCAAGTGCATTTCCTTCTGGTGTCCATCCAGTTTCTTTCTGAAATCATTGATTGTCTCGGCTTCCACCACCCTCATGGGCAGTGAGTTCCAGCTCATTACCATCCACTATGTAAAAAAGTTCTTCCTCATATTTCCCTGCATCTCTTACCCAAAACCTTCCATCTGTGTCCCCTAGTCTGTGTTTCATCAGTTAATGGGAACAAGTTTTTCCTTGTCTATCTTATCTAAGCCTATCATAATCTTGTCCACCTCTGTCAAATCTCTCTCAATTTCCTTTACTCCAGGGAGAGCAACTCCATCTTCTCCAAACTAACCTTGCAGCTAAACCCCACATCCCTGGAACCATTCTGTTAAATCTCCTTTGCACCCTCACAGGGACCTTCACATCATTCCTAAAGTGTGGTGACCAGAACTGGACACAGTTCTCTAGTTGGGGCCGAACCAAAGCTTTATAAAGTTTCAGCATAACTTCCGTGCTTTTGTATCTTTGTCTCTAATGATGAAGCCCAAGATCTGATATGTTTTGCTAAACACTCTGCTAATATCTCCTTCCGCCTTCAAAGATCAATACATATGGAGCCCCAGGTCCCTCTGTTCCTGCACAATCTTTAGAACGGTGTCATTAAGTCTATATTGCCTTCCTACTCCTTCTGACAAAATGCATCAGCTCACACTCCTCTGTATTAAATTCTACCTGTCAGTTCTCTGTCCATTCTGCTAGCCTATCTATATCCTGTTGCAGGCAGTTTGTAACATCTTCACAGTTTACTACACCTCCAAGTATGGGATCATCGGAACATTTTGAAATTCTATTCTGTATTCCAAAATCCATGTCATTTGTATATAGCTAAAAAAAAAAGCTGTGGACCTAGCACTGACCCTTGGGGAGCATCACTGTCTACCATGCTCCAGTCTGAAAAGCAACCATTTAACACATTTCTCTTTTTTCTGTCCTCTGGACAATTTTTGATCCAATTGGATGCTATTCCATGAGCTTCAGTTTTGCTAACCAAGCTTTTGTTTGGTTCTTCGTCAAATACTTTGATAAAATCCATGTAGCCAACATCCACCACATTCCCTGCATCAACCTTCTCTGAGCATCAAAATAAATTCAATTAGTTCAGTCAAGCATGATCTGCCATTTAGATATCCGTGCTGACAATCCTTAAATAACTCAAACCTCTCCAAGTGTGTGTTGTCCTTTTTCCCTGATTATTGCTTCTAAAACCTTACTCACAACTGATGTTAAACTAACTGGTCAGTAGTTGCGAGGCCTGTGTGTTCCCCACTGATAATTCTGGGAGGTGAGGGTGACCATCTATGTCACCAGTTTCTCCCTCAGCAGGGAGAAGCAGGATGAGATATCCCGTGGCTTTGTCAGGATAGCGGGATTCCTGATGGTGTAGGTGTCTCTGCGGGGCCTCCGTGTCGACGGGGAGGGGTACATGAACTGGAGGAACTCTCACTCCATTAATGTACAGTTGGTGTGTGAGCATGCCCAGTACATCATGTTGGTGTACTATCCTGGCAGCAGCCACGATACATTCATTCTGATGCAGTCAGCCGGTTCCAACACTTTGGCTGCCATGCAGAACCAGAATGTGGCTCCTCGGAGATGAAAGATTCCATTCTCTAGACACAGCCCATGTTTCTACATCCCCAAACCACCTCCCACCGCCAACCAACCTCACACAATTAACATGTGTATAACGTGAGCAATGGAGTCACCAGGAACATGGTGGAACAAATCATCGGTGTGATGAAGCAATGCTTCCGATGTCTGAACCGCTCGGGGGGAGTCCTCCAGTACACACTGGAGCAGCTGTCCAAGTTCATGGTGTTCTGCTGCACCCTTCATATCATCACCATCATGAGGACACAGGCATTGGCACCAGGAATACGGAGGACACCTCAGGAGGAGGAGGTGGAGGCAGGGAGGATAATTCCTGGATGCCATCGACCCGGACAGGTATTGGAGACTGTCACCTAAGATTCCAGTTCACATAAGACAACTTCCCTTTCCCACCATGGATCCCCCATTCTCCACCATTACACCCATCTGAGACGCCCCATCACAGTGTCCCCTTGGTCACCATCCTGCAATGAAAAACACCAACAAAAACATTTTCATTAACATCTTTATCCAACAACACATTCAATTATACAAACAAAACTGAACTATTCACCCCTGTGTATTCCCTTAGTGCCTGTCTTGTGGCTTCTCTTGACTTGTCTATTGCTCCTACACAGTGTTTCCCCAGTGACTGCAGCATGGCTGGTGGAAGGCTGCTGACTTTCACTGGGGAGACTGCAGATGGCCTTGCAGGACGTCCTCGAGCAGCTCTGGGCCTTGCGGGCTCGTATTTGGATTGCACCACCTCGACATGGGCAGCAGCAGCCTGGGCTGGCTGATGGGTAACAGCAAGGACACTGGTGGAGTGACAGTGAAGGGAAAACAAATGCTATCATCCTGAGAGAGGACAGCAGGTTCATGCTCCACGCAGACACTGTCACTCCCCCGGGGCGACACCTCAGCAATCCTAGTAATCTACTGGATCACAAATTGCTGGACTGCTGTGAGATCCTACAAACCCCTTTGAACACTGAGATCCACAGCCATGATGACAACAGTCTGAACCTGCATGGCAGCAAGCATGGATCTCATGACCTCAGTCTGAGCTTCCACTGCAGCACTGAGACGTTGGGAGTCTGCCGTCTGTGCTGCAGTGGAAGCTGAGACAATGTTCACCAGACACTGTATCACGGCTGGGTCCGCTAGTGCAGTCATAGAGTTAGTGACCACTTCCACAGGGGAAAGAATGGGGTTCAAGTTCTGTGCAATGTCCTGTGCCACGTTGGAGCCGGACTCCTCCATGTTCCTTGAAAGTGACAACAGACTGTCTGACAGGCCTGTCAATGGACAAAGTATCTCAGTATAGATGTCCATCAGCATTCTCTTGTCTGCTGTTCCAGCAATGTTTACATCTGAGTCCTGTGTATTATAACTCGTTTGTGACCTCGCCTTCCGGTGATCTGACACATGAACTATCCTTTCCCCCGACCTGGCTGCAGCTCACTCGTGCTCGGTGACTCACCACGTGCAGATTCCGACTCTATCCCAGCCTCTAAGATACACACAGTGTAAGTATTTGATCTGGTGACTGTGAGTTTCAGACCAAATGATGGGGCATCACTCTCAGTGTTGTGCTGCTGCTCTCTCTGTCTCCTGGAGCTGCTGTGACTGGGAAGCTGGCAGCTTTGGGTTGTCATTAGAAAGTATAAAATCAGAAGAGGAGGGGTGGGGTGAGGGATTGGGGGTGGGATGGAAAGCATGAATTCATGGTCCCGCCATCTGCAGCTTGTACATCATCCCAGACAGCAGGAGGAGGGGGAGGTGGGAGTTAAGAAGAGACATAAGGCAGGTGCATAACATCATGCTGAATGCCGGATGCTACGGGCTCTGTCAAGCCAGTCCCATGATGTGAGGAACCATCTCCTCCCTCAGGCTCAGGGGATAAAGGTCTGCCCGGTCCCCGCCGATTCACTGCTGCTCTCTGTGATTGTCAGCCACCATGTTCTGTAAGAGAGAGGGCAGAATATAAGTGATTGTGTTGCACTGTGTTTGGGTGATGTTCCTACCATAGCTGAATAGCTGGAGATATGTGGAGGCAGTGAGGTGGGTGTGAGGCTGGTATCAGTGGAAGGTGTTTGAGGGTGAGGTGGAGTATGTGAATGTTAGGTGTTAGCCCTGAGTGTTAGGGACTGTTGATGGGTGAGATTTGGGGGTGTGGTACATTGAGCAGTGTGAGAGGTTGGTGGTGTTGGGGGTAGGAGATGTCATGTGGAGATGAATTCACTGACATTGACCACCCGTGTGAGCTCATTAAACTTCTTCTGGCTCTGCTGCAAGGTCCTCAGGGCCAGACCTCTTGCATTGACCTCCCTGGCCACCTGCTCCCATTCCCTTCGGAGGACGTTCCTTGAGGGTCTCCAGCCCACTCCACGGAAACATGGCCTCTCTCCTCCTTTCAGACTCCATGACTAAGGCCTCCAACACTACATCCGTGAACAGCAGAGCCCACTCTCTGTCCTAGATTCCATTGACCTTGTCTCCAATTGCAGCGTTCCCAATCAGCAACGGCAGCCTCCTGTGATTCAGTGCAACTTCCCGTTTAGAGGGACAGACTGCCTTGAAGAGCTGAAGCCTGGCTGAAACACGAGCCAGCCTCACACACAGTTAGTCCCCTGTTAAACTTGCAGACAGACAGCAGCGCGGGTCGCTTTGTGGTGTCCGTAGAATGCATGGAAATGAGGAGGCAGCAGGATGTTTGTGTGTCACCTGTCTCAACAGGAACGGGGACGGGCAGATCATGACTCCTCTGCTGCAAAAGTGATGCAAACACGATTTTTTCGCACTTCCGATTGACCTTTCCCTCTTTCACGTTTTTTATCTTTCCCTCAGTCACTTCACTCTTTGTCTCTTGCTCATAGAATTAGAGATTGGTGCAGCACAGAAAAAGGCTATTCGGCCCATTGTGTCAGTACTGTCTCTTTGAAAGAGCTATCGAAGTAGCTCCTCTCCCAGCCTCTTTCCCCAGACTCATGTTGCCAATGTGGAAAAACCTTTCCTTCAATCTCAGTCTCTCCCTCTTGCAGCAGTCACACAGCTTCCAGCCTATTCACACAGCCACAGTCAGCTGAATTTCGTTAACTACTCAGCACCTCCAATTAGGCAGCAGCCAACCCCAGTGCTGTACTTGTCCTCCGAGTATTTAATGGGGGACAGTGTCGAGTGAGCTTTACTCTGCATCTAACCTGTACTGACTCTGCCACAAACATGTGTTCATCTAAAACTCTGCTGCCTGTATCTAAACTCAAAGCAAGTCCCGTTCATCCATCACTCCAGTGCTCGTTGACCTACATTGGCCCCTGCTCTGGCAACATCTTGATTTTAAAACTCTCATCCTCATGTTCAAACCTAGCTCATTCTGAAATGCCCAGTGATGAAACTGTCTCATCAAAATACTAAATGTTATTTTGTTTGTCAGAACCACAGGGACTGCAGTGGTTCAAGATTCACCATTTTCTCATGGGAACAAGTGATGGGGAAGTAATGCTGGCCTTGTCAGTATCACCCATATCCTGAGAACAAATAGACAGGAAATAAAATAGTAATAAAATCAATGAATTTGTAATTGACGGATTGAAACCAGGCGAGGTCTGTGATCAGAGTGAGACGTCATAACCCAATAAACAAATTGTCAACACAATTTATCTCACCAGCTCCTTGTGTTTGTCTTTCTGCTGTTGTCTTCAGCAGAAAACAAGTAACAATTAATCTCGGGATTAAAAACTGCTGAAAGTCAATTGTGCACATGAGATACGTACTCAATGGTTTCTGTTATCAGACAGTCAGAGAATCACACAGCACAGGAGGAGACCATTTAACAAATCGTCCCAGTTCCAGCTGTTAGAAGGAAATTTTCAATTATTCCTCTCCCCTGTTCTTTTCTCCCAGTCCAGTAAATCACCCTGTTAGTATTGATCCAATTCCCTTTTGAACGTTTCTGTTAAATCTGCTTCCACAACCCTTTCAGGAAGTGAATTCCAAATCATAAACACTCGCTGTGTAAAGAAAAGAAAATCTGCTCATCTCTCCTCTGTTTTTTTGTTAATCAACATTAAACTGTGTTCTCTGGTTACTGACCTTTCATCCAGTCAAACCAGATTCTCTTTATTTATTGTAGCAAAACACATCATCATTTTCAGCCCCTCTATTAAATCTCCCTTTTAGCTTCTCTGCTCTAAGGAGAATAATCCCAGATTCTCTCCCCATAACTGAAGTCCCTCATCCCTGTTACCATTCTAGTATAACGCCTAGGTACCATCTCCAAGGCCTTGAAATCTTCATAAAGTGTCGTGTCCAGAATTGGAAACAATATCCCGGCTGAGGCTCAAACAGTCATTTCTAGTCTTAGCGGAATGTTCTTGTGTTTTTTTTTAATTATTTGCTTCTCGTTATAAAGCTAAGGATCCCGGATGCCTTTTTAAAATCTTCACAACTTGTCCAGCCACCATTGAAGATTTGTGTACATACGCACCCATTCTCTGTGCTCCGGTACCATCTATTAAATGGTGCAGTTTAGTTTCTATTCACTCCCTTATTCTCCCTCACAAAATAATCACTTCCCCAATTCTATGTGTTAAATTTCAGTCACCATGTGTATTCTCATTTCACCATCTGACTGTCCACGTCCTCCTGCTGAAGCAGCTACTATCCTTCACACAGGTTACTATTTATTTATTTATTTTTTATTTAGAGAAACAGCACTGAAACAGGCCCTTCGGCCCACCGAGTCTGTGCCGACCATCAACTACCCATTTATACTAATCCTACAATAATTCCATATTCCTCCCACTTCCCCACCTGTCCCTATATTTCCCTACCACCTACCTATACGAGGAGCAATTTATAATGGCCAATTTATCTATCAACCTGCAAGTCTTTGGCATGTGGGAGGAAACCGGAGCACCCGGAGGAAATCCACGCAGACACAGGGAGAACTTGCAAACTCCACACAAGTAGTACCCAGAATTGAACCCGGGTCGCTGGAGCCGTGAGGCTGCGGTGCTAACCACTGGCTTATGCAAATGTTGAGACTCTGCTCTTCACGCGTAAGTCTTTGTCATGTATCAATTTATCTATAAGTCAAGAAGAGTACTGGTTATAATAATGACCCTTGAAAAATTGCACTGTATACTCCCCCTCCTCCACCAGTCTGAACAATGTCTGTTCACTACTTCTCTCTGATTTCTGTCCCTGAGTCAGTGTCATATCCAGACTATCACTGTCACATTAATCCATGTGTTCCACTTTCATAACAAGTCTACGAAATGTCATTTGATCACAGGCCTTTTGAAAGTCTGTTCACATAAGTGTATATACATAATTGCATATGCATGTGCAGGTGTGGAAGATGTTGGTATGGTTCTTAATGAATACTTCGTGTTTCACGTTACAAAAGAGGGGTATGACGCAGATATTGTAGCTAAGGAGGAGGAATATGAAGTATTTGATGTGATATACATAGGGAGAGAGGAGGTATTAATGGGATTAGCATCCTTGAAAGTTGATAAGTCACCAGATCCAGATAAAATGCATCCTAGGCTGTTAAAAGAAGCAAGAGAGGAAATAGCAGAGGGTCTGACCATCATTTTCCAGTCGTCAGTGGGTACAGGTGTGGTGCCAGAGGATTGGAGTACTGTTAACATTGTACCTCTGTTTATAAAGGGAGCCAGGGTTAGACTGAAAAATTACAGGCCAGTCAGTCTAACCTCAGTAGTGGGCAAATTATTGGAATCTATTCTGCGAGACAGGTTAAACTGTCTGTTAGAAAGGCACAGGCTAATCAAGGATAGTCAGCATGGATTTGTTAAGGGACGCTCCAGTTTGACCAACTTGATTGAATTTTTTGAAGAAGTAACAAGGAAGATAGATGAGGTAGTGCAGTTCATGTGTTTTACATGGATTTTTTATCAAGGCTTTTGACAAGGTCCCACTTGTCAGACTGGTTAAAAAAATAAAATCCCAGGTAATCCAGGGAAATACAGCCAGGTTGATACCAAATTGGCTCAGTGGCAGGAAACAAAGTGTAATTGTTGACGGGTGTTTTATTGACTGGAGGGCTGCTTCCAGTGGCGCTCCACAGGGCTCAGTACTGGGTCCCCTGCTGTTTGTGGTATATATTAACGATTTGGACGTAAATGTAGAAGCATGATCAAGAGGTTTGTCGATGACACACAGATTGGCCATGTAGTATATAGTGAGGAGGATAGCTGTAGGCTGCAGGAAGATATCGAAGGCAGAAAAGTGCCAAATGGGATTCAACCTGATTAAGTATGAGGCGATGTAATTGAGGAGGTCAAACAAGGCAAAGGAATATACGATAAATGGGAACATGTGAGAAGTGTAGAGGAAGTGAGGGACCTTTGGAGTCAATGCCCACATTTACCTGAAGGTAGCAGGACAGGTCGATAAGGTGGTTAAGAAGGCATATGGAATCAATTCCTTTATTAGCCATAGGAGAATATAAGAGCACAGAGGTTATGCTGGAACTGTATAACTCTTTGGGTAGACCACAACCTGAGTACTGTGTGCAGCTCTGGTGACCTCATTACAGAAAGGATGTAATTGCACCAGAGAGGGTACAGAGGAGATTTACGAGGATGTTGCCAGGACTGGAAAAATGCAGCTATGAGGAAATATTGGATAGGCTAGCGTTGTTCTCCTTGGAACAGAGCAGGCTGAGGGGAGATCTGATTGAAATGTACAGCATTTTTAGGGGCCTAGATGGAGTGGAGGTGAATGGTCTATCCACCTTAGCAGAGAGGTCAGCGATGAGGGGGCATAGAGTTAAAATGATTGGTGGAAAGATTAGAGGGGAGTTGAGGAAAACACTTGTTCACCCAGAAATAGGAAATTGGCTCAGGGGCAGGAAACAAAGGGTAATTGTTGAGGGTATTTTAGAAATTGGAGGGATGTTTCCAGTGGCGTTCCACAAGGCTCAGTACTGTGTCCCCTGCGTTGGTGTGAGTCTGGAACTCACTCCCTGAAAGGGTAGTTCATGCAGGGACCCTCAACCTATTCAAATGAAGTCTGGATATGCAGCTCAAGTTCTGCAATCTGCAGAGTTATTAAACAAATGCTGTAAGGTGGGATTAGAATAGATGGATCGTTTATCGGCTGGCCTCATTCTGTGCCTTAACCTTTATTTGTTTCTATGATTCCATTACACGAAACTCGCTATTCTCATTAACACTCACAGTTATGTCCGCAACGAACTCGATCAAGATTAGCAAATGATTTTCCGTTAATCTATCTCTGCTGCTTGTCATTTATTAAGCCATGATTTTACAGGCAACACGTGCTTCGTGCTGGGTTACGGCCTCCAGAAGTTTCCAACCACCAACATTAGACTGACTGCTCAGTAGTTACACGGTTTGTCCAACCTCTCCTTTTGTAAACAAGGTGTAAATTTTCAGCCTTCCAGTCCTCTGTCACCACGCCCATATCCAAGGAGGATTCGAAGATTCTGACCAGTGCTGCTGCTGTTTCCACAATTCTTTCCCTCATTGAACCTCAGATATCCTATCCAGACTGGATAAATGTTCTACTTTATTGTGGTACAAAAAGTGTTGGATTGAAAGGAGTTAACTGAACCTGTTTGTTCAGTGACTGTAATTAATGTCAGTCTCCATGGACCATAATTGTGTCACTGGAGGGTTTCCATCTTCTATTAATAAGGGTCTCCTTTCAATGCATTATCCCATATTGTCAGCGGGAACATCACCACCGGAATTAACAGGGATCAGCAGCTCCAGAGAGAGAGGGAGAGGATAGATCAGAATCTGAGAACAATAGACTGGAAAGTTACAGCAATGGGTCAGAATCTGAGGATAATAGATTGGAATGTTACAACAAAGGGTCAGAATCTGAGAATAATAGACTGGAATGTTACAACAAAGGATCAGAATCTGAGGATAATAGATTGGAATGTTACAACAAAGGACAGCAGGAGTTTCTCCAATTGGTTTTACTGGCTCACTGCAGATTATGGTTGGATAACATTTGAATGGCGTATCCTTTATGCTCTGAAGATCATTCAATCGATTTATTATCCCATCCTCGCTATTATTGGTGTCCCTGGTAAGTCTCTGTATCCAACTATTAGTTTTATAAACCATATTTCACGGATTTGGAGTTCTTGTCATTTAAATCGTGTCTTCAGTTTCTCTCACAAACTCTATTCCCTATTCACGATCTACATTCCCTCACTGGCAATTATCTAAGGCTGAACCAGGGAGTTTATAACCTCTGCTATCTATTTCATGCTGATCTGAGTTCATTCCCATATTCTCTCCATCCGCAACCCTGCCTATTGTTTCGGCCAGGTGAGGAGGGGTCACAGTCGCTTCTCTTGTCCTTCCTCTTATTTGACCGCAATAGGGTTTGTCCTTTTCAGAGAGTGGATGTGGTAACCATCTCAGTGAGTATTTTACCGTTTCCCTTTGATGTGATGGTGAAGGAACCTATCGGACAGGTTCTCTTGAGTTTAAACACGGAAGCCGTGAGTTTATTATGCTTAACAATCTAAACCCGATCGAAATAAAATCATAAAAAGTACACCACACACTTACACACACACTCACGAGAATCACACACAACGATATTACAGAGTGAGAAGTACATTTGTGGTTGGATTGGAGTCCTAAATTAATTTTGGAAAAAAAATACTCATTCTGTGATGTTGGTAGATTCGGTGGTCTTCTGGCTCAATTTGTATTCTTGAAGTATTTGGCTGGTCAAAATGCCCTTTGTTGCTGGCCCACGTGGATCAGTGTTTTCTTGGTGGCAGACTTGTGGGTGGCTTTCTTCCCCTGGTGTCTCTGTCTGCAGTAATCTGTAGGCTTGG